>NC_080164.1:23035488-23335488 GCF_950295315.1 Erinaceus europaeus
TTTAGTTAGGGAGATAAGAGGAAAGAAAATTAACTTTTAAATAAAACACATTCCATGTATTTGACAACTAGAAAGTATTTAAAAACTACTGGAGGTGGGTAACACTGGTATTTATTGATAGAATGCATGGCTTTCAGCTTATCTGGAAGTAACTACTATCTGGCTTGCTGAAGTCTAAAGAGAACTCAATTTTCAAACAAAAGTTTTTAGAGCCATTAATGTGGCATCTGAAAGGTGGTACAGTAGTAATCCAAAAGACTTGCAAGAGTGAGGTTCCAAGTTCAGTTCTAGAGCAATGCTTTGGTTCTCTCTCTACCTCTCATGTTACTATATGAATTTTTAGAAAAGTAACATATGGTTGGGGAGATAACATAATGGTTATACAGAAAGACTTTCATGCTTAAGGCTCTGAAGTCCCAGGTTCAATCCCTAGCACCACTGTAAGCCAGAGCTGAGCAGTACTCTGGTCTTTGTGTCTATCTCACTAAAATAAACAAAATATTTTAAACAAAATGTTGGTATGCATGAGACCCCTTCTGTTTCATTTGGTTTAAATCCCCCCTGCTTAACACTATTCTATTTACATAACCACTTCATTCTATTTACATAACAACTGTTAACAAGTACCACCCTCCCTCCAGGGCATTGGTGGTTCAGTGATAGGATTCTCGCCTGCTCCACCCCCTCATTGTCACACTCTGATTTTCACCAGTCACTTTTCTCTCCACCCTCTCTATGTCACATCCTGTTTCCACCCTACTTGACAAGTATATATAAAGACAGCATTGTGAGTTTTAGGGTACTTTAACTTGAGTTTAGCTTAGCTCAGCTTAGATTGTGCTGCATCCTGCATGAATAAAGAGATACTGCATACAACCCAGCCATGAGTCCCTGGTCATCTGTTACCTGCTCGTGAAGCCAGCCCAGCGAAAACAACCTAGCCCGGCGAAAACAACAACAAAACAGAAAATGTTTGTGGCAAGTATGTTGAACATTGCAGCCGTTCAGAATCTAAGTGACTTAAAGCATAAAGAAAGCCTCACTCAGGGGCATTCCACAAGGTAATTAGTCTGAATTCTTAAAAAGAAAAAAAATTAAGACTATTTAAAAAACAGAAAAAGGAGAGAAGAGGGGAGTTCTAGATTTAAAAGACTGAATGAAACACAACAAACAAAAGCAAGGTTCTAAACCTTCACTGGTTCCTGGATCAGAAAGCAAAATAGGTGGGAAGCAAATTGGGAGATTTAAACCTGGACTCTTGACAAATGATGTATACAGTGAATGCTAGTTCACTCTAGCATGATTAAGATTTTATGGTCATGGGGGCCAGGCAGTGGTACACTTGGTTGAGCATACCCGTTAAAATGTTCAAGGATCCAGGTTCAAGTCCCTGGTCCCAACCTGCAGGGGCAAAGCTTTGCAAGCAGTGAAGTAGGTCTGCAGGTGTGTCTGTTTCTCATTCCTCACTTCCTCTCAGTTTCTTTCGGTTTCTAACATAAATAAATAAATAAATAAATATTTTTTAAGAGTTAAAAAAAGAAATTTAAAAAATGATAGTTATATAGAACAGTGTCTTATTTTTAGGAAAAGCTTGCTGGTGGAGGTAGGGATGAAACCATTCCTGTAATTTAGGGGTCATAAGAGAAAGTTCATGGTGTGTATTTGGGGAGCTAGGAGTGGTGGTGGTATGGTGTCTGTCTACCTGAATAAAAAGATGGCAGGAGAAGTGAAATCACACATGTGAGACCCAAGTTCCACACTGAAAAAATTTTGCAATTTATTTTCAAATAAATGACTCAAGGAAAAGACAAGACCATGCATACAAAAAGCAAATATGACAAGATGAAAGATGCTAACAAATGTTGAAATCAGACAGAGAATAAGGATTTTCACGGTACTATTTTAGTAGTTTTTAAATACTTATTTTTAAAACATTTTAACCTCCCCATCACCACCACCCACACACGTTTGATTACACCATTTCTGAGCTGATTTTTTTTTTTTTTTTAACTGCTCAGCTCTAGTTTATGGTATTATTGGGAATTAAATCTGGGACCTTGGAGCCTCAGGCCTGAGTCTTTTTGCATAGCCATTATGCTATCTCCCCCTTAAAAAATGTAAAAATATTTATTTCCTTTTGTTGTCCTTGTTGCTTTACTGCTGGAGTTATTATTGATGTTGTCATTGTTGGATAGGACAAAGAGAAATGGAGAGGGGAGGGGAAGACAAAGATAGACACCTGCAGCCCTACTTGTGAAACAACTCCTTTGCAGGTGGGGAGCCTGGGGTTTGAACCGGGATCCTTATGCCGGTCCTTGCGCTTTGTGCCACATGCATTTAACCTGCTGCGCTATCACCCAACTTCCTAATTTTTTTTTTTTTTATTATTTCAGAGATAGAAAATGGGCAAAACAGAGGAGAGGCAAAGACAGAGAGACACCACAGCACTGTTCTGTTAGCTCTGGACTTTGCCCTGGTGCCTTAGTATTCCCATGTGGTTCCAGGACTTTGAGTGTGAAAAAAGCACATGCCCTACAACATGAGCTATCTCACTTAAAAGTTTAAGTACTTGAAAGATGTTTTCCTGTTAGTGGTTGAAAAATAAAAGTTTGAGGTGGGGTCCTGGTGGTTATGCATTGAATACAGCACTAGGCTTGCAGAGATGAGGTCTAGAGTGATGCTTTAGTTATCTCTTCCCATCTCAGATAAATAAATAATTTCTTTTGGGGGTCAGGCAGTGGTGCTCCCAGTTAAGTGCACATAGTACTATGTACTAGCAAGCACAAGGACACGGTTCGAGTCCCCACTCCCCACCTGCAGCAGGGATGCTTCACCAGCAGGGATGCAGATCTGCAGGTGTTGATCTTTCTCTCTTCCTGTCTCCCCTTCCCTCTCCATTTCTCTGTCCTATCCAATAGAATGAATGATGGAGGGGGAAAAAAAATGAAAAAAATAGCCGACAGGAGTGGTGGATTCCTAGTGCCAGCAGCGAGCCTCAGCAACTGGAGACAAATAAGTATAAACAAATCTTTCAAAAATATAAATAAGTATAAATAAAAAATATTTTATAAGTCTTTATAAAATAAATAAAAATATAATATAAATAAGTCTTTCAAAAACTTGGGTAGGTGGGAGAGAAATGCTTATTTCTCCTATTGTAGATAATTTACAATCCAGCAATGGGAACAAAAAGTTCAGGGGCAGAAAAACTGGAGAAATAGGAGAGCCCTAATATCTGAGACCAGTGTTTGTCCATAGTAAGTACTTAAATAACTGGGTGAGAAGTTATTTCACATAGAGCAGCCCAACAAGATTTAAAATTACACTATTACATCATCCCTGCAAATGAGATTACAAAATCACTGTTACTCATTGTTTCATGTTGGGAATTTCTTTCTGCCTGTTTCATTGGAAGTTTTTTTTCCATTTATTTCTAGTAGCTGGAGACTAGTTTGGATGAAATGTTGTTCCAGAGTCTCAAGTTACTGGAGCTGATTTATGATTGGTTTTCTGCACCATGTGAACCGGTCTCAATGAATTCTGTCTTAGAAGATATTCCAGATGCGTTTGGTTAAGTCCTTGAAAGTGTTGGACATTGTCTAGCTAGGAGCAATTCTATCTAGTGCGAACTTGACAGTACTTTTCATACATTTCCCAAAAACCCATTTCATTTCAACCATGTAAGTCTTGTCTCACAAAATAGCAATAAGGGGGCTGGAGGTGGCTCACCTGGTAGAGTGCACACATTGCCATGCACCATGACCCATGTTCAGGCTCCTGGCTTCCACATCGGAATGCCTGCAGTGGGGGTGAGGGTGAGGGGCAAGGTGGGACAGGGAGCTTCCTGACCAGTGAAGTGGTGCTGTGGTGTCTCTCCTCCTTATCTCTCACTACTGAGAGAAGGGGGGGAGAAAGCAGTGGAGTTGTACAGGTGCAGAGACCCAGTGTGGTAACCCTGGTGGCAAAAATAAATAAAATGTAAATGAACTGCAGTGACTGCTAGAAGATATGCTCAGAGTTCTAAAGAATTAAGCACTTGATGCTGAAAAAAAAAATTAAAAATGTCTAGAAAAAATTTTCAAAAGAATATTCTTGGTTTTCCAGTAACCTTTCAGAGTATAACACTTCATCCCATTACATATTTTTATTTCCTTAGGTAAAAGGGATTTAGTTAATGAAATAGAGAGCAAGATATCCAACTCTGGAGCCTCAAGTTTGCAAAGCATGTGCTTTATCACTGAGCCTCCTCCCTTCTTATTTTATTAAGTTCTCTCCTTCTCAGCAGATTCTAGAAAAAACTGAAACTTGCTTCCTCCTTCTTTCCTTCTAGGACACTGGCTTCAATATTTATTCTGAAAGTGCTCTTTAAAAAAGTGACATACAGAATTGTTGGCTAGTAACTCTGAACTCAGATGGCTAAGGTTTGTCCGTTTCCCTGGTTACTAGTGTCCCAAACACAGGCACTCTACCCCATCATCTGGGTGTAAACACCCCCCCCCCCACACACACACACACGGATGGGAAATAAGCTAGCAGAGCAGTAATAAGCTGCTACTCTTACCAACGTAGTTCTCTCTGCTACTCTTGTGGCTTTCCTCTCTGGAGAGCCTGTTCCTTGCCCTTTCAAGGACTATTTCCAAGGGGCCATCCAGGTAATGGTGCACCTGGTTGAGCACGTTACAGTGCTCAAGGACCTGGGTTCAAGTTTCCAGCCCCCCACCAGCACCAGGGGAAAAGTTTCATGAGTGGTGAAGCAGCTGTGGGTGTCTTTCTCCCATCCCCTCTTCCCTCCCAGTTTTTTGTTCAATAAATAAAAAAATCTTTAGAGATTATTTTAAATAGTATTATTCCCAAGACTCCTGATCCACTGTTTCCCTCACCTTAGGCTGACTTAAAAGTTGTTATTCTGATTGGATGTGCTAATGGAAAAATGCAGATCTTCCATCTCCAAGCACTTCCCTCACCCTAATCTACCCTTCCATATAACTTGATTATAATCAATGGCATTTTCACTCTCTCTCTCTCCCTCCCATCTTCCTCTCTCTCTCTCTCCCTCCCATCTCCTTCCCTCTCTGAGGACAGTATAGAGTTCTGGCATATGTGGTGCCAGGAATCAAACTCAGGATCTCAAGCTTGGGAATAAAGTATACATTTTAGTAAAAAAAAAAAAAGTCATAAACGAAAAAATAATACTGCAGCTCGTTTTCTCTCTAGCCAGTAAAGTCTTCTAACTTTTATTCCCAAATGTGTCCCTAGTCTATCTTTGTTTTATTACATTAGTTTAAGTTCTTTGCTTCTGATTTTTCCCTTAGGTACAAGGGATAAAACTCATACACAGGAGGTTGGGCGGTAGTGCAGTGGATTAAGTGCACGTGGTGCAAAGCGCAAGAACCAGCATAAGGATCCCAGTTCGAGCCCCTGGCTCCCCACCTGCAGGGGGGTTGCTTCACAAGCACTGAAGCAGGTCTGCAGGTGTCCATCTTTCTCTTCCTCTATCTTCCTCTCCTCAATTTCTCTTTCCTATTCAGCAGCATCAATGGTAACAATAACAATAACGACAACAAGGGCAACAAAAAAAAAAAAAGGGAAAAAATGGCCTCCAGGAGCAGTGGATTCATAGTGCAGGCACAGAGCCCCAGCAGTAACCCTGGAGGCAAAACAAAACAAAACAAAAACCCCTCATCTATGCAAAGCATATCCTCCACCACTAAGCTAAGTCCTCTGCTTTTGACTCATTTTGCCCCCTACTGTCTTCTTTAGTGAATGATTTATACAAGATCCAAACCTGATCCTGCCTCCTTCGCTTTAGTTGGCACACAAAGGTGAACTAGGCCTCAACTAGGAAGTTGTGTAGAGCCCTTTATCCCTGGGTCCTTGCAATCTTTCTAGTTATCTCCTATCAATCTCTACCTCATAGGAGCATATTGAATGCTGTGCTGCTCAGGTGTAACTTTCATCATATTATGCTGTAATTGTTTCTGCATTTGCCACCAGACACTTCCCCATGCAAGGAATCAGTTTTGTGTCTTTTATTTCTCTTATTTGTGAGAAAAGAAACAGTAACTTAGGAAAAAAGAATTAAAAAAGGTAAGCTGTGACAAATGTATGGTCCTTCCTGCTAAAAAAAAAAAGTGAATCAAATTTTGACATTATTTAAAAGGAAAAATGCTTAACACACACAAATGCAAAACCTCTTTTCATGTGAATATCGTGTAGGTAGGTAAAGTACTGTGAAAGGCAGAATGAGTCCAACCTTGAAAATGCAAGTGATTTGAGTAATGGAAAAAGTTATAGCCATGTGTGTGCACACACTGACACACATCCGTGTATATATAGTATGTACATGTACATATTTGTATCTATCAATATGATTTCAAATACTTTTCCTTAGCAAGAATTTTATTCTATGCCTGGCACAGCTGGAAATTAGCTCATTTTGGGTCTAAAACAAACAATGAAAATGATAGTGGCATAGCTTTCATTATTCTTATAGAGAATGTTGACATCCTGTCTAATTCTTGGTATAGGAAGGAAGCAAAGCCCTAACAATAGCTGTCTGTCTTGAGCTTTTTGTTTTTTAAAGACATTATGCCAGAGTCCCTAAGACTTATTTCTCCATGAAATTCTATGTCCAGTAAATATCAACTTAGTTTTCATCAAGTTGAACAATGTGTACAAGGGGGTACACTTTACTGTATAGGATAACCCAGGCTCACACCCCTGGCCACAGCATGGGAGCACATGCACAGAAGCAGCATTGCCAGTGGTGGAACAGAGTTGTGTTTTTCTTTCTCCCTCTCCCAGTCTGTCTCTCACCCTCTTATCTAAAAAAAGGAAAAAGACAGTCTGTCAGGAGCTTGTGAAAAAAAAAAGAGAAAAAAAAGCAAAGTATATAAAAGCAATATACTCTACAAAATCAAAGACTGTCCTACTCTTTATCTCTTTTCAATAGACGGAGGGAGGGGGCCAGGTGGTAGTACAGCTGGTTGAGTGCACAAGTTACAATGTGCAAAGACCCAGGTTCAAGACCCCGGACCCCACTTGCAGGGGTAAAGCTCTTTGAGTGTATAAGTAGTGTTGGCACGTGTCTCTCTATCACCCCCTTCCCTCTTGATTTCTGTCTCTATCCAACTAATAATAATAAAAAAAGATAGAGAGAAGGAGACAGATATTACTGTACTGAAGCTTCTTTCAATGTGGCAATATGGTGGGGGTGGGCTCAAACCCGGGCCACACATATGGTAAAGCAGCACACTATCCAGTGAGCTTTTTCTCAGTCCAATAACTTCATTTTCATATAGTAATACAAGTGATAGTTTGAAAGATTCTATTTAGAAAAGTTAATGTTAAAAAGGAGAAACTGGGGGCTGGGTGGTAGCCCAACACGTTAAGTGCACATGGCATGAGTGCAAGGACCGGTATAAGGATCCCAGTTAGAGGACCCCTGCTCCCCACCTGTAGGGGTGTCACCTCACAAATGGTGAAGCAGGTCTGCAGGTGTCTATCTTTCCTCCTCTTTGCCTTCCCCATCTCTCTTGATCTCTCTCTGTCCTACCCAACAACGACAACAGGCAACAAAATTTAAAAAACAGCCTCCAGGAGCACTAGATTTGGATAACCCTAGAGGCAAAAAAAAAAAAAGGAAAAACTAAAATGAAACAAAAAAAAGAAAAAAAAAACACAACTTTTTGTATGAGTTAGTTTCACATGAAAGAAGCCAGAGCATTATTCTGGCACATTCAGTACTGGGGGTTGGACTTATAGTCTCAGGCATGCAAGTCCTGCATTTTAATAGCTGAGTTGTGTTCCTGCTTACAAGACAGTAATTCATTTATTTATTTATTTTTATCATTATTAGGGCTTTACCAACCCAGGCCAACTTTTTCAGATAGACACAAGAGTGCTGGAAAGACACCACAGTATCAAAGCTTCCCCTAGTGCAGTGAGCATCGGGCTGGAACTTGGTCAGGTGCATGGCAAAGCAGGCGCCCTCCCAAAAGAGCTATCTTGTTGATATCAAAGACAGTTCTCAAAATGTAAAAAACAAACAAAACAAAAACCAAAAGCAGATAGAAGCAGAAATTAAATATGCAAATTTTAGAGCCCTCGTGGAGATATTTTGCTTTCTCCTATGTTCATATTTAAAAAGGAATTATACAGAAACAAATCAGTTCTATTTTCAAAAGAATGAAGCATATCATTAGGTAGACTGATAGTCTAAAGCTAAAGAACAGACAAAAATAAATGCTAAAGTAAATGTGAACAGTCATTGTAAAATGTCATTTTTGAGATAAAAAAATCTATTGACAATTTTATTTCTAACAGGAGACTCCTAAACATACCAATTAAATTTACTAGTATAGAAAGCAACACTTAAAGCTTCAAGACAGAACATCAATGACAGATAAAATAGTTTAAATTGCTTTCAAGTTTGAACATGCTAGAGTGGTAAATGCTAGCTAGTATAGCTAATACGCAGGGGAAATTGACGAAAGGAACAAATTAACTTTCAAAAAAGGGGTCAGTTATCAAACTAATATGCTCATCTCAACAGCAGAGTTTTTATAATATATATATATATATATATTGTTTATTGGATAGAGACAGAGAGAAATTAAAGGGGAAGTGTGAGACAGAGAAATAGAAGAATATTTTTAGTGGTAAAACTAAATTTTTAGTGGTAAAACTAATTTTTAGAATTTTCATTCTAAAAATCAAGTAGATAAGGAAGGTTATTTATTTCTCTGTACTTACATTTTTCAATCAAGTTCCTTTTAAAAAATATCCCTGACTTTTAGGAAGAATGGAGAAGTGAAAAACAAAGACCCCTAAATAGTATCATTACTTTAGATTTGCTAGTACATTATGTAGCAACAGCTACACCCAGTGGCCAAGGATAAGCAGTGATGTTTTCTAGCTATTAATAGCTTTTTTTCAGTTTATTTAAGGGTTAAGAGTAATCTTTTACAACAATTATGTTTAAGAAAACACTAAGAATCCTTGGGTGAACAAAGGCCTCAGGGCACAAGCTTGCAATAAATATCCATAATAATTCAATTTTGAAAAACAGTTCAAAGAAAACTCAAAGCAAATAGAATGTACAGATACTTTATTGCTCACCTTTCACACAAAGCACACCTCCAGCCATTTTCTTTCACAGCTTGACAATGTTTATGTTATACAAAAACCCAGCCAGAAGCATTGTGTGGATTTCAGTAAAGGAGAATGTAAAACATCAGCTCAGCCAGGCTTTTGTTTTCTGCAGCAATAATAAAGGGCCTCCTGCACTAAGCAAAAATCTGTCCTTTACCCACTCCATAGTGCATTTCCTCCATTGCAAAAGAAGTTTCCCGCCCCGAAAGCAAACTAACTTGTATTTGCTGAGTCAGTGGTATTCACTCATGCATAAAACAAATTTCAGTTTGCTGTTTCTTCTAGCAGATTTCAAGTAAAAATTAAGGTTGAAGGAGGAACTTGTTTTGAATGGATGCAAGTCAGTTTGAGTTGCTATACTTAACTAAAGGCCTATGTATACTATAGGTTCACAATTTAGTTTGCTTTTTATAATCCTTATGGGTTTTGGCCGTGTCCAAGGTTCTCAAGAGTTGAGCATATAGTACAGTATTCCATGAAGAGGATAAGGCTACTGGATGTGCTATCTGCAGAAGAGCTCATTTAATAGGAACAGACGTAACTTTTCTATCATGAAGCAAATGAGGCATAATCTCTATGAATAAAAAGCCAATCAGGGCAGAACTGTGCTTGGAAAAACAGGTACCAGGATTCTTTAAGGAAAACACACACAAAAATGTTTCATTAACATGAGGAAGGCCCCCTAGTTATAAATCTAAAAAAACCTAGGAGACTCCTCATTTTCAAAAAGCTTATTGAAAACTACTTTATTCAAGTAATTTCTTCAAAAAGTATGCATGTTCTGACTGTGGAATTAGTCTACTGGTCAATTAAAGGCAATCTTAGTTACCTTTAAAAATTTCTTCATACAAAGGAGAGATGTTATGTTTCTCAAATAAACAGCATTATGTAACTCCATTAAAAAAAAAAAAAACAGAATTCAATGAAGACCTAAATATTCTCATACTAAGCAGGAGTCTGCCTGCCTGCCACCTTGGTCTCACATTAATTCAAAATCAAAGCTGGACTTAGAATTCTGAAACTAGGTTTCTATTACTTGAGCTCTAGCAAAATGGATGGATCTGTAACCTCAACTAGTATAGTGTCTTCCCTGTCCAAACCCAGAGTGGTTATACTGATAACCTCCATGTTGGAAGTGCTGTTCAAATTGTCCCCCTTGGTGGTAATTCTGGCTCCCTCGTCCTCCCCAACCTCCACCTTGGCCTCCACGTCCACCTCGGCCTCCACGTCCACCCCTCCCTCCTCGACCACTGCCTCGATCACTATGGTGCCCACCATCTTGGTATCTATTGTCCTGCTGGTAACCACCACCCTGGTATCCACTTCCTGTGTATGTAGATGTTTGAAAGCCACCGTAGCCACCACCTTGATAGCCACCACTGTGGCCACCATGATAGCTACCTGGCTGATAACCTGAATCTCGATAGCCACCATCTTGGTAGTTGCCTCCTCCTCCACTCCCTCCATCTGTCCAGCCTCCTTGGTGTTTATTTCCTCTTCCTCCCCCTCGGCCACCATAGTCATAGCCACCACGTCCACCTCTCCCTCCTCCTTGTTCATGACCACCTCGGCCTCCTCCATATGAGGAATGTTCATAGCCACCTCTCCCTCCTCCTCGGCCTCCTCCTTGCTGCTGGGGTCCATCTTGTCTTTTCTGCCATGGTGGCATTTCGGGGGGTGGGGGTTCAATCTCATTGGGTCTACCGCCTCTGTCGGGCACCCTGCCCATCAACACCTAAGGAATGAGAGAGACTTTGTAAGTTCTGTGATTTTTTTTTTTTTTTTTTTTTTTTTTGAAACAAAGAGCCTTGTTCTCAAGTTCTGTCATTCTATAAACAGATACTGATGTATTTGGAAGGGAGTTAAAGGTAGTCTTTTTCACCTTATTAATGGCACAGGCAGTCTTTTCTCTGATAGACCCACTGCTTGTCCGTAGGATCTTGGACAAATCTTGTCTTGCAGCCAAAAGATGGGCAACAGAAATAGTGCTTTTAGGAGATAAAACTGAGCGTTTGGGCTGGTAAACCTTTGCTAATTTTTCTGTTTGACTCTGTTGGAAGAAAGTGTTTAAAGACATATCAGTTTTCAAAATTATGTAGAAACAAATTAAATAAATACCTTAGATCAAACACATCCATTTTATCCATTTAAATATAAATGTAAGCCCATAGCAATTTTAATTTCCCCATCTTTGCTTATTACGAGGCAACAAATGTTAGCTGTGACTAACTTGTACTAATTACACGGCAAATTGATATTTTTTTGCAAAGTGCTAATACTTTTGATATTTAATACACTCCTCCACTCTAAGTTATTTCAGTAAGAAAAAAAGGTCACTGGCTCAGGAGTAACACGATAGGGAAAGCATTAAATTTGCAAACACAAGCCTCTAAGTTCAATCCCTGGCAAAACATATGCTAGAGTGATACTCTAGTTCTCGAACCCCCATAAAAACTAAATATATCTTAAAAACAGAAAAGATAGGAGTCGGGCGGTAGTGCAGTGGATTAAGTGCACGTGGCACAAAGCACAAGGACTGGTTTAAGAATCCCTGTTCAAGTCCCTGGCTCCCCACCTGCAGGGGGTCACTTCACAAGTGGTGAAGCAGGTCTGCAGGTGTCTATCTCTCCCCGTCTTCCCCTCCTCTCTCAATTTCTCTCTGTCCTATCCAACAATGACGACATCAATAACAACAACAATAAAACAAGGGAACAAATAAATAAATAAATAAATAAATATTTTTTAAAAATAGAAAAGATAAGTAGAGAGTCTATTTTAACCACTCAGTAGAGGTCTAAATTAAGATTCATGCTGTGGTATATCTCTCTTCTCTCTTGCTCAGTATATAAAATAAAAAAAACTTAGGTGAGAACACTGTTTGGTGGTATTGCACATGTGCAACTATCAGTTCATTCTCTGGTACTACATTAAAAATAAAAAAGCCGGGGGCCAGGTGGTGGTGCACCTGATTAAGTGAACATGTTACAATGCGCAAGGATCCAGGCTCAAGCCTCTGGTCCCCACCTGCAGAAGGGAAAGCTTCTCCCTCTCTATCTCCCCTTCTCTCTCAATTTCTGACTGTCTCTAAAAATGTTTTAAAATGAAATATAAAATAAATAAATATAAATAAATTGAAAATAAAAAATCTAGTAGCTCTAGAGAGAAACAAATCACTGGGAAATTAAGAAACCTGAATGCCAGTTAAATATATTTGATATCATAGAAGATATCTACTAAAAACTGCAAGAGAGACATAGCAAAAGAGGACAAGAGCAGAACAATATTTGGTAAATCTGTCAGCTATATGTTTAGGTACTCAAACATTGCTGGTAATTATTTAGGTAACATTATGCAAGAAAGATATAGAACAGTTTACTATAACATATAGATGAAGGATGATAATACATTGGAAATAGGTGTTATAGTTACAACTGATTATTTTTTATTTTAAAAATGTGCTTTTAGAAATGAATAGAACAAAAAGACCGTCATTATAAAGCTTATCTATAGAATGTTTCCTGAGTATGTCTATAACATTTTTTACCATGCCTATAAAATGTGCTTGACCAAACACTTGTGAAATTAAAACTTTTGAGAAAAATGTTTTTGTAAATTTCAAATGAAACTGATTTAAAATACAATTTCCCATGTGAAATGCAAGTATGTATTTCATTACGTAAAATGAAGATCACTGTGCCTATCACAGCATTTTCTGTATGATTTAAAATGAAGTCTTTTTTTTTCTCATCAGTATAGTTATATACATCACAGAATTACTGTTTATTACAGTTCAAGAGGCAAACGCTAGAAGAAGAACAGTTCAAGAAAATATTACATATCATCTAGTTTAACTATGATGTTTTATTTTTTTTAAAGATTTTATTTCCTACGATAGTTTTGAGACAGAAGGAGGAAGGGAAGGAGGGGGAGAGAGAGAGAGAGAGAGAGAGAGAGAGAGAGAGAGAGAGAGAGAAACATGAGTCTCACTTTAGTATATTTGATCCAGATCAATCTTGGAGGCTCAGATAGGGAAGCTGCACTCTTCCCTAGTTGCAAAAACACGGCATTTTAAAAGATGTCAATGGGCTAGAAAAGATTCGCTGATAACTGCACTGCCATGCATGACCTAGGTTCAAGCCCTGGCACAACATGAAAGGTATCATGGCAATAGAGGAAGCTCTGGTGTGGTGATGTCTTTCCTTCTAACTGAATGAAAAGGTGGTCCAAAGCAGTGACATCATTCATGTGCCAGGCCCCCATTCCACAAAAATGAAGACTTCAGAAATGAGCAAAGTAAATGGGAGCTCAGTGTTGGCATCCCAGTTGGAAGTTCATTAACATCAACGCAAAGACCAGAACTGCAGTGTTGGAGCCTTAATAAGTACTTTAGCACCGTCATGCTTTTGTACCTGACATGCGGATTGTTTTCGAAATATAGCTTTCACACTGACATTGAAATACTATTTTTAATCCAAAATAATTTAAGGGATAGTACTTTTTTCCCTTTTAATTTTATTAGTGACTTAATTGATTTACCCAACTATAAGATAGCAGAGGTATAATTCCGTACTATTCCCATCACCAGAGAATCAGAGGAGGGATAGACTGTCTGTGTGTCTTTCTTTTTTCCTTTCCCTTTCTTTCTTTCTTTCTTTCTTTCTTTCTTTCTTTCTTTCTTTCTTTCTTTCTTTCTTTCTTTCTTTCTTTCTTTCTTTCTTTCTTTCGCCTCTAGGATTATTTCTGGGGTTTGGCGCCTACACTAAGAATCCACCACTCCCGGAGGCCATCTTTTCCCATTTTGTTGCCTCTGTTGTTGTTGTTATTGTTGCTGTTTCTGTTGTTGTTGGATAGGACAGAGAGTAAATTGAGAGGAGGAAAGACATAGAGGAGGAGAGAAAGATGGGCACCTGCAGACCTGCTTCACTGCTTGTGAAACGACCCCCCTGTAGGTGGGGAGCCGGGGGCTTGAACCAGGATCCTTATACCGGTCCTTGTGCTTTGTGCTACCTGAGCTTAACCTGCTGCGCTACTGCCCGGCCCCCAGGATAGTATTTCTTAAGCAGCATACATAATAATTTATTCCCAATGAACAGCCATGAAACCTAGGTAAAGTCTCTTTATCTGAGTCTCCATTTAAAAATTTTTTTCATAAAGTTACAAAATCAAAGGATCTAAGACTGATCTCCAAGGCACAGCAGATAAAGAGTTCACACCTTGCTGTGCATGCAGCCCTGAGTACAAGCCCCCAGAACTACAACAGAACACCATGAATAGTACCAAAGGGTGATGTGTGCTGTGTCTCTTCTCTTATCTGTCTCTCTTGAGCTCTTCAAAAAAATAAAGAGCAGAATACTGGGTAGGGAGGCTACTCAGTGGCACTGAACAAGGGCATGGGTTTGTTCCCTGGTGCTGCATTAAAAATAAATTATCTCTACGACTTCTTTTCAATACTAAAAATATTATAACTCAATACACATCTACTCTAACAATTTAGAAGCCAAATAGTACTGTGCTAGGATTTATAGGTTTTAAATGATTAACTATTCTATTATCTAGCACTAGGGAGACAGCATAATAGGCAAAAGTCTTTCATGACTAAGGCTCTAATGTCCCAAGTACAGTCCCCAGCACCACCATAAGCCAGAGCTGACCAGGGCTCTGATCTCTCTCCTTCTGTCTTTCTCTGTATGTTTCTCTCTAAAATAAAATTAAATTAAAAAGAAAAACTATACTACTAGTAAACTTGCTAATCAACTAAGTAAATATATCATTTGACTCAACTCAGAGAAAAATCTATTTTTATAAATGAATGCACTATAAAGGGAATTTCTAATACTAACACATCTGGACCAACACTCCACATATATTCAAGGACTAGTTCCATTTCAGGATTTTAAGGAAATCAAATTACTCGACTATTGCAATGTATTTCCATTTATTGATTATGTAGTAGGATCTAATAATCTGTTGAATGACCAAGAACTTTTATCATCTCATTTAAGCACCAATAAAACTTAAGGCTTACAAGGTTCTCCAATTCTCTATAAGCAGATCATAACATTTGGCCTTTTATTTCTGAATTTAATTGGCAAGTTAAATTGCTACCTTAATGTCTGGTTATTAATTGTTTTGAAGTTATGCATAATTCTTTAATTCCCCCAGTCACACTTAGTCACTTCTAGAATAAGGCCCACCTGAAATTTCCATGAGTTCATAAAAATAAATCCTGTCAAGTTAGTAAAAACTGAAATGAGAACTATATACTCCACTTATTGACCTACATGAACAATTTACTCTATCTAGCAAAATCTATTTAAGAAGTGAAAATGGAAGACTCAGCTCTGTGATAAACATACTCAACTCCTTCCCCAGCTACAACTGTTAAGGCAGTCTCCTGTAAAACTGGAATGGAATGTTGGGTAGTATGGTCAGTCCTCTGATATTTTCTACTAAGGGCTGTTTTCTTCAACCCCCCCCCCCCCCCCCCACTTTTTAGGAGTGTATCAGCAGACTCTTGCTTCATCAGAATCAGCCTTCTTAGTCCTCTAGTTTGGTAAATTATTTAATATGCATTTTGGTGATTCTCAAGGGTTTTGTTGAAAGCAATTTGAAAGTAAATGTTAATAAGTAACACTTGAAAAATAAATATTTTCATTACCGAAGAACTGAAAGAATAGCTACTCAGCAACCCACAAAGAAAAATTCCTGCATGTCTGCTATGTACTTCTCTTGTAGTCTCCACTCTATTTAAGCCATACTAGATCATATCTATAAATACTCTGTTGTTTTAAGTTATTTATGTGTACCTTAGCCCGGTCAGACCAGCCAAAGGACTGGACAGTGACATCCAAACGTTTTATTAGCAGCTTTCGCCGAACCTCATATTCATTGGCTATGGCTTGGTTAATTGCTTCTATCTTTTCCTGAAATGAAATTAAAAAGAGCAGTTAGAATTTAACTCTGCTCCAACTCCTGTTCTAAATGGAAGAAACTGTATCTGTTTCATTCACTTACCAAAAGATAAAGTTATTTGACATAAAAACAGTTTTAATAAATTAAGATAACGAAACAAAAGGCAAATACTGCCTTGAAGCACACTGAAAGTAGGTAAAGTATAAAATCTCCTTTAGATTTTCCATCATTCACTGTGTGAAGCTCAGCCTACAAGTGTCTGGCTTGAAGACAACCCATTTGGCAATTAGAAACATGCATCATAGTGAACTTCCATTTATTTTAATCAGCTGTGTGAAATATTGACAAGTTATGAAAAGTGCTTCTGGTCTTAAATATAATTACTCTGCATAAATCTTAAAGAGTACAAAAAAAAAAACGACTAAGATGTCCACCTAGAAAGCTACGTATTTGAAAACGTAACTTGAAAAGTACAAAGTTTAAGTGTCGATATCAAAACCGGG
Source organism: Erinaceus europaeus (assembly GCF_950295315.1). Taxonomy (NCBI): domain Eukaryota; kingdom Metazoa; phylum Chordata; class Mammalia; order Eulipotyphla; family Erinaceidae; genus Erinaceus; species Erinaceus europaeus. The sequence goes on from NC_080164.1 coordinate 23,052,057, forward strand.
AAATAGATGGTTCCTTACGAAGTTTACTCAAGAGGATCTCTACTCACCCAGTGGGCCGGTCCCATTGGCTTCTTCAATAAAGGTTTCCCCACATGATTGGGTGGAACTTTTGCTAATGTTTCCTTTAACTGACACAAAAACATAAATAAATGAACAAACAAATCTACGAGTCGAACATAACTTCCTCATCTTCCCAACTCCCATCATATCTTGCCATCAAAAGAAGACTCCTGACAAAAGGCAAAGGTGGAGGATGCTTTGAAATGTAAAGACCCACACGGTAAAGACACTGGCTTGTCCTCTCGTGCCTATGGACGCATGATTCCTTCTGCTCCTACCACAGAGCCTGGTAACAGCAGGCACTCAATGTGTATTTGCTGAATAGATGAATGAACACACAGAAAAATGTGGACTAGGGAAACACTGCAGCTCCCCAGAGTTCAGCCAAACTTAAACATTATGGAGTCTGACCACCCCATAATGCAAAGGTAACAATTAAGAGTTCAGCAGATAAGCACAGAGAAAGTAACTCTGCTATAGCCAATATTATTTTGTTCTTTCATTCACTTTTTATTAAAATGGCTTGTTCCTAGTCAAGTGTACAAAAGAATCGTTACTAATAATGTGTGGCAAAAATATTTCTACCTTATTTTTATGTATTGGACTATACTATACTAATGGTCAGCAAATTTAGTTTGCCAGCTGAATTATTTTAGACTGGAAATGACTGAACTAATCCCCCCCAAATTAACATCCTTTATTGTCCAATCAATGGAGAGGAAGGTGGTCACATTTAATGATAAAGATATTAAAAATAACTGGATTGGTGTTCAATGATGAAATATTTAAATGATTTAATTCTTTTCATAATATATCTGTCTGGTTCCAGTATATGAGTCAAATGAAAGTTTTCCTTTTGAAAAGAAGCATGCTAACAAGTTAGGAAAAAAAATGAAATACTAATTTTTCTTTAAGGTATCTAGGATTTAAAACCCAAAGTTCATTTATTAATAATTATTCAATAATAAGCACATTTGGCTCCCATAAAGAGAAATTAATTTGCTTCATTTCACACAAAAGTAGGACTATGCCTTTAATACACTACAATCTGGTACTAAAGGTCTTACTTTTTTTTCAATCCCGCTGAAGAATTGGAACATAGTTATATTGGCTGGAGGTTTGGACATTCCTAGAGCAATACATATGCCTTTCAACTCTTGAAAGACCTCACTACCGCCTCCTTCTTGAGCTTTTTTTGGAGGAGTATTCACACAGAGCATTCTGGCAGCTTCTAGTTCTGAGATGAGGTATGCTGAAGTAAACAAAATAAGATTTCAAAATGAGATACAGCTACAGTTAAAAATCATAAGTCTGGAGTTACAATTCTATAGACCTAATGATATGTAATTTTTAAAGCTGCAAGAATGGACAAAAACAAGAAAGGAAAATAATTTTTACCTGTGAATGATATGACATTTAAACGGGTTCTGTAATTCAGGTATTTAAACAACACTTAATCTCTAGTGGTCGATTTAAAAGTAAATGATTCTTCTGTGAAACCAAAGGATCAGGGTAGATTACATCTACAAATAAGGATTATTAAACTCCTCATATTAAGGAACCTCCAGAACAGGGGTTGGCAACTGTTAACACATTTGCAAAACATGACAAGTGGCCAATTCTAGCAAAAAAGAAGGTCATACATTTATTTGTCCTTCTTACCACTGATATGTACCAGTGATACAACTACCTTGCCCTCTTGTCTTCTTAGTCTAGAACTGGCATGAATTATTTCTAAGTAGTCCAACTTTTGTTTACAGAAGGGGGAAAGAAAAAATTCCCTTATGTATCCCATTATCCTCAAGCCTACCCTACTACAATCATTCAAAGAAAACTCTATCTTAGGGTCCCAACCCCCAAAACCCCTTTTCCAAATAGAAAATAACCACACCCAGTCACTTCTCTGCCCTCTAAAGTCTTTTTGTGTCAGTATCAATCCTGTGTGCTGAGTTTAGTCAGGTACAGAGGGCTGCTTCAAAAGTTTTAGCAGAAGGTATTCAATCTTTTTCCTTTAATCTTCCCAAGGACATTTAGATTTTTAGAAAAGATGACTGATAATGAATCTGAACCCTGGGATTTCAGAGTTATATGACAAAGTCAGAACCTTGTGAAAACGTAAGGAAGATAGTTTTGCAAAAAAAAAAAAAGTTTTTGTTAGGTTCTTAGGTCCTATTTGATATACACAAAAATAGTAATAATCAGTTTCCTTTCCTCTCCTCTCCTTTTTCCTTTCCTTTCTTTTCTTTTCCCCCAAAGTATAATGCTAGAAGTACAGAGGTCATGATTTTGGCAGATCATTTCTGGAAAACCACCAACTTCTCAGCTAAAGCAGTTAAGTACAGCTAAGTTTCTGAAAAGGTCATTCAAAATAGGTTTACTAAAAATTTGACATGTTCTATATAGTAAACTCTATGTGTTGTTAACATTAAAACAGTAAAATCTCAGTGGTGGAAAAATAGTCACTGTGTCTGGAACTCTGCCACTTGTTTTCATATTGCCTGTGGAGGCTTATATACCTCAATAGCAGAGGATAGGTTGTGGTAGAGAAGTTATAGCCATAGGGCCAAAAACTCTTATTACTCTCTGACCCTTGAAGAAAATGGTTGCCAACACTTGTTCTAGAAAATCATATATTATATGATTTAACTAATGGGTTCCCTCAATTTGGGATAGCACAGCTCAGACATTTATGAAATCAGTTCACCAATACAATTAGCATAAAAAAACATTAACTGTACTCAAGGGTTCCAAATACTAGGAGACAACACTGGAAATAAAATACCAAATGGTGGAGCTTATCTCTTTACAATCTACTTAGTGATAAAGAATACATACATAAAGAGATGAATAGTTCTTTACCTACTAAGAACTCAGATAGCTGACTTATTTTACCTAAAGGACATAATCTAGTATCAGAGAGACCAAAGGAATAGCCCAAACAAATCTTGACACAAAATCCTGCTACTCATTCGAAGTTATTCTATTCTACTAACATTTCTAATGAGATTGGTTTAGCTCGACCCCCCCTCAAAACATAATGTATTAAAAGATTCAAATTAGTAAGGGAAGAGTGCTGGAAGAAGTAAATTACAGCATCAAGATGTGAAAACTGATACTTGGAAGATGAGAACTATTAATACAGAACAAGTAGAGAATGAGTCTAAGTACATATACACTAGAATGAAAGAGGATACAAACTGAAGAAAATTATTTTTGAAAGGGGATATAGCAAAAGCAAAGACAAAGAGGGAAATAAGTAGTGAATATGAATGTATAAAGAACTTAAAGGCTGGGAAAGTAGCTCAGCTGGTAGAACACAGGACTTGTATGCCTGAGGCTTCTGGTTCAAAGTACTGACTTATTGTTTTGTGATTCTACTTCATACAAAATGAAATAAATCTTAAGAAAAGGAGTTCAAGGAACAGACTATCCTTTAGTTGATTTAGTTATTTAATTGAAAAGCAAGTTTAGCATTTTCTTTTTTAAAAGGTATCTTTATGAAAGAAAGGGACCAGAGCACTGCTTAGTTTTGGCATATGTGGTAGACTGAATCTGGGGTCTCAGGCATGTCCTGTGCTCTCTCAAAACATCTCCCTGACTACTTGTACATTTTGGAAGAACTTATACAGTGATAGCACATTAAAATAAAATCTGTAATTATGATCCTATGTCTAAAATAATGACGTTCAATGTAGTCTGCTTAAGGAACAGGAAGGAGTAAGACATTCTATAAAAATTCATATTCAAAGTGATTTTTCCCAGCTAAGTGTCAGCACTAAGAAGGTCAAACACTGAGCTCTTTGGAAGAATTAGTTATTGAGGGTCTTTACTAAGCTTTCCACACAGCTGTTGTCTCCCTATGTAAGATTACATATTCTAAGTGCCAAATATTAGGTATTGGGAAGGATCCACAGTGCTACAAAGAAACAATCAGTGAGTAAACAGTGGCTGAGCCAGTTATAAATATCCCACAATTTGAAGAACACTGAATACATGCATAAGAAAGAAATACAGTGGTATCTAAAGCAGTACCTAGCATACATACATACATACCCCCCAGCAATTGACAAAAGAACTTATAATGGTGATTAGAATAACTTCAGTTTCTAATTATAATGGCTATGGACATGTCTTTCAGAAACTGTAATACAGTTACATTTTTCAGAAAGTGTAATACAGATGAATATTTAAAAAATCCTCTGTATTTAGTCTGTCATAACAAGAGCAATAACATCCAGTTAACCAAAGCTCACTCTCAAGTGCTTTAAGAATGCTACAAAAATTCTAAGAGACTGTCATGTTTATTGGAGAGTTTAATTAAAGTAATGAAATTTTGAGTCTACTTACTGGTTTTTCAGGGTGAATAGTCGCTAGCATATAAATACATAGAAAGAAGAGCTTTTTATAAAAATTGATTTCTTAAAGAGTGATGGGAAAGTACAGGAATAATCTAAATATTACTTTAAGAAATTTACACTGTAATTTTACACATTTATAAACAAAACTGGAACCTTCAACTACCTAACACAAAGAAATAATAATAAAAAGATAATTTTAAAAGCTCTTCATGCAGTCTCATTTAAAGCATGCTTCTAGCAGGGAACGTTCATGGCCATACACTGGGAGGAAGATGTGTGGCACTCCCTTTGGTCACAGCAGCTTGAGTACCAGCAAAATGAATTGGTAAAAAAGTAGCAATCACAAATCAACGCTACTCAGTGCCCAGTGCCAATGGCTGCTACACTGGCAACGTAACAAAATTTTCATTAAGACGATGAAAATTGTTGGAGTTAGGTCCATAGTAAAACCCAACTGTTTGAGTTGTAGAAAACATGAACAGAAAAAAGCAGCTACATTTAGTAGCCAGGAACTTACTGAGCAAAAGGAGGCAGTTCTTCTGAACAAGAAGGCGCTTGGTCACATCCCCGGATGTCAGTGATGGATAAGGACAGTTCATTTCCCCTAGGAGCCCACTCACCTCAAGCTGGAATTCTTCAGCTTCACTGGGGCCTTTAAGGAATGAAAATAATCTTATTTAGTAAAAATGATCTTTTTCCATTAGCATGAGCTATATGTAAACTATATTTTAATATAATTCCTTCCCCCCAACACTGAGTCTCTTTTTCTTCAAATTTATCTTCTTCATTCCAGCATTGTTCATTCTTAAATAGTTTTCATTAGGCTACTCCCTTAAGAATCTTAGACTTACTCATTTCTGTCTCCTCTTATCTAACATTTATATATTCCTAGAGTCTTCATAGCCTCTCTGCTTTGTCCTTCCCAGTATACTGTTTTGTAGCAGTACTGCTGCGTGCATGTAGGAGCCAGTACCTCCACAGACACTTCCTCTCCTTGTGCCAGGCTGTCTGGTCACTGTTCCAGGAGCCATCTGTCTCACTGCCATTTCTATGCCTTCATTTCAGTTATTCCCTGTGATTACTATGCCCTCTAGTTTCTCCTCCTCTGTCAAATCCCACCTAGGTTTCAAAAGTGATGGTCTTGGGCCGTGAGGTAACCTTCCCCAAGTACTGCAACACTCACTGATCTCCTCCTGCTGTAAAGTGCAAAGTGAAACATTTAATTATTATACTAATCTCTGGTTGTTTTATTTGTTCCTGATATTTCCAGTTAAGACTTTATTTGAAGAGAGCTGACACTACTTGTAGTTATGTATTCCCATAACATGTGGGATACAGAGTTCATTTTGTGTACCAAGGGAAAAACAATGCTCTTTCTAATATTCTGATGGTTTTATATACAAGTATCAAAGAGGGGCAAAAGTTAATCTTTGCACTTAACCAGGTGCGTCACTGCCTAGCCCTAGATAATAATCTTTGAAAGTCATCAGACCTGAGTCCACTTAAGTCACTAAGATCTAAGCTCATTTTCTCATCTAAAATGTGAAGACAAGGGGCTGGGTGGTGGCGCACCTGGTTGAGCGCACATGTTACAGTGCACAAGGACTTGGGTTCAAGCCCCCAGTCCCCACCAGCAGAGGGAGAGTATCATGAGTGGTGAAGCAGGGCTGCAGGTGTCTTTCTGTCTCTCTCCCTCTATTATCACTCCCTTCCCTCTCAATTTCTGGCTGTCTCAATCCAATAAACAAAGATAACAAATAAAAAATTAAATAAATAAAATGGGAAGAGAGCATTCTCAATGCTTAGCAAACTATGAAACTCCAGGGTTTCACAGCTCTCCTTCAGAAACTGCTGGATTTGAAGAGTTCAAGGAGTTGTGTTAAAAGCTGCCCCTCTTAACTTCAATAAGCACAACTACACTTCTATCAATACTTGTTTTATAGATTGGCTTCTATGAAATATTTTTATTTGACTATAAGTCTTCAGGATAAGAATAGTTTCAGGGGGCAGGGAGATAGTTCTATGGCAAAGTGTCTGCCTTGCATGTGGGAGGGCCTAGGCTCCATCTCAGGCTCCTGATGAGAGCAACAGACAAGACCAGTAGAAAGAATCCCATGGGCAGTGAAGTGGTGATGTCTGTACTAACAAATTAACAAAATGGAGGGGACCTAGGAGATAAGACCCTGGATTTAATCTCTAGAAACTCAAAGAAAAACAAAAAGAACAATTATCATCTAGATTAGGTGATTCCAAAACTTGCTACAAACTGAAAATGCTAGGTCATGGAGCAGGGCAGCTTCCAGGAGCACTAGCTCTCCAAACCTGACTGCTGGGGTCAAATTCTAGCTTGTACTAGTCATGTGACCTCAGGCACTAACTTCATTGTGCTTCTGAGTTTACTGTGCAGAGTAGAAAGCTTGCCTCTCAGGATTTCCCAGAGGTGTAAATGCAGGATTTAGCACACAGTGATATGGAAATTGCTTGTTATCACTGTTCTGCTGTAGTCACAATAATTAGTTGTGGGGGGCCAGGCAGTGGCATACTGGGATAAGCAAATATAGTATGAAACACAAGGACTGAAGCAAGGGTCCTGGTTCAAGCCCCTGGCTCCCCACCTGCAGGGGGGTCGCCTCAAAAGTGGTGAAGCAGGTCTGCAGGTGTCTGTCTCTTGCCCTCTCTATCTTCCCCTCCTCTCAAATTCTCTCTGTCCTGTCCAATAAAATGGACAAAGTGGCCACCAGGAGCAGTAAGTTCAAAGGGCCAGCACCTAGCCCCAGCAATAACCCTGGAGGCAAAAAAAAAAAGTAATAATAATTAATACTGAATGCAACTAATGTGCATATTGAATACACTAAACAGGCAAGAGAAGGAACTCTTCAAAATAGGTTTGATGGGGGAAAAAAGGGAGGGTATGGATTTTGTGGGGTAGATAAATAATGGGCATTTTTCTTTGTTTCCATTATAGAGTTACCTGACAGGAGGGAAGCAGATGGTGGAGTATCAGATTCCAAGCTTTTCTCTTGCAGAATCCACAAACTAGTGCTAAAGCAATTAACAAAATTGACAAAACCAAAACAGCTTTCAAGTCCTTGAAGGTGCTGCATATGGCTACAATCTAGTGGTAGGTTCCTAGGACCAAAAAGCTTCCTAATAAACCATTTTCTTTCTCCCGCTTTAATGCAGGGACTTTACATGGCACATGTACTTCTAGGAACTGGTAATGCCAAGAGAAAAGTGCTGAAATTTCTAGCTCTGATCATCAATTTGAGGTTTTCCATAAATGGAGAGTTCATATGTGCTGTAACTGTCACTATTTTTCAGGGGGCTGGGTAGTGGTGCACCTAAGCACACATGGTCTATGTGCAAGAACCTGCATAAGGACCTGCATAAGGACCGGGGTTCGAGCACTCGCTCCCCACTTGCAGGGACATGCTTTACAAGCAGTGAAGCAGGTGCGCAGGTGTCTTTCTCTCTCCCTCTCTATCTTCCCCTCCCTTCTCAATTTCTCTCTGTCCTATCTAATAAAATGAGAAAAAGGAGGGGAAGGAAAGGAAAAAAATGGCTGCCAGGAGCTGTAGATTCATAGTGCCAGCACTGTGCTCCAGCAGTAACTCTAGAGACAAAAATAAAGTAGTAGTCATTTAAAATTTTTTTATTATCTTTATTATTTACTGGATAGCGACAGCCAGAAATCGATAGGGAAAGGAGAAAAAGAGGGAGAGACAGAGATACCCGCAGCCTTGCTTCACTACTTGCAAAGCTTTCCCAGGTCCTTGTGCACTGTAACAAGTGCACCTCAACCAGGTGCACCACCACTCAGCCCCCTAGTAGTTGGATCTTTTCAACCTATATATATATCCATATAATTTTAACAGCTGTATAACTACATTTTGGGTTTTTAACTTCTATCTCTAAAAACAATCAATAAAAAATAGTGTTTGGCTTCCTTACAACTTTTTTTTTTTTTTTACTTTATAAAGAACTTTGAAATTTCAGTTTAGTATTTAAAATATCCCAATTGTCACTTTTTTTTTTTTCACCTAAAGTTATATTTTACTTACTGTTGGTTGCTTGCACATTTTCCTCTAGTTTACAGAGCACTCTTAGTTCAGACACCAGCCAGGCACAGAGTTTGGTAAACTCGGGGGAACTGGCTCCAGCAGAGACTGCCTGAGAGAGCGCACCATCTTCTAACAATGGGCCCTTGTAACTGGTGAGCAAGAAATTACACTTCAGAAGAATACAAAAAAAAATCGCACCCAGTACATTACAGATACAACATATTTAGGTACTATTTGTGTGATTAGTTTAACAAAGATATATCAATACCAATTCCCAAACATACAAATATAAATAAAATTTGTAACTATATTAGACCACTAGAAAAATAAGCGAAATGCATTTCAACCCTTCAGATATACACATATACTTAATTATAAAAATATATCATTAAATTATGTCAACTTCTGTACATTTACTAAAAGCTGTACAAAGGCTTACTTTTAAAATTTAACTGAATCAGGTACTAAAACAAGACTGGCAAGTGATTGCTAATTATATTATAATTTATCATCTCGGAAAAATAATACTTAAGACTATCTTTTCTACAATGTTTTCCAGAAAGCAATTAGGTTCATAATGACTTTCTTTGAAGGTAAGAACTTTCCAAATAAAATCCTCTAATTTTGTACTGCACCAAAGTAAAAGACTCGGGTTGGGGGGAGGGTTCAGGTCCTGGAATATGATGGCAGAGGAGGCCCTGGAGAGGTTGTATTATTATGTGCAAATGTTATACATGTACTATTGTCGACTGTAAACCATTAACCCCCAAAAGAAAATTTAAAAAATCATTTATTTCTACTTTCTCTATATAATGACAGTAGGCTATAGTACTACTAGAGAAATGTCAAGGTTAATTTAATATTTGTTGGTGAGTTGATGTTATGGTGAATAGCTGTATCTGAATCCTAATCCTTTGTTAAGTGGTGCAAATGTAATTTAAAAAAATTAAATGCTGAACTCTCATAAAAAACAATAGCAATAGTGAGCTAGATGTGTAATGAAAAATTTTGTCATTCTAACATTCTTTTAAAATTTTAAATAAAGTGCTGGTGCACATCAACTATGGTCAATATTTATAAATGCTACATTAAATTTACCATTGAAGTTCAATTCCATTCTCCACAACATAATTAGCCCCCTTTACCTGATTTACCCATGCCCCTAAATAATTTTATTTTTAATTTGAGAGAGAGATGCCAGAGTACCACTTAGCTCTGGCATAAGACCGATGCCTGGGATTGAATCCTGGACTTCAAGTATGTAAGTCTTGTGTTCTACTATCACTGAGCTATTTCCCTGCCCTAAAAAATATTTTTGGAAGATTATCTTATCTACTTTTAAAGACATGTCAAAAAGCTATTAAAGGTGATTCATTAAATATATTTAATTTGATGTAAATATAAATATAAAGACATTAGAAAAATGATAATACTCGGGGCCAGGTGGTGGCACACCTGGATAAGTGCACACATTATAGTGTGCAAGGACCCAGGTTCAGGCCCCTGGTCCCCACTTACAGGGGGAGGTGGGGAAGGAAAGCTTCAAGAGTAAAACAGGGCTGCAGGTGTCCCTCTGTTTCTGTCTCCCCCTTCCCCTCTCAATTTCTGTCTCAAGTAAATAAAATATAAAAAAGAAAACTTAATACTGAACCTTTAAAAAGACAGTTATATGCTTATGTGTAGAATGGACTGGAAACATTTAGATTAAAAAATTCATGTTAATAAGCACTGAGTAAAGGCTCTAGAAATTTCCCCTTGTGTTACAAATTTTGATTTCGTTAGTTTATTCTATGAGGAGTGACTTAATTCCGACTTCGTGTCAGGCGAGAAATAAGAGATATTTAACCCTAACATGTTAGTGAACCCTTTAAAAGTACACGCCCATCAGTTTGGGTGAATTTTAATGACTGAATGCTGCCAACCAAAGTAGTGACGGTGAACATTTGTCACCAAGTTTCTGGAAAACCCTTCGGTTAGCACAACCACTTAACTCAGCTATTTATTTGACGGCAAACAATGGCTTTTACGGTACCCAAGAGGAAAAAAAACAAAACAACACACAGTTAAAATTGGGTGAAAGAACACTTCTGCACAGAGGCATCTGTCACCCATGGCTGAAGGATCTGTCCACACAGAAGGCCCCTAATTAAGCGGGGTCGCCTCCATCCTCACCTCCTGCTGGCCTTCAACACTGGCGTCTTTGCTAGAAAGCCTCTGGGGCTTCCCTGCCTCTCCTCCCCAATACTATGGGGGAGACCTCCTGCTCCAGCCCACGCCACCTTCACTGCGCACCCTAACAGTGCCACAGCAAGCGCCCCTCAAAAACCAACCAACCGACCGACAAACCAAAAACCAAACCGCTGGCGAATGAATGCTGTCCAGTGTCAGCAATAAGCCACTGAGCCTGGGATGTGTCCCCCCAGCGAGGGGCCCCATTACTCTTTGCAGGAGGCGCCTTCCACTTCCACTCCTCCTCAGAGACACTGCGATACTTGCCAAAATGCTGAGCCAAGTCCCACAGCCAACAACCACACAGCTGACAAAGAAGAAGAGCGAAAGCCTCCTTCCCTAGACAGATCTCAGCCGATGCTGGGAAATGGCCGGTGTCCTTTCCTCAAGGGGAGGGGTGTACCCCAGCCCCCTCACCCCGAGCCAGGCGCAAAGTCGAGGAGGGGTGGAGGTGGAGGGGGGGAGAAAGTGCCGCTGAAGGACTCGCCTCTGCTTCCTCTCGGGCTGAAGCCTTTGATCTCCACTGACAAGCCACGTACAGCTGGAGGTGCACCCCGAACCCCAACACCGGTTTCCGGGCCCCACTGATCGCAGGAGCGTCCCAGCTCCCCCTGGCTTTCCCCGCGAGCCTGGACGTGGTTTTCCCCGACAGACGCGCAGCCGGTGCCGGCCAGCCCCCGCGGCTGAGCCGGACAAGTGTCAGGAGCAGGGGAGAGACGTGCCTGGATCTGGGGGGTGGGGGAACCCGGCGGCGCTCAGGACTGAGGATGGGGGCGAGGCGGGGTGAGCCCGCCGGCTGGCGCGGCACCTCTGCAGCACGCAGCCCTGTGGCTGGGGGGCGGGCAGGGTGCACGCGTGCGGGGTGCGGGGGTGCTCGCCGGCACAGATGCTTGCGGAGATGACTGGGCACAGGCGGCTTTCGGGGAGCCGCGGGGTGGGCGTCGCGGTTGCAGGTGGCAGCGGAGAGTTCCGCGGACCCGGGGACCCGTTCCGGACACCCCCAAAGGGAGGGGGGCAGGGCGGCAACCTGCGGGGCCCAGAGGGGACCCCCAGGAGGGGACGGCGCCCCGGAGCCCACACAATGCCACGCGTGATGGCCAGGCGTGGCCGTGGGAGGTGCCGGGCCGGCGGGGGACGTGGCAGGAGGGGTGCCCCGGCGGGGACAGCCCCGAGACGCGGGGCGCGGCGCGGAGGGCAGGTGTCCGCGAGCCTGAAGGAGCCGGCGTCCCCAGGGGGCCGGCTCGCGGGACTCCCCCGCGCCCCGGCGGCCTTACCCGAGATCTTCCAACGACTCCAAGATGTCAGTCTCCATGAGGTCACACTCCATGCTGCTGTGGTATTCAAATTTCCGAGGCGTCAGGCTCCCCTCACCGCCGGCAACGCTCCCACTCGCGCCTGCGCGGCCGGCCCGGAACTTCCCGAGCGACAGCCGGCGCCTCAGCCCTCCTCGCACTGCGCATGTGCCGAACCTGCGTGAGGAGCGGGGTCCTGCCCACTGCCCCGCCCCGACCAGCCGGGAGGCACCGCGGGGCACATGCTCAGTGCGGAAAAGTGAAGCCAGTTGCCCGGAGAAGGGCAAGCGGGTCGGCTGCGTGGCAGCTAGGCGTGGGGATCTTTGGAGGGTGGGGGAAAAGCACTTGCGGGTTTCAGTGAATGTGCGCATGTGCAGAGTGTGGGGCGAGGCGGGCAGGGGAAGCGTTGGAAAGTCTCCAGACTAGGGGGTGGGGTGTGAAGCCACGTGTCTGTTTCGCCAGTGTAACCTAAGTAGGTGGGTGTCCAGAGCCGGGATCCTGCAGAAAGGGAAGGATCTCCTCTGTATGATCCGTTGGGGGCAGAGGATGAGATGGGCCAGGTGCCCAGAAAGGTGACACGCCTTTGCATTTCCTTGTGGCTGCAGTGGTCTGGCTGAGGGAGGGAGAAGCCAGCTTTCATTACTTACCAGACCATTGAAGCTCTTTCCAGAGGCTAAGTCTTCTTTTAAAGAGGAGGGGAGACCACTACTCCACATCAAACAGGTTAACATGCACTGATTGATTTGCAAACAGGTTAACCGCCACAGCCACCACCACCACCAAGTCTGTTGCTCAGCACTGGTTTACCGGCAGTGCTGGGGACTGAACCTGTGACCTCTGGAACCTCAGGCATGAATGAATGTCTGATGCACTACTTCTACTCTGGCTCCCCAGCTGAAATAAACTTTTTGTTGTTGTTGTTGTTGTTGTGAAGTCATTGATCCTGACATTAGTTGATTGGGTGTGACTTTTAACTCACTGTGATTTCTTGGCAGTGATTGCTTGGCTATGCGCTTATAAGTTATTTTTAAAATGATAAAAATTATTTTCAAAGTGATGGTGCATTAACAAAAATGCATTTAAGGGGCCTGGATAACTCACCAGGTAGAATGTACACTTTGCTGTGCTGAAGCACCCGTATTCTGGCATGGCACCAAGTACAACAGGTGCAGTGGTGTCTTTCATTTTTTCTCTTTCTCCCAATTTTAAATTTGAGAAAAAAAAATTTATGGGAGAGGTGGAATCATAGAGGACCAAAGTCACTGTATGCCAAGAAAATTAAAATGTTCAAAAAGAAGAAACGATTATATTTAAGCATAAATTGGCAGAATTCTGTTCCATGGCATAGGCATTTTAAAAGGAGTCCTCACATTAACATCTCTAGATTTTATCGTGTAGAGCTCAAACATTTTCCTGGCTCATGGATAAATGTGCCTTCTTCTTAATAGAGTTTCAGTGCCCTATTTTGCATCATCTGCAGTGGGAACAATTACTATGTGTCTGCTGTATGCCTGACATGACATTGTTCCATTGACCTGTATTATTTTATGCAATCAAAAAGCTGTGTAAGTATTATTTCCACTTTATATGTGAGGACATGAAAATTCACAAACTTAATGAGGTGAGACCAATAAGATGCTGGAGTTAAGAGCACAGGGCTTGTGTGCCTGAGGTCCTAAGGTCCCAGGTTCAATCCTAGGCACTACCACTTGCCAGAATTTAGCAGTGTTCCAGTCTTTCACATAAAAATGAGCCAAACAGGAGCTAGAATTTGAAGCAGGTATATCTATACTTACTTCATTTTATTTAATTAATCAAATAAGTTGTAAGCAAGGTATGTATAAAAATAAGAGATCAACCAGTTTAAGGTTGTATATAGTGCGTATTAATTACTTTATACCAAAAATGGAATAATTCTTTTGGAATAATTCCAAAAATGGAATAATAGGCTTGTTGAAGGTGCTAAGCAAAGAGTAATGCTTAATGCAAAATCTGTTTGGCAAAAGAGATTTTATTCTTGATTCCCTTTTTGATGTAGATTGTACCACAGAGTGTTGAGTGAAGAAGGTGACTCCCTTAAATTCTTTACCCCTTTCTTTCTAATGCAAATCATTGGCTTCTTGGGAGAGTAGGCACTGGGAGGCTTACAAATTTGTACTTAAAACAATAAACTCTGTTCAATAAGCTTCTACTTTAAAAATTAAATTTTTTTTTTTTTTTTATCATTTCAATAGGTTGTAGTGGATCTTTTGTATGTTTAAGTGATATGATTTATATTGTAACCCAGACATCTAAAGATCCAAATTCAAACTGAATTTCACAACATGAAAAGAACACTGATCTTGGAGTTTGGGAACTCTGGCTTTTAATAAGCACCAGATCAATCAGTAGCACAAAGAATGTTTTCACTGTGATGTCTAAAATTCATCAGGTATTGTTCATAGATGATGAGTTAATCTGTGTAGAGGGTGACTTGTTGAGGGCTTTTGTGAGGGGGATCACAGTATCTCTAATCCCAATAGTCTTTGATTCTAAACTTTTACTGCCAAAGATTGTAAAAATCCTGGGTTCTCTGTAGATCATACATATTGCCATGTGTGTGGGGACCGAAGTTCAAACCCTAGGTCCCCAATTGCAGGGAATGAAGCTTCATGAAAGGTGGAGCAGTACTGCAGACGTCTCTCTTCCTCTCTTCCTTTCTGTCTTTATAAGAAGGGAAAAAAAGGGGGTGGGATGGGGAGAATGGTCACTTGGGATGGTGGCAATAGGGAGACATTGAGGCCCTGTGATTATCCAGGTGGTAAAACACAATTTAATTTCAAAATACCAATTAAAGGGGGGGCAGGTGGTGGCATACCTGGTTTGGCACACATGTTACAATGTGGAAGGACTCTGGTTTGAGCCTTGAGTCCCTACCTGCAAGAGAAAAGCCTCATGAGTGGTGAAGCAGTGCTGCAGGTGTCTCTCTGTCTCTCTCCCTCTCTATATCCCCCTTCCTCTCAATTACTGGCTACCTCTATCAAGATAATAAGCAAAGAAAAATACTAATTTAGTAGTTCTTCTTGTGTTCATTTCTAATAGGAGGGGAATCTTTTAATTTCCTGTTGCTGCTGTAATGATTTACTATACACTTAGGGGCTTAAACCTAAGACTAGTTTGTCATTTTTCAGTTCTGCCAGTCACATGTATGAAATGGGTTTCACAGGGCTAAAGTAAGCAAGGCTACATTCCTTTTGGACTAACTACAGAAGAATTGGATATACTTCCTTTTCTTGCTGCCCTCATTCTCTGACTTGTGGCCCTCTGCTTCAGAGCCCATGATCATGTCACTCCAACTTCTGCTTCACTGTGTTCCAGCTTCTTGACTCTTCTCTTTTTCCTCCACCTCTCTTTCTCTTAAAAGGACCCTGGTCATTTAAATAGACTATGACTACACTGTACTAATCCAGATAATGTCGGGTAATCACCACATCTCATGATCTTTAACCACATCTACAAAATCCTTTTTTCTATATAAGTTCATCCAGAGAGAGTAGAAGTCATGAATAATCTTAGTTTAAAAACTAGTCTCTGCAGATTTTCTTGAAATGAATCAGGAGAGAGGCCAGGCTATGGTGCACCAGGCCTTTAGTACCTGGTTTGATACACACATTATCATGCTCAAGGACCTTGGTTCAAACCCCTGGTCCCCACTTGCAGGTGGGAAGCTTCATGAAAGGTGATGTAGTTCTGCAGGTGTCTCTCCTCCTATTTCACCTTTTCCCCTCAATTTTTCTCTATCCTACCAAATTGACAATAATAAATATTTAAAAAGAGAGAAAGAAAAGTAAGTAGAAAAAAAGAAAAGAGTAAGGAGAAAACATTTTTTGTTCCTGAAAAAAAATGTAGAAGGGCAACTGAAATGAAAATTTATTTTAGTTTTCAAAGAAAACAACTATTTAGGTCATAATCTTAGGGTTTTTTTTTTTCAGAGCACTACTCAGCTCTGACATATGGGGATGCTTGGATTGAACCTGGCACCTCAGGTTCTCAGGCATGAGAAAGTCTTTTGCATAACCACCAAGGTGTCATCTGGCCTCCAAGGGATGTTTTGCATTATGCGGTAAGTAAAATTTATGCACCTGGGATTCTTACATTACTTCTAAAATTCATGCAAGGGTAATTTTTATAATGACAAGGAAATAGGAATAAACTTGAACATAGTTTACTGTTAGTCATTTGTCATAGAATGAATTCTAACAGTTGACTCAACAGACGATTAAAAGGAGTATGTTTTCTTTCTTTGAGTCTGAAAAATACTTTTGTCCGGTTTTAGTGAATTTACTTTTAAAATGACTTTCCCAAAACAAGAAAATTAGAAATACTACAGAGGGGGTTTGGGCGGTGGCGAACTGGGTTAAGTGGAAAAAACGAAGCAACGATTCTGGTTCAAGCCCTCAGATCCCTACCTGCAGAGGGCGTTGCTTCACAAGCATTGAAGCAGGTCTGCAGGTGTCTTTCCTCCTGTCTCCCCCTCCTCTCTCAATTTCTCTCTGTTCCATTCAACAACAACAACAACAACAGTAGCAACAGCAACTATAGAAAAAAAAGATGGCCGCCAGGGGCAGTGAATTCGGTGCAGGCACTGAACCCCAGCGATAACCTTGGAGGCAAAGAAATACCAGAGTTTATGCTGCTCAAGAAATGAGAATTTTTAGGGGCCATGTAGTGGTGAACCTGGGCACATGTTACACTGAAGGGTCCAGGTTTGAGCCCCTTGTCCCCACCTGTAGTGGGAAAACTTTGCAAGTGGTGAAGCGGTGCTGCAGGTGTCTGTCTGTCTCTGTCCCTCTCTGTCACTCCCTTCCCTCTCGATTTCTGGTTGTCTCTATCCAATAAATAAATAAATAAAGATAATGCAATTTTTTTCGTATCTTATTTTATATATCTTAATTAATTTATTTTTTCACATTTTAAAATTTTATTTATAAAAAGGAAACCACTGACAAAACCATAGGATAAGAGGGGTACAACTCCACACAATTACCACCACCAGAACTCCATATCCCATCCCCTCCCCTGATAGCTTTCCTATTCTTTAACCCTCTGGGAGTATGGACCCACGGTCATTGTGGGATGCAGAAGGTGGAAGGTCTGGCTTCTGTAATTGCTTTCCCGCTGAACATGGGCGTTGACAGTTCAATCCATACTCCCAGCCTGCCTCTCTCTTTCCCTAGTGGGGCGAGGCTCTGGGGAATTGGAGCTCCAGGACACATTGGTGGGGTTGTTTGTCCAGGGAAGTCTGGTTGGCATCATGCTCGGAAAAAGGTTTTAAAAGAGGCGAATTTTTATCTGTTACTAAGCCCTTGAAACTTGTACAATGAAAACAGTACCCTCCTTTATGTAGAATTAGTATTATAGGATCGTAAATTCTCTTGTATAACTAAAGCATGTGTTTTTCCAAACTATGTCTCTGACTGTGTTAATATATTTGCTGAACTATGAAAATTTTTACAGAATACTACAAAGTTTGAGACTAATATCTTCCCTATCCTTAACACTGAGGGATTGGTAATCTATTTTTCTTGAAACCACCTCAGATGGTTTCATAATGAATCCCTAGTGATTTAACATTTACTCATAATAGATTTTTTGTGTTGCTTATTTTGTATGTTTTGATCTCTTCTACCCAGTTTCTTTAAAATCAGATGCTTAGCATATTAATATATATATAAGGGATGTGCCCACTGTTACTTGAAAAGAATGATTTCTTAACAGACTATACTTACTTCTAAAAGAATCAAGTAATTCTTTGCAAAGAATAAATGTATGAATCTGCTCTAAGCTCTTGGAAGTCTTGGAAGTCAGTCAATATCTATTTTAAAGATTAGGCTATTCTGGTAGAATGCTATGTTCTCTGTCGACTTGGATTGTTATTAGCAGTTTTGCCTTTATCTTAGCAGTGGTCCTTTGTGATGTGGGAAGGTAGGAGCCTCAAGAAGACTTCACCAGCTCTCTGCTCACTACAGCATAGTGATAGGAGATGTTTCTCATTGGTGTGTGTTTGGGGGTGGTGGGAGTACATGTTGCCTACTGGGGAGGGTTAAAGCATAATAAAGCCTGGAAGTCACTGTTCTAGGGAGAGCTTCTCAAGACTGCCTTTATGATTAGATTATAAAGAACTTGAGGCTAATTTGGAAAGTCCTCAGCAAATCTTATTTTCTAGTTTTGGAACAGTTCAGAACGTAATTTCTTTATCATCACAATGGTATCATTGTCTACAAACACAAAAGTAGTAAGAACAAATATATCAAGCAAGAAACAATTCTGTGCATTATATATGTATATATTCTTTTCTTTTCTTTATTATTATTATCTTTAACTAGAGCACTGCTCTGCTCTGACTTATGTTGGTTCTGGGGTTTGAATGCAGGACTCCAGAGCTTCAGATATGAAAATCTTTTTGCATAAACATAATGCTATCTCTCCTGCCCACATACTCAATTACATGTGCTAGATTACTTTAAGTTTTGGAAAACTTGGATAAAACCATGTGTCTCAGAAGGAAGCTTAGGACATCATTCTAGACCGGTCTTTCTAAACTACTTTCAAGAAAGGATTAAGCCCTTGTGCCCCAAGGCAGCCATTGTCTTGTGATAATTATCTTCTTTGTATGTCAGCTACCTCTGTGTCATACCTGAGAAAAATAAGAAGACAAGACTTACTGAAATAATTTTTTTCTAGGTCTCAAAATCTCTCCCATGGTGCAAGAAAACAAGATTATTTAGAGTACAGTGGCTTTGCAAATAGCAGAGTTACCTGGAGATTTACACACACGCAGCACGTATGCACGCACGCACGCACACGCATGCATGCACACAGTCAAGTCCTTCCCCTGGAGGTCTGGGATGAGGTCCAAGAATTTGCTTTTATTTTTTTAAGCAAAAATTTATTTTACTTATTTCATGAGAGGCCAGAGCATTATCTGCAGTGCAAGAAACCAGAGAGAGAGGCTAGAACAATATCTGCAGTGCAAGAAACTATACCTGGGGCCTCATGTAAGTATTTTTTTATTTTTATTCTTTTGCTCTGCTGCTGAGTCAGTTTCCTTGCAGTAATAATTTACTTTTCTTTTATAAGGACACCAGGATTATCTCTGGAGCTCAGATCCTGCACAAGGAATCCACCACTCCCAATGGCCATATTCTCCCCCCCCTTTTTTATTTTTCCAATTTGATAGAACAAGAGAGAAATCAAGAAGGGAGTGGGAGATAAGAAGGAGAGAGAAAGAAAGACACCTGCAGCACTGCTTGTGAATCTTCCTTCCTTTGAGTGGGGACCTGGAACTTAAACCTGGATCCTTGTAGATGGTAACATGTGCATCCTATCTGGTGTGCTACTGCAGGCTCCACAATTTGCATTTCTTGTGTTTTCCCAGTTAATCACTGGAAATCTGGATGTAAAAACCATAATTTGAGAACCTCTGTTATTGACCATCTCTTACATAATTATTTTTAAAAAAGAGTCATGTCAATCAGTAAGGAAATGAACTCCTTTATGCCCCAGTACACATGGGTGCATGCTTATATGCACACAACCAAAGCAGTTTCTCAAAACCAAACATAGTCTTTGTTGTGTGCTGTGAGCTATTTCCTGCTTCTCCTCTATCCTTAAAAAAAAAAAAAAAAAGATAGAGCCACCAATTGTGGCTGGGTGCCACTAATTGATTACTAATTCAAGTCATAATAGTTTGTGAGCAATAATATGAAAAACAATGAGAGACCAGGTGATGGAGTGCCCAGTTGAGCACATGTATTACTGTGTGCAAGGACCTGAGTTCATGTCCCCAGTCCTCACCAGCAGGGAGAAAGCTTCAGGAGCAGTGAAGCAGTGCTAGAGGTGTTTCTCTGTCTATTTCTGTCTATTTCCCTCTCTGTTTCTGGATGTCTCTATCCAATAGATAAACAGTGATAATAACAAATCTTTTTTTTTTTTTTTTGCCTTCAGGGTGATCACTGGGGTTTGGAGTCGGCACTCTGAACCTGCTGCTCCTGGTGGCCTTTTTATTTTTATTTATTTATTTATTTTTATTGGACAGGGAGGAGAGAAACTGAGAGGAGGGGGTGGAGAAGACAGAGAGGGAGAGAGAAAGACACCTGAAGACCGGTTTCGTGGCTTGTAAAGCAACCCCCCTGCAGCTGGGGAGCAACTGGGATCCTTGTGCTTACTCTTGCGCTTTGTACTATGTGTGCTCAACCTGGTGCATCACTGCTAGGCCCCCATAACAAAAATATATTATTTATTTATTATTTTTTTATTTTTTTTATTTAAGAAAGGAGACATTGACAAAACCGTAGCATAGGTGGAGTACAACTCCACACAATTCCCACCACCCGATCTCCATATCCCATCCCGTTCCCTGACTGCTTTCCCATTCTCTATCCCTCTGGGAGTAGGGACCCAAGGTCATTGTGGGTTGCAGAAGGTGGAAGGTCTGGCTTCTGTAATCGCTTCCCCGCTGAATATGGACGTTGACTGGTTGGTCCATACTCCCAGTCTGCCTCTCTCTATCCCTAGTAGGGTGGGTCTCTGGGGAAGCAGAGCTCCAGGACACATTGGTGGGGTCTTCAGTCCAGGGAAGCCTGGTTGGCATCATGCTGGCATCTGGAACCTGGTGGCTGAAAAGAGAGTTAACATACAAAGCCAAACAAATTGCTGAACAACTATGGACCTAAAGGCTGGAACAGTGCAGATGAAGTGTTGGGGGGTACTCACTGCAGATTCTCGTGTACTTCTGTTTTCAGGCATATATTTTGCCCTAGTTTATGGATACGTGTGAGCATATGCTCTATCTCACGGAACCTGGTCTATATCTAGGTTTTGGGACTTTGTTAGGAAGTGAACCACCTGGAATGTAATTAGAGAATACCATGAAAGGAAAGGTCTCACCAGAGTAATGAAGCTGAAGGGTTGTCATTCC
This sequence comes from Erinaceus europaeus, assembly GCF_950295315.1. Classification (NCBI taxonomy): domain Eukaryota; kingdom Metazoa; phylum Chordata; class Mammalia; order Eulipotyphla; family Erinaceidae; genus Erinaceus; species Erinaceus europaeus. The sequence goes on from NC_080164.1 coordinate 23,073,016, forward strand.
TTACCTGAAGTCTCTGGACACAGTCTGAGGTGAAGCATATTGAGGTGGCACTCTTTGCGTTGATTAGGTTGCAATCGTAATATTATTTGATATGAATTGAGAGAAGCATGCCTGTTCCTGAGATCAGGCATTCTTTTGACTTTAATTACACCAAGACAGAGCTTTACAAATAGCACTGGATAAAGCTGGAAAGTGACATACTAGGTAGAGTAAATGCATTATCATGCTCAAGGACCCAGGTTCAAGCTCCTGACCCCCTCCTACAATGAAAGAGTCACAAGCAATGAAGCTTTGTTTCATAAAACCAAATGCATTTCCTTTCTTTCTTCCTTCCTTTGTTTCTTCATTTCTTTTTTTCCTTTTTCTTCCTTCCTTCCTTCCTTTCTTTCTTTCTTCCTTCTTTCCCAGATACATTTTCTATGTTTGAAGCTTGATTTACATTTTTTTGTGGGCCAGATCCTTTGCCCAACTTAAGTAGTTTTGTAACCAATAAAAACCTTCTTTCTTAAAAAAAAAATACAAACAGGGGCTTCCACCTGCAGGGAGGAAGCTTCACAAGTGATGAAGCAGCGCTGCAGTTATCTCTTTTGATGTCTTCCTCACTATCTCTCCTTTTCCTCTCAATTTCTCTATCCCATCCAATAAAAAAAATGTTATCTAAAAAGGAAGGAAGAAAAAAATAAATTTTAAACAAACAGTAAGGAAGTCGATTGTTTTCCCAGCTTTAGAACTTCACCACTCTTGGCTTGGCCACTCTTGTTTTACAGATCTGTACAAGAGGCAGGGACTGAGTGGTGGTACACCCTGCTGAGTGCACACATTTCTACACTCAAGGACCCAAGTTTAAGCCACTGGCTTCTACCAGCAGGGGGAAGCTTCAGGAGCTGTGAAGCAGGTCTGCAAATGTCTTTCTTGGGAGCCAGGTGGTGTCATTCACTTGTTGTATACACACATTACAATGCACGAAGTCCTGGATTCAAGCCTTGGTCTGTTGGTTTGCTTCTAATTCTGCTTCTAAGACCCCTTCTGTTTTGATCATCACGTTAGGTTCGCTTGCATTGCTTAATGCTGTGGTCTATATACATAATCACTGCTTTACCTGAGACCCGCCCTGCCTACAGGGCATTGGTTTAATCCCCACTGGTTAGATGCAAGCTTGATATGCACGCTTTTTCCTTCTCCCCATCCCCTATCCTACGTATTTCCTCTTCCAACTTGACACTTCCGCCTCAGGAGATATAAACGACAGGATTTTCTAATGAAGAGAGATTAGAGTGATTGCATTGCATCCCCGCTCATCAATAAAGATTGAGCTGCATCTCACTCAGCCATGAGTTCCTGGTCGTCTCTCTTCCGCCTGTGAAGCTAGCCCAGCATCTTGGCGCCTGAACAGGGACCAGCATTGGTCCTCTCAACCCCAACCCCCCCAAAGAAACTAATTAAAAATAAGATTTAAGAAGCTGCAAGCCTGAGCACTTCTGAGAAGGTCCTCCAGTAAGGGTTTAGACACCTCTGGAATGCTCATGGGAAGATGTTTGGGGCACACTAAGTATGTGTCCAGAGCTAAAGGTTGGCTTTGGCTTCTGTATTCTTTTTTTTTTTTTTTTTTTTCCCTTTTGTTACCCTTGTTTATAGTCGTTATTGTTGTGGGATAGGACAGAGAGAAATAAAAAGAGGAGGGGAAGACAGAGAGGGGGAGAGAAAGATAGACACCTGCAGACCTGCTTCACCGCCTGTGAAGCGACTCCCTTGCAGGTGGGGAGCCGGGGGCTCAAACTGCGATCCTTACACCGGTCCTTGCACTTTGCGCCACATGCACTTAACCTGCTGTGCCACTGCCCGGCTCCCCTGGCTTCAGTATTCTTTAGCAGAGAAAAACAATCCCTAGTCCTTTATTCAGCTTGAATACAGAACTTAGCCTCTATGGAAAGGGAGAGCATAACTGGACAGACTGAACGGAAACCCTGGACCTCGCCAGGAGGAATGGTTCTGACTGTATTTGAGGGTAATGACACTGTGGATTTCTGACTTGATCTAAACCCGGGCCTAATTCCTAGAGTAGGAAAAGAGAGATAAAGGGGGACTATACGTCTTTTTTTTCTTTCTTATCTTTATCTTTTTACCTTTATAAGATCACGATAGAAATTTAGACTATAAGGAAGCCTTTTCAAAAAAATCTTTCTTTTGTATGACTCCAAAGCTCCTGGTGGATTCCTTTCTTTTTAGACAGGAGTTGAAAGATAGGGGGAGAGACAGAAAGAGGAGAGGCATCCTAGCACTGTTTCACTGAACGTAGAGCTTCTTCCTTGCATTGTGTTTCTATGTAATGGACCAAGGTCTTGAACACAGTTCCTTGAGCATGGTCAAGTATGTGCTCTACTGGCTGCATTATCCCTGACACCTCTCCACACACATTATTTTATGGTTGCTTGTTTTGCTTTTCTCATTATTAGGGCTTCACTGCTCCAGGCCAACTTTTTCACACACACACACACACACACACACACACACACACACACACACACACACACACACACGCAGAAACAGACATAAGGAGACAGATTAGCTCTTTTACTGGCCCAGAAGATTTTTAGAAAAGTTTTTCTTTTTTCTTTCTCTTCCTTTTCTTTCTTTCTTTTCCTTTCTTCTTCTTCTTCTTCTTCTTTTTTTTTTTTTTTTTTACTGTTTTTTGTTTCTAATTATCTTTATTCATTGGATAGAGACAACCAGAAATTGAGAGGCAAGTGGGTGCTAGAGAGGGAGAGAGAAAGCTGAAGTACTGCTTCACCATTCACAAAGATGTTTCTCTGCAGGTAGGGACCAAGGGCTTGAACCTCAGTCCTTGCACATTGTAACGTGTGCACTCAACCAGGTGTGCCACCACCCACCCCCAAAAGATATTTTTATTTTGTTCATTTAAAAAATTATTTATAAAATGGAAATATTGACAAGACCATAGGATAAGAGGGTTACAACTCCACACAGTTCCCACCACCAGAACTCTGTATCCAATCCCCTCCCTTGATAGCTTTCCTATTCTTTATTCCATTGGGAGTACGGACCCAGGATCATTATGCAGTGCAGAAGGTGGAAGATCTGTCTTCGGTAATTGCTTCTCCACTGAAGATGGACATTGACAGGTCGATCCATACTCTTAGTCTTTCTCTGTCTTTCCCTAGTGGGGCAGGGCTCTGGGGAGACAGGGCTCTAGGTCACCTTGGTGAGGTCGTCTGTCCAGGGAAGTCTGCGTGGCATCATGTTAGCATCTGGAACCTGGTGGCTGAAAAGGAGTTAAGATAAAGCAGAACAAATTGTTGACTAATCATGAACTTAAAGACTAGAATATTGCTGATGAAGATTTGGGGTCTCCGTTTTGGAAAAAGCTAGTAGGTCAATTTTAGTTATATTCCAGAGGGCCCATGACTTTACTAGTTTTTGCCTGAACCTGACAGCTAATATGCAGGTGGATCCAGGTTATTGTCTGGGGAGATGGTGTCATAGTTGGAAAAAGGACTAGAAAGCTGGATCAGGGAAGAGAGTAGCTCCTAAATACAGGGAAAGTATATAAACATTATTAACTGTAAACCCCATCGGTTTAATCTGGGGCCCATATTCAGCACAGGAGCCTATGTAACCTCTGCATCCCTGTAGGTCTGAGCTCACATTCTGTGGTCAAGGTTAGGAACATTCCAGGCTGTACTAATTTAAGGACACATCTTCCTTGGGTATTAGGTAGAGTATGTTGCTCAACCTCCCTTCAGAGAATGGAATAATCCCTACGATTGTTGACCCACAATGAGGGACCCACAAAGGGGTCCATTATGTTGTTCCTGATGGAGATGACCAGTGACAGTGAGTATTATTTTTTTTAAGATGCATTGGGCCAACCAAATAGCTCATTTGGATTGTGCACTTGCCTTACCTGGCCCCACTATATTGAAGGAAGCTTTGATGCTGTTGTATCTTGTCCTTCTATCTCTGTCTCTCACTTTCTATCTGTAAAGGTTGACCTGGAGCAGTTATGAATTTGAAAATTACAAAAAAGAGAGATATATTTATTTATTTTAATTTTTTATTACCTTTATTTCCTGGATAGATACAGTCAGAAATTGAGAGGAAGGGGGAGATAGGGAGAGAGACAGACACCTGTAGTCCTGCTTCACCACTTGTGAAGCTTTCCTCTTGCAGGTTTCCTCCTGTGGGGGCTTGAACCTGGGTCCTTGTGCATTATAACATGTGCACTCAACAGGGTGCGCCACCACCCAGCCCCATGAGATATATATTTCTTTTAATTTATGAGAGAGAGAGAGAGAGAGAGAGAGAAAGAAAGAGAGGGAATGAATATGCTACTAGGGTTACATAGACAAAAATAAAAAATTGAACACTTCTGGGGGAGATTCACCAGGATGATATGTCCTGCGCAGGACATTTATTTAGGAATCAGATATCCTGATGCCTATGAACTAACCTTTCCTGGGCCCTGAATGATGATAAACTGACAGCTGAGCTTGTGTGATTCTCATCCTTTTTAAAATCCATCTCACCATTCAGTCTTACCATGCATGCATCTATTGTCTATCTTTTAAAAAAATATTTACTTATTTATTTATTCTCTTGTTGCTCTTGTTGTTTTATTGTTGTAGTTATTGTTGTTATTGATGTCATCATTGTTGGATAGGACAGAGAGAAATGGAGAGAGGAGGGGAAGACAGAGAGGGGGAGAGAAAGCTAGACACCTGCAGACCTGCTTCACTGCTTGGTTTATAAATGAGAGTAAAACGTACAGTGCTCATGATTAAACTCAGGAATCATGTGAGCAAATCCTGAGCTCAACCACTGAGACACCTCCCTAGCTGCAAAGACTTTCATTTTCTGTAACTTCTTTCCTTTTTAAAGAAAGCTTTATATATCTGCCTGTCTGTGTAACTCGAAACATTTTATTTATTCTTATTACCTTCAGCGTTATTTCAGGAGCTCAGTGCCTATGCTCCCAATGGTCCCCTTTTTCCCCTTTTCCTTTTTTTCCCTCTTTTTACTTGACAGGATTGGAAGGAGAGTAGAAGAAAAGTAAAGACACCACTGCACTGCTTCATCCTTTGTGAAGCTTCTCCCTGCAAGTGGAGACACCAGGGGCTTGAACCTAGCTCTTTGTTCACTGTGATAAGTGTGCTTTACCTGGCATATCAACACCAGAAGCCTCGGTGTCTCTCTTATCAAAGCTCCTGATATCACTGTAGGTGCAAATATGTTTCCCTGACATTACTGTCCATTGTTTTTCCATTTACAAGGTCATATGAATAGACCTACTGAAGAAATTCATATATATATCTTTTTTTATTTTTACCAAAGCACTGCTCAGTTCTTGTTTATGGTAGTCTGGGAACTGAATCTGGTACCTGAGAGCATCAAACATGAAAGTTATTTGCATAACATCATATTTTCTCCTCAGCCCTAATCTATGTGTATTTATTTATTTAGACAAAACTGTGTTGGAGCTTGGTCCCTATAGATTACATTATTTCTGGTGGACTTCTTTTCTCCTTTTTTCTTTCTTTCTTTCTTTCTTTCTTTCTTTCTTTCTTTCTTTCTTTCTTTCTCTCTCTCTCTCTCTTTCTCCCTTCCTTTCTCCTTCCTTCCTTCCTCCCTCCCTCCCTTCCTTCCTTCCTTCCTTCCTTCCGTCCTTCCTTCCTTCCTTCCTTCCTTCCTTCCTTCCTTCCTTCCTTCCTTCCTTCTTTCCTTCCTTCCTTCATGGAGGGTCAGAGACAGAACGAAGGAAGAACGGCTGTCCATTGATGCAAGGCTTCCCATTTCCACAACGCTCTCAGCTTGCCACTGAGGACTTGAACCCGTGTCCTTCCACATGTTAAGGCCTGCCTTAATGTTCTCTCTACTTGTGTCCCAGCGCCTATAACCTATTTATTGATCACTGTTTAGCTTAACCAGACCTAGGAGGCTTGTAAGCCCCCAGTGCCGCAACTTCCCTCCAGGGCTCTAAGTGGGAGCACTCGCACATGCGCAGTTCCCTCCCTAGCACCCCTCTGGCATCCAGTCCTCATGCGGGTGTGGATAGGCCTCTCCCGCGGTGTGAGGAGCCGCCTCAGCCTGTCAGGCCAGCTTGCCTCCCTGAGTCCACAGGTTCCTCCCTCGTGCAAGTCCCCTCCCTGGTGTAAGTCCAACTTTGCTGGTGGCTGCAGGTGGCTCAGGTGGCGTCCAGTGACTTCCCGCGGGTCCCGGGAGCTGGGTTGGACCGCTGTGACATGTGGCGGAGGTACTTCTGAGTTGGGGTGGTGGTGGTGTCACTTGTCCCTGCAAGTCCCCAGACTCCTGGCCCGGAACAGGTCTGCCCTTTCCTCAGGGCTGTCAGGGTTGGGGCCTTTCTCTAGTGAGAGGCGCTTCCTTCACCCTCCAGGTCCTCAGGCGCTCGAGGGAAGTGAGGGCCGGGGGTCTGTTTCTTAAATGAAAGAAAACTTGCTGCGTATTGTGAACCTGGTTGTTTTGACTGATTTTACATCCCAGGGACACTTGTCGTTCAGATAGCGAGACAGAGAGAGGTGTGTGTGTGTGGGGGGGCTTGCAGCACTGGAGCTCAGCCTTCCCCACAGCACCTCCCATTGCCACCTGGGGCTCGAACCCGGGGCACGGACTTGGCAGTGCATTCAGTTTACCCCTTAAGCTGTCTCTCTGGACACCAGAGACCAGGGCAGTGACTAGGCGTGGTTGTGTTTGACTGACTGGGGTGTAGACTTGAGTTCTGATCCTTGACCACTTGCCTTCTGCGTGCTTCCCACCGAAGTCCTGTAGGCGATGGGCTTTGAGTCCATTCTTACCTGAGCTGGCTGACTGTGTCTATATAGATGGTTATTGTGGGACATGGCCAAGTGTGTACCTAGATATGGAAATGAGAATATGCAAACCACAACTCTCCAACATCGATGAAACTTGCGCTGGGAGATAGCTCATCTGGTAGAGCACACTCATTACTGTGTTCAAAGACCTGGGTTCCAGTCCCTAGCCACCACCTGAGAGCACTTGCATAAGGAAAGCTTCACGCACGGTGGAGCAGTGCTGTAATAACTCTTCTCTCTGTGTGTGTTTTTATCTGAGACAAAGAAAGAAAATTTCACCAGGAGTAGTGGAATTTTGCAGGCATGAAGTCCAAGGAACCCTGACAGGGAAAAACAAAACAAAACAATGAATCTTCCAAAAAATAAAACTGAATACCAAAATCAAGGCACAAGTGTATAGGGTATATGAATTCATTTGTGTAAAGTTTTACACCAGTAAAACTAAGCTGTCATTTTTTAAGTCAAAAGGGTGGGCAGGTGACTTTTTTGGGCATAGTGACTGAGAAGGGAGAAACATGGCTTTTCATGATGTTTGAAATCTCCCAAAAGTATTTGTTTTTTTCTTCGTTTCAGTGGTGTTTACAACTTTATCTTTGTATTTTTTTTAAAAAGAGATTTACCAATCTTCATATTATGGAATATATACATTTATTTAATGTATGTACTTTGTGTTATAGATATTCTTATGGAATACTTTGTGAGGGAATTTATATACATATTTTTTTGATAGATGCTTAGGAGTTGTATTAGAGAGTCACGGGGGAGTTGTATGATCAGTGTTACTAGCCAACAGTTATAAATCAGGTAATCTGTGGGTAATATTTGGTACTTGAGATAGAAACACATATATGGAGGGCCAGGCAATATCACAGTGGGTTAAGCACACATGGCACAAAGTGCAAGGACCAGCTCTAGGATCCTGGTTCGAGCTTCGGCTCCCCACCTGCAGAGCACAAGCAGTGAAGCAGGTCTGCAGGTGTCCATCTTTCTCTCCCCATCTTTGTCTCCTCCTCTCTCAATTTCTCTCTGTCCTATCCAACAACAATAGTGACAGCAATAACAACAATAATAATAACAATGATAAACAACAGGGGCAACAAAAGGGGAAAAAAGTAGCCTCTAGGAGCATTGGATTCGTAGTGCAGGCACCGAGCCCCAGCAATAACCCTGGAGGGGAAAAAAAAAAAGAAACACCTATATGTGCCAAGAAATGTCTTGGTAGTTTATTTTTTCCATGATAAAATCAATTGGATCTCAAATTAGAATATTTTTTCTTCGTTATCACTTTTATTAGTGATTTAACAATGTTTTTACAAAATTATATAGATTTCAGGGGTATAATTTGACTTCTGTGTCCACCCCCATATTTCTCCCAAAGCCCAAGAGACAGCTAAGTTACTATTCTTCTTTACAAGTTCATTTGTTTTAGTCATCTGTATTCCACATATGAGTGAAATCATCTGGTGGCTGTCCTCCACCTCTTATTTCATGCAGAATAATCACCTCTACTTCCATCTATTTTGTCCCAAATGGTAAAATCTCATCTTTTTTTTAAATTGCAGAGTATATATATTGCATTGAATATATATATATATATTCTGTGTTTTATTATATATACATCACATACATGTGTGTGTATATATCCTGCAGAAATTTTTTATTTTATTTCATTTTTTTATATTTATTTTCCCTTTTGTTGCCCTTGTTGTTTTTCATTGTTGTTGTAGTTGTTATTGTTGTTGTTGTTGATGTCATTGTTGTTAGATAGGACAGAGAGAAATGGAGAGAGGAGGAAAAGACAGAGAGGGGGAGAGAAAGCTAGACACCTGCAGACCTGCTTCACCGCCTGTGAAGCGACTCCTCTGCAGGCGGGGAGCTGGGAACTCGAACCGGGATCCTTAGGCTGGTCCTTGCGCTTTGTGCTACCTGTGCTTAACCCGCTGCGCTACCACCTGACTCCCTACAGAAATTCTTTATGCTGTTACCTATGGTTGGACATTTAGGTTGCTTCTATATGTTGACTATTGTAAATAGTTCAACTGTGAACATAGGAGTGCATTGTGTGAGTGTGTGTGTGTTTTCAAATTCTTGTTTTCATATTCCTTGGCTATATACCTAGGACTGGTGGTATTGCTGATCAGAAGGTATTTCCATTTTTATTTAAGGATTATTCAAATTGTGTTGTGTAGGTACTACACTACTTTGCATTCCCACCCACAGTGTACCAGAGTTGCCTTTTCTCCACAGTCTTGTCATTTCTTCTTCTGTTGATGTAGGCCATTCTCACAAGTGTGAAGTAGTATCTCATTATGCTCTTTATTTGAATTTCCCTAATGATAAGTAAGTGGAGCATTTTCAAAATAGAGCCCCCCCCCTTTACTCCCATGAGGATTAGTGCTGGCACTATGAATCCATAGCTCCCAGCGGTCACTTTTTTTCTTTCTATTTTATTTGACAGGACAGAGGGACATTGGGGAGTGGGGGAAGATAGAGAGGGACAGAAAAGACAGATACCCACAGATTTGCTTCACCATTCATGAAACATACCCCCTGCATGTGGAAGTGGGGGCTGTAACCCCAGTTACAGGTTCACTAGGTTGTATGTATGCTTATTAAGGTGTGCCACTCCTGGCTCCCTAAAATAGAGTATTCTAAAACAACTGAAGTTCTCAAAAATTTTTTGAATTGCCTTGGCTTTGCCTTCTATATTTGACCTTTTTTTCCCTTTGCTGTAGTTTCAGCTCTCTGGGTAGGTTTTCAGATAGAAAGACATCTGGGTGTAAGATCACTGAGATGTTAGAGGTAGCCTAGGGCATTATCAAGCAGAAGGATACTTTACTTTTCATAGTAAAGTTTAATACTGAAACTGGTGTAAGGAATATAAAATAGGGGGCCAGATGATGGCATACCCAGTTAAGCACATATACTACCATGTGCAAGGACTTTGGTTTGAGCCCTGCTCCCTACCTGTAGGGGTACACTTTAAGTGCAGTGAAGCAGGTCTCTCCCTCTCTATCTTCCCTCCCCTCTCCTCTCAGTTTCTCTGTCCTGTCAAATCATGAAAGAAAAAAAAAAAGAGAGAGAGAATATAAAATAGGTTTTTGCACTGCATTAAAATAAAAGCCACAGACCTTTCCCCAAGCCCTAGTTTATGCAAAGATAATGGGTGTCTGCTGGTCTCAGAATATAGTTAAGCTGTTACAAAAAAGGGGGCGATGTGTACCCAAGCTGTTTGACCTGTCCTTTGCCCCACTGTCCCTCCCCCTAGCAATCCCCAGGCAAAGGGGTGGACCCAGGGTCCTTGCTCCAGAGGCACATTGCAAGGGAGAGGTGAGGAGGGTTAAAGGTAATGAATCTGCCTAAATAAACAACTTCTTTGTTACAACCATTGGCTCAGGGGGCTGTAGCTATATTTACACACACTATTAACTTGCTGTTTTCCAAAGTAGCAGTGGCAATAGAAAATGGTGAAGTGACCCGTCACAATTTTTGGAAATCATACGGTGTTTTACATTATATCAAGAACATTGAATCAGCTTGGGCAGAAGTGACTGAAAAAAAAAAGTGTATGTAAGGCATATAAAAAAATGCCTGAAAGGGCATTTGGGAGGGCTTGAGAAAGATTTACCTATTGAATTCATAAATAAAGAAATGTGGAACTTGCTAATGGGCTTAATTTAGATGTGTAGGTGCAAGATACTGAAGCAGTACTGGAATTTGGTGAGGGAGAGCTAACTACAGAATAATTAATAGCTGGAAGCACAGTTGCATATGGAGAAGGAAAGAATGGAAGAAAAATGTAGAAAAATCACTTTAAAGGGGTTAGCTGAAATCTTCTCAAAAGTAAATGCAGCCAGGTGGTAGCACACTTGGTTAAATGCACATGTTACCATGCCCAAAGACCTGGTTTAACAGGACAGAGGGAAATTGAAAAAGGAGGAGGAGGTAGAAAAGGGTAGAGAAAAATAGACACCTGCAGACCTGCTTCACTTCTTATGAAGATTTCCCCCTTCAGGTAGGGAGCAGGGGCTCAAAACCAGGTCCTAAAGCATGGTGAAGCGTGCACTCTACTGAGTGAGCTATCTCCCAGGCCTTATGTACTTTTAATTTTGAAAAGAAAATTCTGTTACAAAAGGAGGTTCTCCAGAGTTTCAGCACTCAGAATGATTTGGAAATACCTAGTCTATTTGCATTCCAAAGATACCAGCCCCATGTAAGAATAATAAATACAAAATGAGCAGAACTCCATAGGTGGTGCAGTGGTGCTTTGCTCTCTGTTTCTCTCTATCTCACTCTCTCATTTCCACTACAGAGTGTGTTCTTAAGACCCAAAGTTTGCTATTTGGCCTTGCATTAAAAAATGATACCTACAGCTTGATTCTTGCTTATAAATCTAGTGAGTGTCAAGTCTTTTTATTTAACAAAGGGGGCACCAGGAGAAGAGGAAGAGAAATTCTTTTTGCCCTGCCTCTCTGAAGGGAGAGCCTTCTGTACTATCAGAAGTGGACAAGTAATCTAATTTGATAACATGCAAGAGACCACTATCAGATTCTTAATCTGTCCTCTCTGTATAGTATAGAGATTTCTGTGAATATTCACAATTGTTGCTAACTTGTTTTCTGCTAAGAGAGCTCTGTCCTTGGGAGCAATGGGAACCAAAAGGAACTTGTAAGATTCCAAAGACCTTCAAAAATAGTGTCTTGTACTTTGATAAGAACCTTCAAAGAAGCAAATGTGATTCTGACTGTTCTTTTCTTTCCCTTCATGTGGGTGGAGGTTGGCTACTATTGCTAGTTTTTATCATTTAGAACAATTTAATAGTTTTATTTAAATTATCAGTTCATTAAAAAAATTATTTCCCCTCTTGTTGCCCTTGTTTTTTTTTTATTGTTGTTGTAGTTATTGTTGTAATTATTGATGTTGTCATTGTTGGAATGAGAAATGGAGAGAGGAGGGGAAGACAGAGGGAGGGAGAGAAAGACACATACAGACCTGCTTCACCACCTGTGAAGCGACTCCCCTGCAGGTGGGGAGCCGGGGGGCTCATCCTTACGCCAGTCCTTACGCTTTGCACCACATACACTTAACCCGCTGCGCTACCGCCCAACTCCTAATTATTAGTTCTTAGATTGACATTTATTAACTCAAATAACTCAAATCAGATCTTCCTGAAATTGATAAGACCTGTTTCCCTAGCTTGGAGAAACATTACTTCATGCTCTTTAGTCTCACATACTTTGACAAATGTGGTCATTAATCAAGTATCTGCCACTTTCTTCAGTAAAACTGAGATGAACTCTAGGGTCAAGAAAAAAAAAATGAAACTGACCTGAGGTTTGTGATTGGGGTATGATCCCCTCACTCCTACTCTGAATACAGCCACCCTGTGATATTCTTTGGACTTTGATGGGAGAAAGTCAGAGGCTGGCTAAGCAGGACCCCAGATAATAGGGCTGAGCACACAGCTGGTCAGTGGAGGCTGCACAGCGAAGCCCTCCCTGCCCTCTAGGGTATACCTCTGTAGACGTTTATAATTTTCTGCGTGTGAGCTGTGTGATTGTGTCTTCCTCCACAGAGCATGCCCACAGTTATGACAACCTTGGCCATTTCCCAGCCTGACTCTGTGCCTCAGTGGATCCAGAAAGGCCCCAGGCTCAGCCCTGCTTGATGTCATCATGAGTTCCCAAACTCTCCTTTTAGCTGAGCCTGTGCTTGAGGCTGCATGACAGCCCCTGCCAGGTGTTTGCATGAAAGGAAAATTACTTGCCATTGGAACCATGATGGAGGCAGAAGTTATTGTTCAAATCAACTTCTCCCTGCCTGTGGGGGAGAGAGAGAGGGAGAGGGAGAGGGAGAGGGAGAGGGAGAGGGAGAGGGAGAGGGAGAGGGAGAGGGAGAAGGAGAATGAGGATGAATTTATGTTGGGGAAGTGGGGGCTAGAGGAGGACGGGAAAACCAGCAGTTCGATTTAGAGGCAAGTAGGGACAGATCAGAGACCTTCACATCTTTTTACCTCTGCAATCCTGGTTCCTGGATCAGGCTGGGTCTTCTGTGAATTTCCTCCTAAAATAAAACTTGTAACTTTATTCTAAAAGGAAAAGGGGCAGAAGAAGAGAGAGAGAATCCATAGCACCAGAGCTGCTCCTAGTGCCATGGGATTCTCAGTGTGGTGCAGGGGCATGGACCTTAACTGCGTACATGGCTAGGCAGGCACCCTACCTGGGGAACTGTCTCTCCATTCCTGATAAGTTTTGATCGATATAATGTTTTATCAGATTGGTTTATTCATACTGAGGACTGGATGTACAATATATACATATATTTTTTTTTTCCTGAGAGGTAACATTTAGAAAAAAGATCATTTTCAGGTTAATTGTGTGCCTGTGGATCTGGAGAAGGCAGGATGGCTTGGCTAAACTCTTAATGAAGTGGAAAGCATTTGCATTCTGTTTCTGTAACACTGAATGCAGAGCTTGTGGGAACACTTGGTTTGCCTGTAGCAGGTAGACTGTTACAATGACTCTAGAATTGCCTCTTTCTTGTATGGCCAATGAGGTTTTCCTGCTGTGGCAGATGGTACTTTATTTTTACACTTGCCTGGATCGACAGGGATACTTTAATTTTTTTCTTCTTCCTTGACTCTGGTGACAATTTTGTGAGAACCATAATGCATAGCATGTTAATTCTGACAAGTTAGATTTTTCATGTAATCTTAATTGGGAAAATCGGGCAGAATGACTATACACTGAGCCATAAATACTTGCCGCCAGGGAAGATCTGCTTCGAAATGCTGCTAATGATGTCAGGTCAGGGTCTCTATAGAGTTTCTTCTATAGATAATGGCTGTTAGTAGTTCGGACTTCCCTCTGGTGCCTTATCTTGGTAGATGGGCTCTGAAGACCTGTCTCCCTTTGCTACCACAAGGCTCCTGAATGTTCTCACACAACTGCAGTTTCATATTTATGTTTCCTTGATGACTCTTCTGAGCCATTAACAGCATCTGCTCACACACTTTGCAGGGCATTAAAGCAAGAGCTCCCTCCATACTCTCCATGATCTATGTGGACTCTGCTTACTGACTGCATTTTAATCTCTCCTTTTCTAAGCAGAAGAGTTTCCTGCAACATAGCCTTGACAAAGTTCTTTGCTGTTCTGTTCACAAATTTATGAGAAAATATAATTACTGTTATAAAATAACATGTTACATTTTCCTTGCTAGGATTTGTGTCTATCAAGAGTTGCTGTTTGCTCTGTTCTCGGATTAACCATAGAATGACAGACACATAGAATGGCAGTGCCTCCAAGTGTTTTTTTCTTATCAAAAGACATTTATCTATGATATAGCTTCTACCTCTTTAAAAAAGATTGAGGTAAAACAATTCTGTTGATCCAAGCTGTGCTTTGAAACTGTCATTGATGTTATAGGAATTTTATTTTTGAAATGACACATGTAACATCATATTCAGTGGCTTCTTATTAAGTTATTTCATAGCACCAAAGATAGAAATCAGAAAAGGTAATATTCAAGTGTGTGAATTTTCTCAGATCTGTCACTGAGCCAAGGGCCACTGTATGGTATTGATGTGAAGTCTAAATATCAATGTATTTTTATAGGTAAAAATAGAAAACTACATCATGAGTTTTCTAATAATCCAATATAAGGACCAGTCTAAGAAATGATCTTAAAGTCATGTTAGGGACAGAATATTTGTGCTGCCCCCAAATCCATGTATAGATATCCTGACTTGTGGACTAGGAAGATAACATACTGGTTATGCAAAAAGATTTTCACACCTGAGGTGCCAACGGTCCCAGGTTCAATCCAGAACTGAATAGTGCTCTGGTAAAAAAAAAAAAAATCACCATAAACCAGAACTGAATAGTGCTCTGGTAAAAAAAAACAAAAAAAAACAAAAAAGGAAAAAATATTCATTCAGATATCCTAACCCCAATGTGCTGATACCAGGAGACAGGAGTATTAGGGAGGGACTAGGTCATGAGGGTGGAGCCCTTAGGTGTTGCATTAGTGCCCTCTGTCTTATATCAGGGTTCATTTAATTTCATTTTGTTTTACCAGAGCACTGCTCAGCTCTAGATTACAATAGTGCCAGAGACTGAACTTGGGGTCTTGGAGCCTCAGCCAACAAAGTGCTTTGCATGACCATTATGCTATCTTCCCAGCATAACTTTTACTTTATTTGCTGAGCTAGGGCTTCCCATATGTGTGACTTCACTGCTCTACATCACTTTTATTTTTTTATTTTTTTTTTGCATTCATATAGACAAAGAGACACCTCAGTCCAAATTTACTGCGGCAAGGTCACATGAGAACAACACCAGCATACAATTCAATGAGCAGTAGTGGCAAGAGAGGGAAACTTTGTTGCAATGGATGGGCCTTCCTTAATACATCATAACATCATTATCACCTCAAGGTCATTGCTGATGCTGAGGAATTATTCTGATGCAGTCTCTGCCCCCAGGTTTTACCATGCCCCGCGAAATCCTAGCAGTGCCCCCTTCAACCAATCCTGCCCCCACATGTCACCCCTGGTTGTTGCCCAATAAAAGCTCTCTCACTCCCCCCCCCCCGCCCTCTCTCTGGGCTCTCTCTCTCTCTCTCTCTCTCTCTCTCTCTCTCGCTCGCTCTTGCCCGGTGGTGGTGATGTAGTGGGGACGGCCATTGTTGGCTGACTCCATGTGGCCTAAGCCACGCCCCCCATCCAATAATAAAGATTTGTGTACCCCACTTGCTCCGGACCTCCTCTCTCTCTCTTCTCCACGGCGCAGCCCGACACCTGAGACTGCATCAGAATAATTCCTCAGCATCACATTGCTTACATTAGGATTCACTCTTGTGGTTGCATAATCATGACTTTTGATAAACACGCAATAATTTGCACCCATTATTATATTATCACAAAGTAACTTTACTGTCTTAAAAATCCTTCGTCCTTGGGTGAAGTGCTTTTGGGTTCTGGAGCATGATGGTAGAGGGGAATCTAAGTTGGAGGTGAAAGTGTTTTGCAGATGACAATCAGGGGAGAGATGAGAAATTGTACCCATGTGTCAACACAGTACTGAAAAACATTAACCCCCTAATAAAATGATACAAATGAGAGAGAGAAAGAAAAGAAAAAAACAAACAAACAGAAACCTCTGTGCCTTTCCTTTTTATCCTCCCCTTCTCCAAATCCTGGCAAGCACTGCTCATTCAGTGTCTACATAGCTTTGTCTTTTCCAGAATGTCATATAGTTGGAATCACACAATATGCAGCCCTCTGCCCTTCTGGGTTCTTTAGCTGGAGCCTGTCTGTCAGAATGACAGTGATTAAACTAGCAATAGGAAAACAGACAGGAGTTTGTTACCATGCACATCCTGTGCCTCTTCTTGGAACACTTAAGGATGAGTTACTCAAAGAGTTGATCAGAGTATGAGTTTATGTAGCATTTTAACAAATGAAACAAAGGAGTAATAGGATTTTTAGTAGTTGACAGGATAAAGGAAAAGGACTTTGGACTTCCAGGGTAGCAAATTAGGGGAAGACAAATATAAAAGGAAATTAATGGGCGATAAACACTAGTTTTATGTTAATTATTTATTTAAAATTTTATTTATTGATTGATTAGAGATACAGAGAGGGAGACACACACACACAGCAGAATACTACTCAATTCTGCTTTATGGTAGTGCTAGGAGTTGAACTTGGGAGTTCAGAGTCTCTGGCATGAAAGTTCTTTTGCATAACCATTATGCTGTCTCCCCACCCCATTAAGCACTAGTTTTTATCAAGTTTAGTTAAAATGATTCCTCTGTTGCCTTCTGGAGTTTTT
Source organism: Erinaceus europaeus (assembly GCF_950295315.1). NCBI lineage: Eukaryota > Metazoa > Chordata > Mammalia > Eulipotyphla > Erinaceidae > Erinaceus > Erinaceus europaeus. The sequence continues at coordinate 23,089,695 of NC_080164.1, forward strand.
TTTTTTTTCCCCTCCAGGGTTATTGCTGGGCTCGGTGCCTGCACCATGAATCCACCATTCCTGGAGGCCATTTTCCCCCCTTTTGTTGCCCTTGTGGCTATTATTATTGCCATTGTTGATGTTGTTTGTTGTTGTATAGGACAGAGAGAGATGGAGAGAGGAGGGGAAGACAGAGAGGGGCAGAGAAAGATAGACACCTGCAGACCGGCTTCACTGCCTGTGAAGTGACTGCCCTGCAGGTGGGGAGTCGGGGGCTTGAACTGGGGTCCTTACGACCGTCCTTGCGCTTTGCGCCACCTGCGCTTAACCCACTGCGCCACCGCCTGACCCCCGCCTTCTGGAGTTTTATCTGGTGATTGATTACCTTCTGTCATTCATGGGAGAAAGAGAAACCTTTACCTTTAGAATGTTATGTCCTGTTTTCATAAAAATAAGGGAAGGGCAGAGGGTTTTCTTGTATCCGTTTCTTTTTAGTAACCGTAAGTTCATTGCAGCTTAGGAGGTGATGCTGCAATAGAGCACAGGATTTTCAGTGTAAGGTTCTGAGATTAGAATTTTTAATTGTTATCTTTATTTATTGGATAGAGACAGCCAGAAATTGAGGGGCTAAAGGGAGATAGGGAGAGAGAAAGGGAGATGTCTGTATTCCTGCTTCACCACTTGCAAATCTTTTTTCTCTGCAAGTGGGGACCAGGGACTTGAACCCAGGTCCTTGTGCACTGTAACATGCACTCAACCAGGTACACTACCACCTGGCCCCTTTAATTTTTTTAATTGTTATCTTTATTTGTTGGATAGAGACAGCCAGAAATCGAGAGGGTAGGGGAAGATAGAGAGGGAGAAAGAGAAAGGTTCTTAGTTTAAACCCACACATTTTATATGCCAGAGTGATTTTAAAAAAGGTGAGGGTGACTGGGAGATAGTTCACCTGGTAGAGTACATACTTTACTACGCATGAGAACCTGCGTTTAAGTCCTTAACCACCAGATGGTAGCTCTAATCAAAGGGAAAGCTTCATTAGTGTTGAAGTGGTTCTGTGTTGTCTCTTGTTCACTCTGTCTCTCACTTGTCTGGAAAAAGAAAAAGGTTCCATCTTCCAGGATCAGTGGAATTATGCTGGCATGAAGCTCCAGCATAGTCATGGGAGGAAACAAAATTAGTTACTATTGACTCAAAATAATCCTAAAGTCAAACAGCATATTTTGGGGTAGTGTATTTATTTATTTATTTATTTTAATAGAGGCAGAGAGAAACCACAGCCCTGATGTATCCTTCAGTGTGGTGGGGGCCACTTGGGTCATGCACCTGGCCAAGCGGTGCACTATCCAAGTGAGTTATTATGCTAGCCCTCCCTGGCCCCTATTTTCTTTCTTTCTTTTCTTTGTTTTTTTTTTTTTGCCTACAGGGTTATTGTTGGGGCTTGGTGCCTCCACTACAAATGCACTGCTCCTGGAGGCTATTTTTTCCCCTTTTGTTGCCCTTGTTGTTTATCTTTGTGGTTATTATTATTGTTGTTATTGCTGTCATTGTTATAGGATAGGAGAGAGAAATGGAAAGAGGAAGGAAAGGCTGAGAGGGGGAGAGCAAGATAGACACCTGCAGATCTGCTTCACCGCCTGTGAAGTGACCCCCCCCCCCCATGGGTGGGAAGCCAGGGGCTTGAACCAGGATCTTGAGCTGGTCCTTGCACTTCATGCCATGTGCGCTTAACCTGTTGCACTACTGCCTGGCCCCCCTGGGGTAGTGTATTTTACTTCCCTTTTTAGCCATTTCAGTTTTGCTCCATCACTCAGTAATTTGCATTTAGGTTGTTACCATATTTTTTTCATGACTTGATAGCTCATTTCTGTTTGTTTATTGCCTGCCACCAGAGTTATCACTAGAGCTTGGTGCCTGCATGACAACTTTAACATTCTCATTACTTATTTTTTCCCCCTTACCTTATAGAGACAGACAGAAGTAGAGAGGGAGAAAGTGGTAGAGAGACACTCACAGCACTGCTCTACTGCTTGTGAAACTTCTCTCCTACAGGTGGAAACTGGGGACTTGAACTTGGGTCCCTGAGCATGGTAGAGAGTGTGCTGTACTGGGTAAGCTGTAACCCAACCCCAGTAACTCATTTATTTTTAGTACTTAATAATATTCCATTGTCTGGATGCCACCCCTATCTGTATCTGTTCACCCACTGATGGGCAACTTGGTCATTTCCAATATCTGACACTTACTAAAAAGGGGGAAAGAACCGAACTGGCTTTTAACCAAAGAAGATAAATCATACAGCCAAGAGGCATATGAAAAAAATGCTTAAAATCATTAACGACCAGAGAAATGCGAATTAAGACAACAATGAGTTATCACCTCACCTCTGTTAGAATGGTCTACATCAAGAAGCACATTAACATTGTGTGTTGGCGAGGGTGTGGAGAGAAAGAATCCTTCCCAATGTTGATGGAAATGCAAATTGGTGCAGCCCATGTGGAAGACAGTTTAGAGATTCCTGAAAACATTAAAAATGAACCTACTACACAACCCAGTAATTCCTCTCCTGGGCAGTACCCAAAGAACACAAAAACTCTTATCTAAAAAGATCTATACACAGCCATGTGCATGGCAGTGGGACTGTCATAGCCAGTATTTGGAAACAACCCAGGTGTCCAGCAGCAGATGACTGGGTAGGGAAGCTGTAGCATATCTACGCAGTGGAATGCTGCATAGCCCTAAGAAAGGATGACATCTTCTCCTTTCTGCAACATGGAGGAAAGTGAGGGGAGTTGTGCTGAGTGAATTAAGCCAGGAGGAGGACAACAACTGGATGACCTCACTGACAGATGGGCTCTAAGACACACAGCAAAGGACAGTGCAGGGTTAAGTCCTCAATGAACTGTCTGTCATTTGTCACAGCAGATGCAGCGACTCTGAGGGGGAAGAAGAGGAGCACAAAGGGAGGTTGGAGATCTAGGTTCCTGTGGTAAATAGGGTGATGGTTTGGTGGAGGGGAAAATGTGCTGATGCCTGTCTTGAGGAAATATGAAAATCTTGTAATAAAGTGAAATGAGAGAGAGAGAGAGAGAGAGAGAGAGAGAGAGAGATTTGTTTATTGGGAAGCAAAAACAGCTCCCATCTCCAATAGTGTTGGCCCATGTCCTCCTTCTGCTTCTTTAAAGAATGAAGGGAAGGGTCATGGCAGTTTCTTCATGAGCTATTTATTATACATCCGATCCAAGAACAATGTCTTCTTCATAAGAAAATTATGAATATAGTGATCATGTTAATGGTATAGTGATGGCCAAAGGATTGTTGGACTTTGCTGGACTCAGATTTATGACTATCTGGGGAGTGACCAATTTGTGCCAAAAGATAAAAAAAAATCAGCTTGAAGTAAAAAGATAATGAGATAGGCTTGTTTGTAAACATTTGGTTCATCTTTTCAAGGGACATAACTTAAAGTTCTAAAAATGTACAGTATGGTTTATGTCTTTCTTTTCTTTCATAGCCCTATAAAATCTGAGCTTTATTGGTGTGAACCCTCTGTGTGAAATAAATGATAGATAAGCAGATGATCATTTTATTTCACAGCCAAGACAATATGTGCTGGGCTTTTATTGTACCTAATCCCCCAATGAATGAGGAGTATTAAGAGTGCAGGGGAGTTAATTCTCTCTGGCAGGTAGGAGCTGTAAAGATGCTTCATCTGTTTTCTCTCTTTATTAAATTAGAAATTTTCAGTGATTATAGTTTTGTACTTCTCTTGTGGGGGACCTGGACATAATTTTTTTTTTATGACCGTCTTTGCTGTTTTTCAGATGCAATTGCTGTGTTGCTTGGGATGACACAGGATTAATTAGTTTCAGTATATTAACTTCCCCTGGTCTTAATGGTATTTTAACTTAGAATTTGGAGATCAGCCTTCTTTCTCAAAACAGTGATCCTTTTTTTGTTTAAAGATTTGTTTTATTATTTAAATTCTGCAAGAAAGTTTCAGATGAGAGGGAGAGAGACAGAGAAGAGACTATGTGGGCATATGTGACAGTGGGTGTCCAACTGGGAGTCTCAGGCATACAGTGTCCTGCTGTCTACCAACTGAGCTGTCTCCCCAGTCAGGAACCAGAGGTTCCTAGTCACCTCGACCTGAAAAGAGCTTTTCAGTCTTTTTAAAAAAATATTTATTTATTTATTTTCCCTTTTGTTGCCCTTGTTGTAGTTATTATTGTTGTTGTTATTGATGTTGTTGTTGTTGGATGGGACAGAGAGAAATGGAGAGAGGAGGGGAAGACAGAGGGGGAGAAAAAGATAGATACCTGCAGACCTGCTTCACCGCCTGTGAAGCGACTCCCCTGCAGGTGGGGAGCCAGGGGCTCGAACTGGGATCCTAACGCTGGTCTTGGGCTTTGCGAGCTTTTAAGTCTTACTTGCTCTTCCTTTGTTTGAACTTAGTAAATAAAATTCTTCTTGGCAACAAGATTTTGTGATATCCTGGGGACCCCCAACACCCCACTCCTTTCTCTCCCTGTACAAGGGACAACATAGGTAGATATCCATGTGCTCTTTCTGCTTTGTGACACGTTGCCCTCAAAGATGTGAGGCCACATGTAGTTTCACTGTGAAGCAGCAGTGGCTCCCCATTATAGGGTTGGGTGGGAGTTGGAGCCCTCCCTGGAGTCCACATTTTTGGACTGGTGACATTACATAGACATACTGTGAGTTCAGAAGGGACCTGTTAGTAGCAGGCTTCAGTTTAACCAACAGGTAGCCTCTTCTCTCCCTTGAGATCCATCCTCCCTCCCTTCCTCTGTCCCTCCCTCCCTCCCTTCCTTCCTTCCTCCCTCCCTCCCTCCCTTCCTCCCTCCCTCTCTTCCTTCCTTCCTTCCTTTCCCTCCAGGGTTATCACTGGGGCTTCATCCATGCCTGCACTATGAATTCACTACTCTCCCCCACCCCATTTTTTTTCATTTTTTTATTGGATAGGACAGAGAAATTGAGAGGGGAGAGGAAGATAGGGAGAGAGAAAGATAAGACACCTCCAGGCCTGCTTCACTGCTTGTGAAGGAAGCAGGAGCTGGAACCAGGATTCTTGTGCTGGTCCTTGCACTTTGTACTATGTGCGCTTAACTCAGTGCACCACTGCCCCTTCAGACTTTTTCCTAGCCATGTCTGTTTGCCAGTCAGAAACACTCAATGAGTAGCAACCCTTAGAGCCTTGCTAGACCTTATATTAACAATGCTTTAGAGGAAAGAGGTTCTTCTTCTATAGGGTGTTTGCTGGCCAAATCCTCCACCCAGACCACCCACAGGGGCCAGTGAGTGCAGACTCCCAAGGGGTCTAGCTGAGACTTGCTGATCTGTGCTGCCTAAAGGAGCTAGGTGGCCGCACAGCTGTCGATGGGTGTGAGGACCGGGGTTCAGGCTTCCAGTTCCCACCTGAAGGGGGAAGCTTCATAAGTGGTGTTGTGCCCTGATGTCTCTTTTTCTCTACCTCCCTTTCCCTCCCTCATCTCTCTTTCTGTCTATATCAGTAGAAAGAAAGAAAAATGAAAAGGGAAAATGTGGCTGTCAGCAGCAATGGAATAGTTGCAGTTACCAAGCTCCAGCTATAATCCTCGTGGCAAAACAACCAAACAAAAACAAATTATATATATATATATATATATATATATATATATATATATATAGTGAGAGAGAGAGAGAGAGAGAGCACTGTATATAGAGAGAAACATATCCAGAGGAGAGAGATGGAAGGAATGAGTGATGAGGAGAGGTGGTTTGATAAATGGGTTTCATTTAAAGCTACCTTCTTAACTTGTGAGTTTATACCTTTCAATTTTCATTTTGATTTATTAGGACAACACGAGCTATTCTTTGAATACTGCTCTGGCAGAGAAATCTACAGCAGGTTTATTCTCATTCATCTCAGTTTTGTTTGCAAACAGACAGACCTAGATGACTTGCCTGAAACTCCACCTTTCAATATAGCCTGCTCAGAATTCCATACTTGAGAGAACTGACCTGTTCCTTTTATTTATTTTTTAAAATATTTATATATTTTCTCTTTTGTTGTCCCTGTTTTAACATTGTTGTGGTTATTATTGTTGTTGTTATTGATGTCATTGTTGTTGGATAGGAAAGAGAATGATCAAGAGAGGAGGGGAAGACAGAGAGGGGGAGAGAAAGATAGACACCTGCAGACTTGCTTCACCGCTTGTGAGGCGACCCCCATGCTGGTGGGGAGCTGGGGGCTCAAACGGGGATCCTTACCCTGGTCCTTGCTTTGTGCCATGTACGCTTAACCCATTGCGCTACCACCTGACCCCCCCTCCCCCATTCCTTTCTTAGCCCTCCTGCTTTTGCTCATTCAGTTTCCTCCACCTCAGCTGCCCTCTTTCCCTGTCTTTTTTCTTAACTGTTTCTTCTGGGGTCACCCCTACCCAACCTTCCGAATCTCTTTGAGACCTCTTCCTTGTTCCACTCTGTGGCTGATGTTGACTATTCCACCATAGCCATTACTGAGTCACTCTGCTATTTAGGTCCATACACTGGGCCTTGTGCATCATCTTCTCAAACCAGGCATTAAGTATTCACTGTTTTAAACAGATAGTAATAAGTCTGTCCCCTGTCACAGGTAAGAAACATGTGATACAGTTCTGATTAAATATATGAAGGGAAAGTCTGCTGGGAGAGTTATGGGAAGCTGGATATCACTCTTCAAAAGGGAACCAAACAGAATATTCTTTTTATTTGTTGAGTCTGTGACGGTTGCTGGCAAGGAAGTGACATGGAGCCACAAGGTGGCAGCCACCTTGTGATTATGAGCAGACAAGTCAGGGAAGAGGTAGTATGTTGAAATGGAAGGACAGAAAGATGGAAACATATGGAACCCAGAAAGTGTCACTGAGCTTTGGCTTTTGATCTGTATGCTGTCTCCTCCTCTGAACAGAATCTCAGCATCACTGCTGGAGAGCTGGGAGTCAGGCTCCTTGTCTCTTCTGCGGTGATGCCTGTGTTGTGCGCTGAGTTGGCCAGTGCCCGGTCTTCTCGGTGGTAAAGTGTTTTACCTCACTCTAAGAAGAAAAAAAAGAATAATTATGCCAACAGTACCACAAATTCATGATATCTTGGGTTTATTTCCTGCATTGCAAATAAATAAAATATATTTTTGTTTGATTTACATATTTGGCTGCATACTTATAAAAATGTGTGTTTAATTAGCAGCTGTTAAAACAGATTCTGAAATGCCGTTCCAACCAACAGAACTCTAACCAAAAGGATGTGAAGTGGCATTCTGCCCATTCCTCAAAAGGATATGTGCTATTTAAGGGACAAACACAGAGTTTGTGTGGATGGTTAGATCTGCTGGCAGTGTCTAGATCAGAGTTTTTTATGTGGTTAGTTGGTGAGGAAGGGGTACCAGCTAAGAAGCCCTCCTCCATTCACAACTCTGATTATGAGGATGGTGTTTTTTCTATGAGTCTGGGTAAGGGAAGAACAGTTGGGTAGATCCAAAAAGATCTATGTATACCTATGTTCATAGCAGCACAATTTGTAATAGTCAACACCTGGAAGCAACCCAGGTGTCCAACAAAAGATGAGTGGCTGATTAAGTTGTAGTATATATACACAATGGAATACTACCCAGCTATTAAAAATGATGAATTTACCTTCTTTACCTCATCTTGAGTAAAGCTTGAACAAATCATGCTAAGTGAGATCAGCCAGAAAGAGAAGGAAGAATATGGGATGATCTCACTCGTAGATAGAAGTTGAAAAATAAGAACAGAAGGGAAAACACAAAGCAGAACTTGAACTGTAGTTGGTATATTACACCAAAGTTAAAGATTCTGGAGTGGCGGGGGGCTTCAGGTCCTGGAAGCCAGACCTAGTGGGGTTTGAATTGGTAAGTGGAAAACTGAGAAATGGTACACATGCACAAACGATAGTATTTTATTTTACTGTTGACTATAAACCATTAATTCCTCAATAGAGAAATTGAAAAACAAACAACAACAGTTGGGTAGGGAGAGGAGACACTGTATGGAGATATTGGCTCTCCTATCCTTGTGGGATATTAAAGTGTATGGCTAGTGGCAGGTCAGTAGATACATTCAGTCCTTGGAGCCATGTGAGAAGGAGATATTGATCAGTGACAGTGGTAGTAGTGATATATGAAGAAATAATATGATAATTGCTTGTGAAAGGAAGCTTGTCTTGGGTTACTTGGGATGACAGAGGGGTCAGAATAAGGATGTACCCTTTACATATATTGTGGACTGGTGCATTCTGGATACCCGGTGTTGCCAAGTGGGCTGAACTGGCTGTTGTCAGTTATACCAGGTGGGAATTGCCTGTATTCTTGAGGACAGAGGCAGCAGCCTCTGAATGTATTTGTGACATGAATGCTAAGTTGATGGGCCACACAGAAGAAGCTGAGTTCGGGAGTTGGGCAGCAGCGCAGCTGGTTAAGTGCATGTGGCACGAAGCCCAAGGACTGGCGTAAGGATCCCAGTTCAAGCCCTCGGTTCCCCACCTGTAGGGGGATTGCTTTACAGGTGGTGAAACAGGTTTGCAGGTATCTATCTTTCTCTCTCCCTCTCTGTCTTCCCCTCCTCTCTCCATTTCTCTCTGTCCTATCCAACAATGATGACATTAATAACAACAATAATAACTACAACAATAAAACAAGGGCAACAAAAGGGAATAAATAAATAAATAAATATTAAAAAGAAGCTGAGTTCCTGGAGTAAGGTGGTAGATCATTTTTCTCCTGGATTCCTGTTGTTCTGTGGACATCCTTGTATGATTTCACTTCTGTTCTGGGGTGTGGTTATTCAGACTTTAAGATATGTTTAATTTTTTTCTTCAGAGCAATCCTTTCCAGTGAAATTCCATATGGAAACTGAATGTAGAGTGAAATTTAAGTGTAGTTGCTCTAGTTATGGGGAGTTTCCATTTCTGCTCTGCCCAGGTACCCTTCTGCCAAACACAGAGCTTTCAGAAACCCAGATTGCAATTCACCACTTGGTGGGGAGAGCTGCAGTGCTAAGGTCCATAGAACAGACATAACACTAGACAGAATCATGATCTGGTATGCCTGACAGAGAGTCAAGGCCATTGTGATCAGGTGGCTAAAGAAACCACATACTTAGTGAGAATGTGAAAGTAGGAGGAAGTCTATAACTGCAAGAAAAATAGAGGAGAGGGTCTTTGTGTTCACCTGCTAGAACACACAGTTTACAAGCTCAAGGACCCACCCAGCTTTGAGACCAATACACATGGGAGCACCGTAAATAGCACCATGAGAGTTCCATGGATGGTAAAGCAGTGGGGGCTCTTTCCTCCTCCATCAGAAATAAATGAAAAATCAGCCCAGAAGTAGTGGATTCACACATGTGTGAATGAGGCTCTGGTACTGCAATAAGGAGAGAAAGAACAGAAAGGAAAAATAAAGAAATGAAAAATAGAGGAGAATGCCAAAGATAAGGGGACCATTAAAAAATTACACAGTGGGAAAAAATTGTTGAAAGAACTGGTAATACTTAGCCTGGGAAGAGAGGAAAAGTGAGAACCATTTCCAGTTCTTTTTAGGGTTGTCACATGTAAGGAGGGACGAAACAGGTGTGTGTTGCTGCCCAAATTAGAACTTGCACCACTGGGTGAGTGGAAGCTTCAGCCAAGAGCTTTTGGCTCCATTTTTAGAAGTTTCTGATGCTTTGATGGGCCACCACAGGAGGGAGCTAGTTCTTCATCCCTGGAGCTGATGAGCCGTGGCTGGAAGACAAAGCCACTTTTTACTCCCCCACTCTTTCACACACTCCATTAGCATAGTCTTATGAAGTTCAGTAAAAAGTAACTTTCATCGAATAAAATTAAAACCTGGGTACCTACTGTCCTCCACATGAGTGGTCCCTTAACTGCGGTGTTGACAGAGAAATGTATCACAATTAGCTGTAAAGTGTGCCCTAAGAAATTAATTCCTCTTAGTAAATTGCCAAAGCTTACAAATGGTTCGCCTTCAAGGGAATGACAGATTACAATGGGCTCAGGCTTGTCCCTACTCCACTGTCACCGTCATTCCATTGCATCTTGCAATGCCTATTTAAATAGAAGAAAAAGCCGTGAGTTATTAGCTGCCATGTTTAACATTTATCACAGCCTATGTCACATCAGATTTAAGTTCCAACCTAGAGAAAGTGGGCAAAGCTGATGTGCCAGGTGCATTTGGGGCTCCCTGTGAATGATGTGCCTGTGGCCCATTCACTTTACTACTTAGTGGCTACCCTGGTGTTGAGTGTCCCTTTGCAGTGTGCCCTCCAAGTGAGTGTCATCTGCTAGGGGCTCATCTTGGGTGAGCTCTGTAGGGTCACACTTCTGCAGTGGGAGGAGTGGCCTGGTGGATGGAGCTTTGCAACTGGATGCAGTTCTGTGTGAGGCGGGTGCTTAGTTGTCTAAATCTGGGGCAGGAAGCTGTAGCTCTTCAGTATTGAAAGGAGAGATTCACTTCCTCCAGGAAGGTGAGTTTATTATTGTTGTTGTTGTTGTTGTTGTTATTATTCAGTTATTGGATAGGGACAGAGAGAAACTAAGTGGGAAGGAGGTGATAGAGAATGAGAGAAATAGAGAGACATCTGAAGCACTTTTTCACACCCATGATGCTTCTCCCCTGCAGGTGGGGACTGGGAGCTTGAACCCAGGTCCTTTCATATTGTAACATGTGTGCTTTACCAGGTGTACCACCAATTGGCCCCTGAGTTTTTTTTTTAAAGATACTGAATAATAACTCAACTTGTTAGAGCAGCAGCTCACATACTGGAGGCCCCAGATGCCCGAGGTTCAATCCCTGGCTCCACTATATGTCAGAGTTGAGCAGTGCTCTGGCTAATTTCCTCCCCTTTTCTCTCTCCTTTCATTGTCTTATTCTTTCTCTCCTAATAAATAAGTGCACTTAAAAGACAAAGAAGAAGAAAAAAGAAGAATCTGAATAAAGAAGTAAGTGAATAGTAGCTTTGACTATTATTAACAGAGGCCAAGTTGAGTTAGAGACAGCATTCTATTCAGCAGTCTTCAGATTTCTGCTGCCAAGATTAGGATGTCATCATAGTTCTGCAGAAAAGATAATTGCATAGGTATGGTTATTTGGGGGATTATTTTATAAATAAATGATATTCTTCTGGACTCTGTTGGTTTTAAACAAATTGTTCAATTGTTTCCTCATGAGGCTCTAACTGTTTTACAATCAAAATCCACACATGAATATTCAAGGCAGCTATGGAGAAATTATCTGCAGAACAGAGCTGCAGGAGACTTACTTTTGTCCTCTTTTCTTAGACATCGTCTGTCTTGGTCCTTGATGACATGCTGAACAGGAGCTGGTTGTAGTGGGCCTCTTTCCTGGTACTTGCAGATAATTAAAGAATTTTGAAAAGATTCAATTCCCTTTCCCTATGCTAGTTTTTATGTATTTCTATATAGAGGAACAGTCAGGGGCTGTCCTCACTAGACTGACAGCAGGTACGAAGTGTGTGTTTTTGTGCTAGACTATGGCTTTCAATATACACAGTCCCCCTTGGCCTTAGCAACAAGACTAGGATGTGGATGAGGCAAGAATGCCCTTTCACATGCTAAAAGATTCAGTGGTTGGATGACTGGGAATATGGCCTAGTGGATAGAGCACAGGGCTTGCCTGTGTTAGGTTCCAAGATCTGTCTTTGGCATATCTAGGGTGATGATCGGATCCCCTTTCTTTCCCACTAAACAATAATACATTGTTTTTTTTCTCGTTGGAAATTATAACCATATATTTAGCTGACATTTAGGTTGAGCAAATGTATGAAAGGAGGAGGAAGTATTTCTGGAACTCTGATGAGAATTGTTTGAGAGCCATAGGTTAATCTGTGATTTGCAAAGCTATTCCAGTGCTCAGCAATTTCAGAGATCATTTAGAGGCAGATCTGCTGGTGTCTGTCCACCTAGGTGTATATGCATACATGTGTATGCGTGTTACACCTGTTGTCTTTTGAGGCTGTCAGTATTACCTGATTTTAATTTTGGATGTCAGGGTAGTATCTCAAGGTATATCAATTATATATCAGGGCATTTTTGGACCCTGGCACGTTGTTTTAAAAAGAGATTTATCCAGAAACTCAACCTATGCTGCCAATGTAATATTAGAAATGTAATAGAAGATGGCGAGTTGGAAACAACAGCTGGTGTGAGCTCCAGAAAGAAGTAGCTGACAATCTGGGATTCTCTGGATAGGGTAGGATACTGGGATGTCAGTAGGAGGGTGAAATAGAGGTGAACAGGGTGATACCAAAAAAGAGACTATAACCCACTCTTGGGCTAGCAAACAGACGCCAAAAGGACAAAGAAAGGAAAATCTTTGGCTTATTTCTGAACTCACCCCATGCCCCACCCCAGAACCAGCCCCCAGGGGCTGGACAGCAGCTCCTAGCAGGCTTCCTGCTGAGCTATTTTCTTTACCAAGATTCCTGGCTCACTAGGGGTGTCATTCTAAGCCTTTTCTTTTTGTTTTCCTTCTCTTTCTCTCTCTGGCTGGAGCTCTATTTGAGTGATAAAATACCTATACTTGACCAATCAGAGCCTCAGCCCTGCCTGAGAAAGACTACCTGGAGGTTTGTTTTTTTTTTGATACTTCTTATTATTGGCTGTCTTTGTTTAGGCTGCCTGCAGCCAGTCTGAAGCAGTCCAAGTAGCAGACTGACTGATAGAGTTTTTTTTTTTAACTCTATTTTATTTTATTTTATTATTACTATTATTATATACATATGTCCCTTTTCCCTCCTCCTTCTACAGGTTGACCAAAATTAACTATTGTTGTTTTTTCCATTGATAGGTGACTGGATGTCCTATCTATTGTTCGAGGAACTGTTTCTCTCTCCCTCTTTCCTCCACTTTCCTTATTCTCTCCTCCTAGCTAATTAAAAAAAAAAGCCTCTTCCCTTTCACTGCTCTTTTTTTTCTTCCTTCTTTTGGTTTCTGAATTCACTGATACTCATTTATGAATTATTTTGGGGAAGAAATCTGACTCAGAGTGGACTCACTGTGTGTGTCTCTCTCTTTTATACTTCCCTTTCTCCTCTTGCTATCCATAGAATTTATAGTGGACAGTAGATTTGCATAATTGTCTATTCTTGCTTTCTCTTTTTTTTCCTTTCCTTTTTCTTTTGGTTTTGGTTGCTATTTTTTCTTGGACTGGAGGTGTTGTTTGACTAACTAGTATTGGTGATCTGTATCAATTCTTGCTTCAGTTGCTATTGTAATTTCTGAGGTTGGTGACTGCATTTGTGAAAGGTCTTTAGTATAGTGTGGCTTGCACTCAAAACACAACAACTGAAGAATGACAGAAAAAAAAAACACCAAAAAAAAAAAAAAAAAGATTAAATCAAGAGCAAATAAAACTGCTACCACAATGAATCAGGACAGGAGCCCAGAAGAAACTCCTAATCAGTCAGAAGTAACCATAGATAAGAAAAGCATGCAAGCAATAATAAACCTAATAATCACAGAAATTAAGACAACTGTGGAGGAAAGAGCTATCAGAGTTAGGGAAACAACAGATGAGACCCTCAAGGAAAATAAAATCGAAGCTCAAAGTAATTAGAGAACTGAAAGCTGAAATAGCTGAGTTAAAAGGCCAATTAGTAGAAGAAGCTAATACTATAACTGAACTGAAGAAAGAAGCTGAAGGAAAGGAAAGCAGGCTAACAGAAGCAGAGAACAGAATTAGCCAGACAGAGCATGAGCTAGAGAAAACTAAGAAAGAGGTAAAAGAGCTCAAATAGAGATTGAGAGACATTGAAAACAACAACAGAGACATAGGGGATGATCTCAAAAGAAGTAACATACATATAATTGGCCTACCAGAGGAAGAGAGGAAAAGGAAGTAAACATTCTAGAGGAAATAATAGAAGAAGACTTCCCAGACCTGAACAGCAGAAAGGACATTAAGATTGAAGAGGTCCAGAGAGTTCCAAACAGAATCAACCCAGACCAGAAGACACCAAGACACATTATAGTTACAGTGAAAAGAATTAAGGATAAAGAAAGAATCCTAAAGGCTGCAAGAGAAAAACAAAAAGTTACATACAAGGGAAAAACCCATAAGACTATCAGCAGACTTCTCCACTCAAACTCTAAAATTAGAGCAGAAATAAACAATATAGAAAATACAAGAATCATACAAAAGATCAATGAAGTCAAATGTTGGTTCTTTGAAAAATTAAACAAGATTGACAAACCCCAAGCCAGACTCACTAAAAAGAAATGGGAGAAGACTCAAATAAATAGAATTGTGAATGATAGAGTGATCACAACTGACACCACTGGAACCCCAGTCTGTTGTGGTGTTATGACCTTTCTTTTACTTTCACTTTCTTTTTTTTTTTTAACTTTCACTTTCTTCTGAGGCAGGGGACCATCTCGAGAGCCAAGATAAGGGATGTGGTGACTTGAAGGTTGTGCCTTCTTTGTCTTGGCCTGGACTGTCTGTACAGGTGTCAGACCCCTACTCCCGCCTCTCTTCCGCCAAGTCCCGTTGCAAGGGGTTGGACATGCTGTGGAACAATTGACGGTTTCTGGCCAGGGTACACTCTGGTGTTACCTGAAGGTCTTCCGGCCTCTGCACAATCTCTGACAGCCTGTAGGAGTGTTGGGACAAGGTCACCCCTTTTATTAAAACCTCGTGTCTCTGTCGACCAGTAAAAGACAATAGGCCAGTCGCCAGTCTCATAAATTTGGAGGTCAGGCTTGTGTCTAGGATCTGGGTGAATCTTCCAGTCCCTGACTGGGAATGTTGGTCAGCCCCAAAACACCTCTGTTACCCTCTATCATGGGTAACCTCTCTTCCAATCAGAAAGACCCCCAACTTCGATGCTTCCATGCACTTTTAAACACCCGAGGGTTAAAACACTCCAAAAAAACAGGCACGTGCCTTTGGGGATGTTGTCTTCTGGGTTGCCCCCTGACTATCCATGGACAATATATGTGACTCTGATGCTTGGACCTGAGTCGCTTATCTGGCTTGCAAAGAGGAGGATGAGGGCCTAATAGAGCTCCCCATTCACTTCCTGGCAATGGTCGCTGCATTCCAGTGTGCTAATTCCTCTAAGAAGCACTCTGAGTTGTACACCTCCAGTTCCCCTCCTTCAACAGAGAAAGCCGAGGACTCTGACTCTGACAATGAATCTGACCCCTCCTCCCTTGAGATAGCAATCTATGAATTAAAAGAGCGTATAGAATTCCTCTCGGAGCTGTACAAGGGCTTATCGACATCTGAGGAACTGCCAAATACCCCCCAAATACCTTTCCTTACCCCCTTACTCTGAGTCCTCCGTTCCTCCCCCTTCACCCATTCCCTACCAAGGAAGGGCCTCTCAGTGACATGGAGCGCCTTTGCCACCTCTGTGACCAGACCTTCCTTGGGACTCCTGTCACTCCTGTGCTTGTGAATGTTGTCCCTTCCTGGAAGAAACCTCTTCTATGGTACCCCTATACTTCTGGAGAACTCAGAGAGCTCTGTCAGGGTATTAAAGAGGACGGTATTCATGTTCCCTGGACTCCTTTTATCCTCCAATGCCTTGTCCAAAACCTAAAGGCCACCCAGGATTGGTGACATGTGGCCCAAGCCACACTCCCAGGCCCCCTTTTGCTACAATGGGAGGCCTTCTTTCATGATAAATGCACCCAGCAAGATAGAAGGAACAGTCAGGCTATGGCCCCCCCTGGGCTTACCCCATGGAACTTTGAGGATCTTTTTAGACTAGGTAACTGGGGATCAGGCCTCAGACAAGCAGGGGTGGGGTTTTCCCCCCGTCTACTATGATCAGGTTCACCTCTGTGCTCTTCAAGCCTGGAAGCGATTAATCCCTCCTGAGGGTGCATCCTCCTCCCCTTTCTCCTCTTTCAGACAAGAACCTGATGAGTCCCTTACCAAGTTCATCACCAGAGTCCAATCAGGCCTGCAGCACAAAATTCCTGATCTCGATGCTTGTGCCCTCCTTCTGTGTTCCATAGTGTGGGAGGGTATGCTCCCTGACTTCTGTCAGGCCTGTAATGTCTTAAAGATGAGCACGTGGATCGATGGATACTGGCAACCCAAGAGATAGGCTCCATATCCCACCAGGCTTCCACTTTGGCCCAGATCTTTGTGACCATGCTAGGTGAACAGAAAGGAGGTTGTTTCCAATGTGGAGGCACAGATCACTGGCGTAAAAATGCCCTAATCCCAATCCTAAGAAGGGACCAAAGACTCCCTCATCAGTGTGTCCAAGATATCAGAAAGGGTCCCATTGGAAAAGAGACTGTCATGCCAAATGTCACAAAAATGTCACCTTTAAACTGAATGAGGGGCAGTCCTCAGCCCCACCACAAAGAGGGTTGGCACCAGGGACTGGAGTTAAAACTTACTGGATGACCTCCATAGAGGAAGAATGGCACCCCACCCTAAATATTATGATAGAGGGCAAAAAGTTTAAATGCCCCATGTACACCAGGGCCAATAAGACCATCTAAAAAGACAAGAGATACCACCCCACTGGGACCTAGGCTACGGACCCTGTCTTGTAGGCATAGGGAGAGCCTCCCAGGAATTGATCACCAGAGAGGCTCTTACCTGGGAGTTATCCTGATGGGACCACCGGACGAATCTGTCCATTGGTGGCTGATGTGATCACCAACCTTCTAGGCGAGATATTCTTGAAGCCCTAGATGTTGTTCTAATGACTGATGGGGACCTCTTCACAGATAAAAGGCCTGCCAGTTGCCCCCTTCATAATTCCCCTCACCCCCAACCCTATTAGCCACTGCTAGTTTTAAAACTCCCTGCCTCAACTGGATCTCATATGCACCAATCTGGATTGAGCTGTGGCCCTTTCCCAGGAAGAAACTCCTTGCCCTTAAAGAACTGATACAAATACAACTAAATTGGGGACATATCTGTCCTTCCCATAGTCCATGGAACACCCTTGTGTTTACTATTCAAAAGAGGTCAGGAAAATGGTGTTTGCTCCAAGACCTTCAATCCATTAAGAAAACCATGTACATATGTGGTTCTCCCCAAAGGGGCCTACCCCTCGTCTCTGCCACCCCCACTAACATACCCATTGTTGCTATAGACATACAAGATTGCTTCTTCTCTGTACACCTTCGCCCATGCGATTGTAAGCACTTTGTGTTTTCTTTCCCCATCATCAATAGTTTGGGACCCACAGACTGATTTGAATGGATGGTCCTGCCTCAAGGCATGGCTAATAGCCCCATCATCTGCCAAGAGGCCATAAAGGCTGTCCTCCCACATATAAAAAGGGGGCTCCACATATATCATATGAATATTATTCTAGTTTGTAAAGGGCCTCATACTGACCCCACTTCTCTCTGAGACAAGCTGATCCCTCCCCTCTCCACAGAAGGCCTTAAAATAGCCCCAGAAAAAATTTAGCTTGTACCTCCTATCCAATTCCTGGGCACAGAAATCACCCATACTGTGATCCGCCCCCTAAAGCCAATCCTCTCTTTTCCATCTACCTTGATGCTATCATTCCCTCCAAAGCTTCCTAGGAAACCTTAATTGGCTGAAGCCTTCACTATCCCTACCCACTGGCGTCCTCCAACCTCTCTTTGAGCTCTTAAAAGGGGACAAACATCCCACATCCTAGAGACAGCTCACCACAAGTGCCTCCATGGCTTTCAGACAGGTCAATAAGGCCTTACAAGGCATGCAATTGGTTCGCTATAATTCCTTCTTTCAAATTTAACTCCTGATTTTTAACACCACACCCACCCTCATTGGTGCCCTATATCAGACCCACGTAGTCCTTGAGTGGCTTCACACCCCTATTGGGGGCACCCCCCCCCATCTTTTGACCGAGATGGATGCCCTAGCCTCCATGATCCACCTCAGTGGAGGTTGGTCCATTCAAGTCTTAGGCAAAGAACCTGATACTATTGTCATGCCCTTTTCCCTCTTGGACATACAGTGGCTGATGTGCAATCATACCTGCATTGCTGTCAGTCTAGAAGGGTTCCCTGGTCAAATAGACAATCACTTTCCTCAAAACAAGTGGATTGCCACTCTTCCACTTCTGCCTTGGGTTAACACCTGGCTCTTTTGCAGCTCTCCCATTCCTGATGCCCCCACTATCTTTACTGATGGGTCGGGGGGGCTGAGGGGCCATAGCGATCATTTATTTTGTTTCTGACCAACCTTCTCGGATACTCTTTTAGGACCTCCCTGATTGGCCCCCTCAGTTCAAAGAGCTTTATGCTGTCTACTTCACCCTCAAGACACTCTATGATACATTTTGTTGGGCTGCGACACGGAGGAGAGAGAGGAGATCCAGAGCGGAGAGGAAACACAAATCTTTATTCACGTGGGCACCTCAGAGTTGGGTGATAGCGCAGCAGTTCGGGCCACGTGGAGCTAGCAAAATGGCCACCTCCTGCTATGCGCAGCACCCTTCCCTGTGTCCAGTCACCAAGGTGAAAAGTGGGCAAGGGAGAGAGGCACAAGCAGGAGGACTTTATAGGGCAAAAACCGGAAGTGACGAGTCGGGACAGGATTGGTCATTTCAACTCTCGCGGGAATTGACAATGCCCTGAGGGGACAACCTGGTGGAACAAGGCACTCTGGGATTACAATTACAGCTCTAGTGGGAATTGACAATGCCCTGAGGGGACAACATGGTGGAAGTGACCTCATCTGCACAATTTCCCAGCAACATTTAACCTCTTCTTTGATAGTGTCTATGTCACCAACCTCCTCCCTTGGCTTTCTTGCTCCTACATTAAACTAGATGGCAACCCCCTCTCTCCCCTACTGATCCAGGTTGCTTCCTTACTTGGCTCTAGGAAGTCTCCAGTCTATATCTAACACATCTGTTCACACAGTCTTTTACCGGGCCCACTCTTCAAGGGAAACGCCTTGGCAGACAGACTAGCCTCCATGGGAGTGATGACTGCCTCTGTAGAGGCTGCTGAGTGCTTTCATTCACTGACTCATTTTAACCTCAAAGGTCTGCAGGCTCGCTACCCAGACATTCCTGTTGCTCACCTCAAGCGGATCCTAAATACTTGCTCCTCCTGTGCTTCCCTCATTAAAACTCCCAGCATTCAAGCACTTGGAGTTAACCCCCGTGGCATCAAGGCCAACACCATTTGGCAGATGGATGTCACTAATTTCCCCAAATTTGGCAAACAAAAATATGTCTTGGCAAAAAAAAATAATGTCACAAAAAATGTGACCATAGATACCTACTCAAAATTTATCTGAGCCACAGCATAGTCTGGTGAAAGTGCCAAAACACTTATAGCTCACATGCTGTCTTGCTTTGCTATTATGGGTATTCCACACCAGATCAAGATAGATAACAGCTCCACTTTTACCAGCCAACAGTTTAAGGCCTTCTGTACACTCTAGGATATCGATCATACAACAGGCATCCCATATAATCCTTAGGGCCAGGGGATTGTTGAAAGGGTCCAAAAAACTTTAAAAAAAATTACTAAAAGAAAAAGGGGGAGTATATCTCCCAAACATACAGCTGGCTATAGCTCTTACTACATTAAACCTCTTTAATACTTATAAATATTCGAAAAATCCCCCTATGATCACCCACTATCAGGCTCCACTATCCCTCCCAGCTATTAAGAGTGAGGTGGAAGGATCCCCTAGATGGCACCTGGAAAGGACCATCTAACAACAGGAAGGGGCTTTGCATGTGTCTTCCACAGAATTCACTGCGACCCATCTGGGTGCCCACTCCCAATGTCAGACATCACCCGGAAGATGGCTCAAGTCTCTCTCATCAAGAACAAGAGCTGATGGAGAATCTGCAGGCGACAACTGCCTGAGAAACTGATTACCCAGGCCACCTGGAAGGATCTACAAAAAGTGGCTGACCAAGCCAGAGGACATTGCCCCCTCACCGCCCCCCTTCCCCCATTTGATTTTATTTGACTTAAAAAGCCACCACAGCCCTTACCCCCCTGACTCCTGGTTTGGTGTCCCCCTGGCCTCCTGGTTTCTCCCCCTATTGGACCCCCTGCTGGCTATTGGGAGTCTCTTACTCATTGCACCATGTGTCATACAGTTCCTAAAAAAACTACTAAAAGATGTTGTTAAGGTCACTGTGCAAAGAGCCTCTGTTCAGCCTTATGTTAACATCTCCCTTGAAGAGACCGAATCATATGCTGACATAGACCCTTAAACAGTTAGTTCTTATAAAGGAAATTAGGGGGAGATGAGGGGATAGGGATTGAGCAGGATAAACGCTGCTCCTCCCATTAATCTCCCTGGAGCTGCCTAGGGCAAGGTCTCCAGCAGAGAGAGGCAGTTATAGGCCCATGGGCTTGGCCCGCCTGTTAGTCTCCTCCAAAACTGCCGACCCTCCCCCCACGAAAACCTTCATACAATGTCACTTCCCTATCAGCCAGCCACAATAAAAAAACCCTAACGGCTGTTCTTCCCTATGTGGTCTACCCCTTACCTTCCTGAAAATAAACCAAGCCTTGCCTTATATGGCCATCCTGACAAGGATTGGCTATTCCTTACCTTCTAAGTGTAGGCTGCTTGAAATAGTATAAAAGGGCCTGCTTGAATCTCAATAAACACACTGCCCTCTGCCACATTGTCCTGAGTGGTTACTCAGCATATTCACCCCTGCTACAGTTGGTTCTGGCCTCCTCAGGCTTCCTGTTTCTGTCAGCCAACAGAGCGGGCAGCTTTGCAGGGCTAAACTGACTCCCCCCCGAAGAATCCAGGGTCTGGGAGACCCCAACAACAGCCTGGTGCTGGAACAAAAATAGGCACACAGACCAGTGGAACAGAATTGAAAGCCCAGAACTAAATCCCTACACCCATGGACATCTAATCTTTGATAAGAGGGCCCAAAATATTAAATGGAAAAAGGTATCTCTCTTCAATAAATGGTTCTGGGAAAACTGGATTGAAACATACAGAAGAATGAAACTGAACCACCTTATCTTACCAGAAACAAAAATCAACTCCAAATGGATCAAGGACATGGATGTTATAGACCAGAAACTATCAAATACTTAGAGGAAAACTTGGTGGAACACTTTCCCAGCTCAACCTCAAAGACATCTTTGATGATATAAACCCAGTTGCAAGGAAGACTAAAGCAGAAACAAATCAATGGGACTACATCAAATTGAAAAGCTTTTGCATAGCCAAAGAAACTATCACACAAAGAGACCCCTCACAGAATGGAAGAAGATCTTTACATGCCATACATCAGACAAGAGACTAATCACCAAAATATACAAAGAGCTCAGCAAACTTAACACCAAAAAAGCAAATGACCCCATCCAAAAATGGACAGAGGATATGAACAGAACATTCACTACAAACACATGAAAAATTGCTCCAGGTAGCTTATTGTCAGAGAAATGCAAATAAAGACAACATTGAGATACCACCTCACCCCTGTGAGAATGGCATACATCAAAAAGGACAGCAGCAACAAATGCTGGAGAGGATGTGGGGACAGAGGAACCCTTCTGCACTGCTGGTGGGAATGTAAATTGGTCCAGCCTCTGTAGAGAGCAGTCTGGAGAACTTTCACAAGGCTAGACATGGACCTTCCATATGACCCAGTAATTCCTCTCCTAGGGATATACCCCAAGGACTCCATAACACCCAACCAAAAAGATATGTATGCTCCTATGTTCATAGTAGCACAATTCATAATAGCTAAAACCTGGAAGCAACCCAGGTGCCCAACAACAGATGAATGACTGAGAAAGCTGTGGTATATATACACAGTTAAATACTACGCAGCTATTTAGAAGAATGAACCCACCTTCTCTGACCCATCTTGGATGGAGCTAGAACGAATTATGTTAAGTGAGCTAAGTCATAAAGATAAAGATGATCCCACTCTTCAACAGAAGTTGAGAAAGAAGAACAGAAAGGGAAACTCAAAGTAGGATTTGACTGAATTTGTAGTAGGGCACCAAAGTAACCCTGGGTTGAGGGTGACGGTTGATGTTCAGCTTCATGGGGTGGCGGGGGGGAGGGGAGAGTATGGCATGGGACACAGATTTTTGGTGGTGGGAACGGTGTTTATGTACACTTCCATTAATTTGTAGTCATATAAATCACTAATTAATATAAGAGGGGAAAAATTGATTGAATGTCTCAAACTTTTTAATGCACAGACCATAGGCTGAGTCTTTGATATGCTGACTCTCTTAAAAGCTTTTACCAAGGAGAACAGAAGCAACTGGTATCACAGCTACACACATGGTGACAGAGTATTTTTGAATTAATCTAAGGAAGACACATGTATAATATATTATATGTCAGGCTTCTGAACTTGGGTCTGTTGTAACTAAGATAAAAGGACTTTTGCTGCCGTGATGGCACATAAGGAACTGACTGCAGGGTGCTGGGAATGGGTTTAGACAATTCAAGGCTTTATTCGGGTGATGCAAGGGTAAAGGACAAATATCTAGGCACTGCAAAATAAGCAGCTATCAGCTGGGGTTGAGAACATGCTAGGCCCAGAAAGTACATGAGTTAGTTACTAGAAGTTCAGCCCCTGTGCTCATTGTTGCAGTCTGAAGGGTCCTGGGAAGCCTTAGCTGGGGTCACTGTGTCCCGCAGAAAGTGCCTGGAAATCAGGGGTAAAAGTTGGCCAGATCATGAAAGAGATAACTAGCAAGGTTAAAATTCATGTGTGTCCAAGTCCCAGAAAAGATCCATCCTCCACACCATCTCTCCATCCCGAATACTACAACAGTTGCTCCCTGGCACCAACTCCCCCCCACCCCCCCAGCATCTAGTCACTGCTTATGTTCAGGCAGAGAAGGCCAGACTTCCGGCCACTTGTGAGTTCCATCAGACTGACACCATCTCCAGCCAATTACGTTACATGGTAGGGTCAATGAGAGATTCCAACTGTTGTTATAGTTTCCTTCTACAAAACTATGAGAAAACTAGTATCAAAAGATGAGCATTAAGTAAAAACGTGCACGGAAAGTTCATAGCATCAAGTACTTGGAGAAATTATCATGAATAATTTAAATATTCAATAAGCTGGGAAAATCAAAACGATCTGTGGAATATAGGATGATATATTAGTAAAAAAGCAAAAAAGCAGTGCTTGGAGCAGTTCAGAACTAGTGTTTGTCTCCCATCCAGTTTTCTCTGAGGAGTGCCAAATGACTGTCTTGAAAAAGGGGATTTCGTTTTTGGAAAGAGTGATGTACACTTTGACTTGAGATTTTAAATTAGGCGATCTCTTCTAATGATCCAAACTGTTAAAAAAACTTAAAAAAATTATTTATCCCCTTTGTTGCTCTTGTTGTTTCATTGTTGTTGTAGTTATTATTGCTGTTGTTGTTACCGTATAGGACATAGAGAAATGGAGAGAGGAGGGGAAGACAGAGAGGGGGAGAGAAAGATAGACACCTGCAGACCTGCTTCACCTGCAGACCTGCTTCACCACCCGTGAAGCAACTCCCCTACAGGTGGGGAGTTGGGGGCTTGAACCGGGATCCTTATGCCAGTCCCTGCGCTTTGTGCCATCTGCGCCTAACCCTCTGTGCCACCGCTTGACTCCCCCGAACTTTGTTTTTAAATTGCAAGTGAGAAAAGTTTATTTTGCATTTATGCAAACACTATTATTCTGCCTTCATTTTATTTATTTATTTATTTATTTTAGATAGAGGCTGAAAGAAAGAGGCAAAGAGAAACTGAGAGAGAAGGGATATCATAGCAGTACTCCACTGCCCATGAAGTTTATACCCTCTTGCAGATTCTCCCAGGTGGTGATGGAGAGGGGTGGACAGTGAGTGGCTGGGGACTCAAACTGCTGTACTTGGTGAGCTACTTCTTGGCACCCTGTAAGGTGGGCTCAGGAGATAGCATAGTGGTTATTCCTTAAACTCTGAAGTACCAGATTCCACCCCCAGCACTTCCTGAAGTCAGACCTAAGTAGTAAAAAACAAACAAAAAACAAACTGTGCATAGGAAGTTGGCAAGATAGACCTTCCTTCCCTTCTCTGTCTCTTTTTCTTTTTCTAGTTGAGTAAGTCACCCTGGAGTAGGGAAGCCCCAGTAAAAGCAAAAACAAAAACAAAAAAATCAAGTTAGCATTGTTTAGCGGGGAAGCAATTACAGAAGCCAGACCTTCCACCTTCTGCACCCCACAATGACCTTGGGTCCAGACTCCCAGAGGGTTAAAGAACAGGAAAGCTATCAGGGGAGGAGATGGGATACAGAGTTCTGGTGGTGGGAATTGTGTGGAGTTGTACCCCTCTTATCCTGTGGTTTTGTCAGTGTTTCCTTTTTATATATAAAAAAGAAAACAACAGAAAGACAAGTTAGCGAACTGTGAAAGCAAGTAAAACTCCACAAAAGGAAGGAAATAGCTCTCGTTCTTCCTAGTCTAGTTGCACCTCAAATTGCCCCCCAGGTAATGAGTACCTTCCTAAAAGCAAAGAATTTTTGCTACCACTTAAAAAGATAGTTTTATAAAGAGTATATATATTTTTTCAGATAGAGACAGACAGGCAGAAAGGAGAGTGAAAGAGACCTCAATATCCAAGCTTCCTTTATGCAGTGGGGACTGGGCCTGAACCTGGATCCCACACATAGCAAATCAGCATACGATCCAAGTGACCTATTTTCCTGGCTCTAAAACGGTAGGTTTTTTTTTTTTTTCTTTAATTTATGAGAGAATAGTTCTTTTTTTTTTTTTTTTTTTTTTTACTTTGTCTTTGATTTTGCTTTGTTGTTGCCAGAGCTCCACCTCTTCGACTGACTTTTTCCAGACCAAAAAGGAGAGATAGAGACAAAGATACACAGGGAGAAGGAAAGATAGCACAGCACCAACACTTTCACCAGTGTTGTGGGGGCTGGGCCTGAGCCTAGTTCACTTCATGGCAATCCAAGCATGCTATCCTGAGAACTATTTTGTCAGCTCAAGAGAATGATTTTATATGATATACTCAGTCGAATAAATATTTTCCTGTAGCATTTTGTTTTCTTTATTGGGGGATTAATGTTTTACAGTTGACAGTAAATACAATAGTTTGTACATACATAACATTTCTCAGCCTTCCATATAACAGTACAACCCCCACTATCCTTGTAGTATTCTGAAGATACTATTTTGATCCTTGGCTCCCCTCACCCCTTGGTTTTTTGGTTTTTTTTTTTTTTCCTCCAAGATTATCGCTGGGGCTCGGTGCCTGCACCACGACTTTGTTGCTCATGACAGCCATCTTTTCCTTTTTTTTTTTTTGTTGTTGTTGGATAGGACAAGAGAGAAATTGAGAAAGGAGGGGTAAACAAAGAGGAGGAGAGAAAGAGACACCTGCAGACCTGCTTCACCGCTTGTGAAGCGAACTCTCTGAAGATAGAGAGCCTAATATGCAGGTGGGCCCAGGTTATTGTCTGGGAAGATGGTGTCATAGTTGGAAAAAGGACTAGAAAGCTGGATTAGGGGAGAGAGTAGCTCCCAAATATGGGGAAAGTATATAAACATAGTTAATTGTAAACCTTATCGATTTGATCTGGGGCCCATATTCTGCACAGGACCCTATGTAACCTCTGCATCCCTGTAGGTCTGAGCTCACATTCTGTGGTCACAGCTGGGGACATTCCAGGCTGCACTAATTTCAGGACCCATCTTCCTTAGGTAGTAGGTAGAGTATGTTGCCCAACCTCCCTTCAGAGAATAGAACATTCCCTACCCTTGTGGATCCACATTGAAGGCAAGGCCCTATAGGGGCCCACAAAGGGGTTCATTATGTTGTTCCTGATGGAGATGACCAGTGACAGTGGCGCCTTTCTCAATTTCTTTCTGTCCCAGCTAGTAAAAAAGAAAGGCTGCCAGGAGTAGTAGATTGGTAGTTGGCACCAAACCCCAGCGATAACCTTGGCGGAAGTGAGAAAGAGAAGGGGAGGGAGATATCACAGCATAGATGTTTCTTTCAGTGCAGTGGGACTAGGTTGGACCTTGGATGGTGTGCATGACTTCTATTATTATCTGTAATTATCTTAACTATCTTAGCAGTCCTGGA
The DNA here is from genome assembly GCF_950295315.1 of Erinaceus europaeus. Classification (NCBI taxonomy): domain Eukaryota; kingdom Metazoa; phylum Chordata; class Mammalia; order Eulipotyphla; family Erinaceidae; genus Erinaceus; species Erinaceus europaeus. The sequence continues at coordinate 23,115,753 of NC_080164.1, forward strand.
TGAAGATTTTAAAGATCTACTTTCTTATCTGTACATGCATGTTGACTTCACAGGTATGTAAAATTGGGAGAGTGTTAAATTTTGATTAGTTTATAAAGATTTAACACCTTTGTGCTACTGTATCTCTCTAGCCAAGAATATAGATAATATTTTCCTACTTTTGAAAAATTAGTAATTAAGCTAATTTAAGTTATTCAGTCTTTCAAAACTCAGTACACATCTTAGAGTTTTTCCTTATAAGTTTGTATGTTTTTAAAATTTGTTCCTACAACTGTAATATTCTTTTATTATTTAAGTGAAGTTTTATTTTACATTTTATCTTGGTTATTTTTCCAATTGTAGGTGGTTGGTAACTGTCTATTAGTCTTATTGCTAGTTACATCGTCATTATCATTATTAATATTCATTGATTTCAAATTGGTTTATGCTTATATATATATTTTTTATAGGTATAATATTCATTAACATTTTCTTTTTTTATTTAAGAAAGGATTAATTAACAAAACCATAAGGTAGGAGGGGTACAACTCCACACAATACCCACCACCATCTCTCCATAACCACCCCCCTCCCCTGATAGCTTTCCCATTCTCTATCCCTCTGGGAGCATGGACCCAGGGTCATTGTGGGTTGCAGAAGGTAGAAGGTCTGGCTTCTGTAATTGCTTCCCCGCTGAACATGGGCATTGATTGGTCAGTCCATACTCCCAGTCTGTCTCTCTCTTTCCCTAGTAGGATGGGTCTCTGGGGAAGCTGAGCTCCAGGACACATTGGTGGGGTCTTCAATCCAGGGAAGCCTGGCCAGCATCCTGATGGCATCTGGAACCTGATGATTGAAAAGAGAGTTAACATATGAAGCCAAACAAATTGTTGAGCAATCATGGACCCAAAGCTTGGAATAATGGAGAGGAAGTGTTAGGGGGGTACTCACTGCAAACTCTAGTGTACTTCTGCTTTCAGGTGTATATTTTGCAGTAGTTTATGGATACGTGTGCACATAAGCTCTCTCTCACAGAAACTGGTGTATATCTAGGTTTTGGGACTTTGTTAGAAAGTGAACCACCTGAGATGAAATTAGAGTGTACTATAAAAGGAAAGGTCTCACCCGAGTAATGAAGCTGAAGGGTTGTCATTCCACTTGTGAAGTCTCTGGACACAGTCTGAGGTGAAGCATGTTGAGGTGGCAATCGTTGCGTTGGTTTATATATTTTTGTTAAGGATGCTAAGTTGACTAGATATATGTACATACATACAAAAAAAGAAAAAGAAAAAGAAAAAACTGAGCTTCAAGCACTTCCTAAATCTCAGAATCTTAGAATCTTTTTTCCTGTGGTAGGGCTGATAGTCCACTAGATGGTGCTATTTCACAAATGGTACTACTTGAAGTGATCCCGGTTTCCTTCATTGAAAAAATGCTCAGTGAAATGATTCGTTTTTCAGTTCAAACTATTCCCGTTTGGTTAATAATGTGATTTGGTCTGGAGTGAGGAAGTGAATTGTCACTATCAAGATTTATGGTAAGCTTCTTGCAAAAAAATGAATATAGTAATTAATTAGCTGTCTTCCAGTAGTTTGTATGCATGGAAAATTGCTAGCCATGACTGAGCTTCTTTGAGGAAACATTTTGGTGCTTTTGAGAAGCGAGTCACACTTGATATGCATTTAAAACTTGCTGCTTTGTAAATTGCTATTTATTCACTACTTGGTGTTTGTAAGGTTTTGCTAGTGATGTGGAACATCTGTGCATTGCACACTGTGCAGTTAAGAACACGTTTTGTTTGGTGGAGCAGCTTTATGGAAGTCTTCTTGTAATAGTTTCTGTGGAGTCCATGCTCTAGGTTTACCTTAGAGTTGGGGTTTATTTGAAAGCAAGTCATTTTGATACCTAAGTGACCTTCCCAAAACCCTGAGATGAGCTGCTTCATCTAGAATTTACTTTATATATAGTATAGCAGAATCTCCCAATTGCCAGAATAATGAATTATATATGGAGAATTCAAAGTCATGAATGAAAAGAATAATTCTAGATTTGTATTAAAGGTAGCAATTACATATGTCAGCACCAAAATCACTATAATTATATAAGTACTGGGGAATATACTCTAAGTGACATAATAGAGTGAGCAAGTTAATAATGTTTTTCCTTAAGCTCTTAAATCTCTTTAACTCAGGGTCCTTATTCTGGTTCATGTATCCTTTGGGTGTTTAGGGATAAAAAAAATAGGGGTTCAGAGCTTTTGAGTAGAAAAAAATTAGTAGAAATGTAGATTTTTTTTCTTGAAAGTCAGCCTTTTCTTTTATTACAAAGGTAGTCAACAAGTTATGGAAGTATTACTAGCGTCTCTGCAAAAATCAACCAAAACCACAGTTATCATATTATCATATTACAGTGTTGTTCACTGCCATAAAATTAAGATATTTGTCAAACTCTACTGGATCATCTTATTGAGATGTTGATAACAAAGAAATAAATGCATTACTATGTAATGATTTAAGACTACTTTGATTACATATTTTAGTATGACTAACTTCCTATATAAATCTGTGCATTTCACTGTGTGCATTAAGAAACATTATGCTGATAAGAACATGATAAATTTCATGCCAGGCCACCAGAGGGATTCATAATACAAACATATTCAGAAATCCAGTTGTAAGTTGTGCTTTGAAACAGGACATTCTGGCAAAGCTGCTTTATTACTGCTCTTTTTGAAAACAGTAAAATCCTCTGGACTATATCATTTAAGGTCATCCAGTGACCTAGAGGATGACATTGTGTAAAATCCAGGGGGTTATTACCCTTCTATTTAGCTATAGGATTTTTAGGAGCTAACTATTTCAAGTAAGAGAACACTCAGGATTCCAGGATTTATGGGAAAATGAAACTTTCAAAATGCCAAGCAGTAGACTCTCAGCTCTTTGTTGGAAGTGATTTAAACTGAACTAAATGGGCAGAGCTTTGCTTCTTTATGTTCACTTTCCCTGAGGCAGTTGGAAGGTTGAGGAGCTAGATGCATGTGAACACTTTGACATAGGGATCCAGGTAATTGGAAATTAAGAAACATTGTAAAAATGACTACCAGGGATAAGAATCCAATATTTGCATGGTAAAGTACCTTACAGTATCATGAAAATATAACAGGACACTGAGAAGAAAACCAAACTATAATCAAATGACTTGAACTTGACAATGTCATCAGCAAATATTACATAAGTAGGTGTTTTCCTAGAAAAAGTAAGTATTAACTGTGAATCAGTATCTTAAAACTATGTGTATTTCATTGCAGATTTCCCATCTCCTTCCCATTGAGCTTGACTCTTGTCCCTGGTTTGTGCAGCTGATAGTATCCAGTGTGTTTTCTCATCTGTCTTTGCTTCTTGCTGAAAATGCCAGTTTAGATTCCACAGTGCATTTAAATGGACCTTGGAGTGCAAGGGGAATTGATTGAGTGAGGGTGGAGGGCGCTTTATCATGTATCTACTTGGTGGAAAGCACTGCAGCATTTTTCCTGGTTCTGTAAAGGCACCTGAGTCTAAGTGTGAGAATTGTTTCTGTGTTCAAAGAAAGGCTGATGGTGCTCAGTAGAATGGGAGGGGACTCCCTGGCTTTTCTGGTGAGGGAGGACCTGCCACCTGAGGAATCCACACTAGAATGTATTGTTTCCATGGACATACCTTGTGAGAACTAGGGCTTCTCTGTCCAGAGGAGTTCACCTGCTCTGTTGCTTGACCCCCTAGCTCTCCCAGCTCAGTGAATGGCTCCCCATTCCCCTTTTTAGGAAGATGGGACCTGAGATAAATTTAATCACTACCTCCCAGAGGTCAGACTTTTATATTCTATCATGGAGCACGGCGTGGGGGGGGGGCTTTCATATAAATCTGCACACCTCAGTGGAAACCTAAAATGGGAAGCACTTATTTAAAAACCAGAAAAGTGCAATAAATAAATACAGAAAGAAAGTAACAAAGCAGAAAGATTCCCCTTTTTCCTGTAGTCTCTCTTCACCTGGAATAGTGTGTTTCTATTGCTGGTATTGCACTCCCTCAGGTGTGGTAACACTCATGACAAGGGCAGAGACCTTTGCCAGTGCACCTGTGGCTGGTGCACCTGCTGGATCCCCTCATCTGCCAGCACCAGTTTCTGTTTTCCACCTGTTGATTGTAACCAGCCTCCTTGAGTGCACTAGATGCCTGGGTTGGGTGGATGAGAGGCTTATCCTTGCCGAGTATGCTGGGTGTGTTATGGCCTTGCAGGCCCAGAGTGGGCAGCTAGGTAGGTTTCCCTTGCTGAGGTGGGGTGCCTGTACCCTCCCTCTGCCTGATAGTCCTCATGTACCTACTCCCAAGTCTGCAGTGGGCAGAGAGGTTGGGTGAGACCTGGCATCCCAAGGAGTCAGGAGTTGGGCAGCTGAGAACCTGCCCCAGCCTTGTGGGGGGTGTTGTTGGGGAGTGGTGTGTGTGTGTGTGTGTGTGTGTAGGTTTGCCCCTGGGGTCAAGGCTGAGACTGCTGCATGTGCTTCTCCGTCCCAGCTTCTCCGTCCCATCACACTTCATGCCAAGTGCAGCTTTGCAGACAGAACTATGAAGCATTTATAGACAAAGACTGCAGTGCCTTCCCCTCTAGATGTAGAGACTTTTGTGAACTTGACGCTCCCTAAGACTCCCCTGGTCCCCTGCGTTGAGCCAGCCTTTCGGTGGTCCCTAGGTCTCGGCCGCTAGAACATTTCAGCTTAAGCTAGTGAATCCTCTTAAGTACAGGGATGATAATATTCTTCTTCTAAAATATTTGCTTGTGGATTTATCTATGAGTGGGAATGCATTCTTCACTCTAGCCAGTGGGGTGGGCTCTCAGTAGCAGGAAGAGAAGCAGCATCCACAGACAGGATCCACCAGGAGGAGCTCTGAGCTCAATTAAACACTGGTTGCTCTGCCATTTGCTAGCTCAGCATATCCACAGAGAGTTAGGATTATCTTGAAGTACAATTAGTTCCAAGGCAGAATTTTACCAGCAGCGACATTGGGGAGTGGAACCATGTAAACTTATTAAAATGCTGTGGTGGAAGGAGGGGGCCCAGTCCTGCCCAAGTCTAATTAGACAGATGCAAATAAAGCCAAAGAGTTCCTGCCCTCTAGGATAATTTGTTCCTTCCTTGAGAGGGAGAGCTGAGTCATGCGGTGGATCTTCATACCTGTGAAGAGAGCAAGGAAAGAATAAGGACAATGTGCAGGTAACAGAAAGTTCCGACAAATAGTGATCTAGACAATGCAACCTTCAGACCTACCTGCTGCCTTTCCCAGGATTTTTTTTTGGCAAATAAAAGCTATTGAGTTATGTTTTCAAATATTAAGTTTTCATATTAGTAAAGCATGGTTTAGTATGTTGTGGGATGTCTTAGTAAATACAGATGTAAAAAAAAAAAACCAGCATATTGCAAAGGACAAGATAGCAATTGAAACTAGAGCTTATGGGACACATTGCCTTGTAGAATGTTCCCCTCCAGCTCTGCCCCCTACTGTCTAAAGTCACCTGAGTAACCCAATTACTCAAGAAATGGAAAGTGAGTACCATTGCCAATTCAGGAGTATGTTGAGACAATGACTGATGAGACTCAGTAGTGATTTTTTTTTTTTTTCTGACTGGCTTTGGGATAAGGACTTCATAGTTAATAAAAATTAGGGAGCTCTGCCTGGAGTACTAAAATACTCAGGTTCTGATTGGTGCTACACAACTGGAGAGTTAGGGAGGCATTCCTTCTTGCTACCTAGCTAATAGTGTAATGGGATAGAATTCTCCACACGGAAATCACAATACTCCACACTAAGTCAGATGGCTGAATATGAATTTTATTTAAGCCTACTCAGCTAAGAGTCCAGCCCAGGGAAGACTGACACAGGAGCTACTGAACATGTAAGCACAGTCACAAGCATCTTACTTTTTTTGCAGCATATGCAAGCCTTGGTTACATACTATATTTTTGCACAATTTCAGGACTTGGCTTGTTTATCTGAAATCTAATTACTGAGGGTGGGGTTGGGGGAGTTTTTGCTAGACTTGCACCACCTCTTGGTACAAAAACATGTTTTTTTCCCAGAAACAAACATCCTACCTTACTAAAAGTAGCAGGGTTTACAGAAGAGGAAAGTTGGCATTATTTCTACTCTAGGTCTGGTAAATTTTTTAACCTTTCTATTGTTCTGGTGCCTGACTACCATCCCTGTTGGTCTCTGAACTATGCCTGCAATTTCTTGACTAAACCTGTACCCATTTTTAACCCTCACAGTAGGAGTGAACTAAGTAGTTTATATTGATCTTCTCTGGTAACACCCCAAGTGTTGGGTGGGGGCTGGGTTGCGGAACACCTGGTTGAGCACACATTTTACAATGCACAAGGATCTGGGTTCAAGCTCCTGGTTCCCACCTGCAGGGGGAAAGCTTTATGAGTAGTGAAGCAGTGCTGAAGGTCTCTCTCTCTCCCTATCACCCCCTTTCCTCTCAATTTCTAATGGTCTCTATCCAATATATAAAGATAATAAAAAAATTAGAAGAAGTGTTGGGTGGACTCAGGATCTATAACCATTCCTGGCAGATAGCTCTACCCACTCTCCTCTCACATTCCTATCCTTGTAGTTTTTATGTATAACCTTTGGGCCCTGTGGTTTACATTTGTTTGCTTATGGCTCTGTCCCCCACTGAAATGCAAGCATGATGCTGAGGACAGGGCTTAGTTTCATATTCAAGTCTCTCCTCTGATCCTGGTGCTGGTGCAGAGCACAGAGTAAGTATTTGTTGGGACTTTGAGATGAATAATTCCATGATTGTGTATTGTCCTATGATGTCTCTGTCATAATGATAATGTCTGTCTTAAATGATCTATTTTTTATTATTACTAGAGAGACAAGAGGGAGTCAGAGAGAGCAACTAGAACACTGCTCAGGTCTGGCCTCTGGAGTGTCAGGCATGCAAGTTGGTGTTCCAACATGCTGAACCATCTCCCCCACATTGATAATGCTTTTATCATCTTTCAAAAAAAAAATAAGTTGAGATCAAACTCATGGTGCTGTAGTGCAGTGCTATTCCTTCTTCTTCTAGCATTTGCCCTTCTTCCGTAGCCAGTCAACAGCGTCAGGTTGAGCCTGATGTAAAGTTTCACCTACTTTGGTATTAAGGAACTGGGAGATTCTCCATGCTACTTAGGCTGCTAATTAAGAACATTTCCCCATGTGGGAAGTTTCCTGTGCCTCCCCCCCACCCCACGCTGCAAACACAGGTCTGCCAGCATGAATGTGACCTGGGCCTCAAACCCAGCACTATTGAATTGAAATTTCCACTTTCCACCTAGAAATCTGTTTCCCCAAGATGATTTACCAGAGAGAGAGAGAGAGAGAGAGAGAAAGAGAGAGAGAGAAAGAGAGAGAGAAGAGAAGGAAAGAGAGAGAGAAGAGAAGAAAAGAGAAGAGATCATAACTTCACTGCTCTGGGCTAGCATTTTTTCTGAGAGAGACAGAGAGAATGTGAGAGATATGGGAGAGAGCAAGGAAGAGGAGAGAGAGAGAGAAACTACAGCACTGAAACTTTCCCCAGTGTAGGGGTTGGTGGGTGGAATGGGCTAGGTTTGAACATCCCATGTGATCTATTGTGTTAGCTCTGATTCATAGGCACTACTAACATTTGAGGGGGTGTGTATGTGTGTATGTATGTGTGTGTGTGTGTAGAAATAAGTAGCTCAGTCAAATGCCTCCATTGCCATGTATGTGGAACCAGTTCAAACCCTGGCACCCCATAGGAGGTACTGTAGCAGTAGAAGATGCTCTGGTGTGTGTCTTTCCCTTGCTTTCTTTATCTGAAAGGAAAAAGTCCCTAGTAGCAATAAACCTACACACAATTATGAGCATAGGGGTCCCTGTTCCAATAAAAAGTGGGTAACTCTAAACAATTGGGACTTTTAATTCGACACAGTGTTAGGTTAGCAGATCTTTCATCTCCTTTTGCACAAAAGATGAAAGATGGGATGATATGAAGGGCTCTGCAATGCCCGCTCTTTCTGTCTTTCTAGCCTAAAATCCTCTACAGAAACTCCTCTGCACTGCGAATTTCTTTTAAAATATGTCCTTATTTATTAATGAGAGAGAGAGAGAGATAAAGAGAGAGAGAGGAAGAGAGAGATCGAGATCATCATAGCATCACTCTGGCACATGCAATGACAGGGACTGAATTTGGGACTTTATACTTTTATGTTCAATACTATAAGCACTGTGCCATCTCCTTGGATGCATATCTTCTCAGACCTTTCTTTTTGGTACCTTTCATTCTCTTTCCATCTTAATCCCCCCCCCCCCAGGCTCTCTTACTTTGTTACAGTTTTACCCAGTATGTCAATAAGGAAACAGAATGTTTTCTATTTCACACTTGGATGCACTTGATTTAAATAATGGCTTGTTCTAAAGTTCCTCCCTCTCTGTGTGGAAATGTTTTCTTCCTCAGTTCTCCTAGAAGACTGGATGAAAGTTCATGTATAAGGAAGGTTCCATTTTTCGAAGACTATTTTACAAAGGACCCTTCTGTCTTTGGACCACTGATTATAACAATTCCTCAGTTGGACCTGAGGTCTCTGCTCCTCTAAAGGGGGAAACATGGTCTTTTGTAAGTTTGCAATTATTTCCTGAGAGAATTGGCATGAGGTAGCGTTACGCTCAGAAATGAGGAACTGTGCAGTTTAGTGAACATTATGTGTAGCCAGAGGAGTGGGTCACTTATACTGAGTATAATTGAGAGTCTGGCAGTGGGTCAGTTGGGAAGAGGAAGATGAACAATGCCAACTATTTCTGTTTGATGCTTCAGATCTATATTCTAAGATTTTTGTGTAAGTGTTGATAGTATATAGAATAATATCACGCCTTACTTCTACTATCTTTGGTTCACAGAGAAGCCTCAGTTCTCATGTTTAGTATAAATGCATGACTTTAAATTTGAAAAAAAAAAGAATTGTAATTCAGAGGCGTAATAGAGTAGGTCATATATAGAGCAACCAGACCTACAAACTGAAAAGTGGTAAGGATGCCTTCTGTGGACATTTTCAAGCTGCATGAGTTATTGTAGCAAGCAGTCATTAGAAATGTCTTAAATCCAGGTGGGGAGTATGGATCAACCTGTCAATACCCATGTTCAGCAGAGAAGCAGTTACAGAAGCCAGATCTTCCACCTTCTGCATCCCATAATGACCCTGGGTCCATACTCCCAGAGGGATAAGGAATAGGAAAGCTATCAGGGGAGGGGAGGGGATACAGAGTTCTGGTGGTGGGAATTATGTGAAGTTGTACCCTCTTATCCTATGTTTTTTAGTCAGTGTTTCCTTTTTTTTTTTTTTTTTTTTTTTTTAAGATTTTACTTCTTTATTCATGAGAAAGACAGGAGGAGAGAGAGAAAGAACCAGACATCACTCTGGTACATGTGCTGCTGGGGATTTAACTCAGGACCTCAAGCATGAGAGTCCAATGCTTTATCTACTACACCACTTCCCAGACCATGTCTCAGTGTTTCCTTTTTATAAGTAAAAATAATAATAATAAAAAGAAATGTCATGCAGCCAAAATGTCTTTGCTTTAATATGCAGTTAGGTCTAATGATAGGTCTGATGTCAGTGGCCTATTGGAAGCTGTATTCATTGAGGTGAGAATTCATACTGCCAAGATAGCATCATTTTGCTGCATTCACATTCCCTAGCAATGAGCATGCTAATTCAGGTCCTTTGTTTCTATCTGCAAATGAACTCATTATGCATTTGCTAGTCTATATCCTATGCCCTGTATGAGTGCTGCTGAAGACTCTGATGTCAGGGCAATCTCTCTTTTCTAGCTCTTGGTGGTGCTGATACATATAGAAAGTAAGTGTTCTACACTTTACAAGTTTCAAAGAATGTGGTACAAAATGTGGGATTTGATTGAATTTGGAATAGGGCATCAAAGTAAATACCCCGGGTTAAGGGTGAGGGTATATGTTCGGCTTCATGGGGCAGGCGGGGGGGGGGGGGCTTAGGGGGTGGGGTGGGTCACAGTCTTTTGGTGGTAGGAATGGTGTTTATGTACACTCCTATTTATCTTTAGTCATATAAATCATTATCTAATTAATATGAGAGGGGAAAAATTGATTGAATGTCTCAAACTTTTTAATGTGCAGACCATAGACTGAGTCTTTGATATGTTGACTCTTAAAAGCTTAGAACAGGGAGAACAGAAGCAACTGGTGGCACAGCTATATACAAATAATGTCAAAGGACATAAATTATGGTAATGTTGTGTATGATACAGCAAATCCCAACAAAGGGATATTTCAAAGTTAACCCAATTGCCAAATAATATGTTTATAGTACTATCTATCTATTGCCTTCTTAAACCCTAAGACAGGAGGAACCTACTGCTTGCTTCCTCTATAAAGCCTATATTTCAGGAGTGGGGCAGTAGCGCAGCAGGTTAAGCGCATGTGGCGCAAAGTTAATGGGCCGGCATAAGGATCCTGGTTTGAGCCCCAGGGCTCCCCACCTGCAGGGGAATCGCTTCACAGGTGGTGAAGCAGGTCTGTAGGTGTCTATCTTTATTTCCCCCCTCTGTCTTCCCCTCCTCTATCCATTTCTCTCTGTCCTATCCAACAACAACAACATCAATAACAACAACAACAATAACTACAGAAAAACAATAAGGACAACAAAAGGGAATAAATAAAAATAAACATTTTTTTTAAAAAAAGCCTATATTTCCCCCAGTCCTGGAACCTCTAGTGTGGGGTTCCTGCATGCTTCTCTCAGTTAATACCAAATGATATTGCATCCATCGATCCCAACCTAATCAACACAATGAGTACCACCTCAGTATGCTTCACTTCAGACTGTGTCCAGAGACATCAGACGTGGAATGTCAACCCTTCACCGTCATTACTCGGGTGAGACCTTTCCTTTCAAAGGATTCTCTAATTCCATTTCAGGTGGTTCACTTCCCAACAAAGTCTCAAAACCTAGATATAGACCAGGCCCCATGAGATAGGGCATATGTTCACATGTATCCATAAATTAGGGCAAAATATATACCTGAAAGCAAAAGTACACAATAGTCTATAGTGAGTCAGTATGACGTTCATAATGAAATAGTGTCTACTTAGATAGCCTCCTCACCTATTTCCTATTATACCTCCATCCCTCACTCCCAAGATATGCTTATCAAAGCAAGGACTGCAAAAGCTGAATAATGGCAAGAAACTCTCATACTTTAACGATGACTCTTTAGTCACTATCAGGACACCCCATCAGCAGGGGCCCTATTCGGGAAGTCCCAAGATTCCCGATCAGACATGATGGGCCTAGACCTCAAACAAATCCCTTTCTCCATTGTTACTGGTCATCTTTATCAGCAACAACAAAACAGACCCCTTTGTGGGCCCCCATAGGACCTTTCCCTCAACTTGGATCAACAACAGTAGAGAATATTCCATCCTCTGAAGGGAGGCTGGACACCATACTCTATGCTACATCTGAGGAACATGGGTCCTGATATTGGGGCAGCTTGGAATGTTCCTACTGATGACCACAGAATGCGAGGTCAGATCTACAGGGATGCAGAGGTAGCATAGGCTCCTAAGCTGAATATGGGCCCCAAATCAGATCAAATCAGTGGGGTTTACAGTCAACAATATTCATACACCTTTTCCATATTTGGGAGCTACTCTCTTCCCTAATCCAGCTTTCTGGTCCTTCTCTCAGCAATGACATCATCTCCCCAGACAATAACTAGGATCCACCTACATACCAGATTTCAGGCTCAGGGAAAAAAAAAACAAAAACAAACCCCAAAACTAGTATAGCCACAGGCCCTTTGGAATATAACTAAAATATGCCTACTGTATATCTACAGGACTGAGACCACCCCCGCCAACTCTTCATCTGTACTACTCCAACTCTTTATCTGTACTACTCCAGCCTTTAGGTTCATAATTAGTCAACAACGTGTTTGGCTTTATATGTTAACTCTCTTTTTTCAGCCACCAAGTTCCAGATGCTAGCAGGATGCCAACCAAACTTCCCTGGCCAGACAACCCCACCAATGTGTCCTGGAGCTCTGATTCCCCAGAACCCCACCCCACTAGGGAAAGAGAGAGACAGGCTGGGAGTATGGAGTGACCTGTCAATGCCCATATTCAGTGGGGAAGCCATTACAGGAGCCAGACCTCCCACTTTCAAGTTCCCACAAGGACCTTGGGTCCATACTCCTAGAGGGTTAAAGAATAGGAAAGATATCAAAGGAGGGGATGGGATACAGAGTTCTGGTGGTGGTAATTGTGTGGAGTTATACTCCTCTTATCCTATGGTTTTGTCAATGTTTCCTTTTTATAAATAAAAAATTAGAAAAATTGCTTATCACAAAAAATAAACTTAAAAAATGCAATTACATAAAAACAAGGCTTCTCAAGTGTGGAATAGATTAAACAATGCTATATGAATATGAGGAGTTAGAGATACGCAACATCAAACTATGAGACTATGCCTGTCCCCCAAATCAGGGCCTTAAGTGTGCTCTGTCCTTATCATTTATGTCATGCTATGTATAATTATATAGTAAGTTTGGTTCAGTTATAGTTGGGGATGATGAAAGAAATCAATAATATGGCTAAAGACTTTTCATAAAAAGTAAACCACAAATCCATAGTGGAGGAAAGGCTATTTGGACTTATCTTTTCCACTATTCCCCTTCCTCTCTATATTTAATTTTTCATTTCTGAGAAATAAGAAAGATAAAAATATGTATGTTGGAATTGTTTTTCTAATATATGCTATATATTAAAGTGACACACACACACACACACACGGGGAGGAGGCAGGACTCAATATTCTCTCAGTTGAAGAGACTCGGAGAGGGCCTAGTGAGGAGAAAGATACTCTTTTAATTATAATATAGTCTAAGAGAGCACTTCTATAATAGTGCAGTAAGAAACCAAAAAACTCTGCTGTTGTGGCCAGGGAGTTGTCTCAGTGGGTAGAGTAAAAGAGATGCTGTAGTCTCTCTCTTTTTTTTCTATTACCTTTTTTTAGTTTATTCTTTATTTTTTATATATTTTAAAAATTTAGTCGGAGTTAGGAAGATGGCGGCCTGAGAAGTCGCTAACAGCGAGTGCTCTGATCGCATCATCGGCAATGGTAGGATTTTCTGCCTTTAGCAGGCCAGTCAATAAGGGGGGACACCAAAGAAGTGATTACAGTTTAATTTGGGTTAAGAATTAGAGTAAAGGTGACACGGACTAGCGAGGTGCCAGAATTCCCAGGTGGCGCCGGGCAAGGCGAGTGCGCCGGGCATTGTCCTCCGCCAGCCCGGGAACAGGGTCCACCGCGACCCTGAGGGCAGATCCAAAGACTTCTTGAGTATAGCTCTCATTGGATCAAAGGACTTGGAGCTAGTTTTCATTTTTGAGAAATCCTTTAAAAAAGTCTGGAGGGGGGGGTTTCCCGGAAGATGGCGGACTGAGAAGTGGCTAGCCTTTGAGCTCCGGACACATCTCATGTAAACAATAGGATTTTCTGCCTTTAGCAGGCCAGCCAATAAGGGGCCATAGCGATTACAACAAGGAGGTGTCTATAACTTAATTTGGGTTAAGAATTAGAGTAGGGGAAAAAAATTCTTTTTTCTTCCTTATAATTTTCAAGCATACATCCTTCCCGTTGCCCCCCCCCCCCCCCATAAGCAGTGCCTGGGACCAGCTACTAGCAGGATACCTCATACCACCAAACAGGGTGTTTTTTTTTTTTTTTTAATTCACTGATACACATTTGGGAAGTTCCTCACACTGCTCTTTAATTACAACTCTTCTTCTTATCTTCTCCCTTTTCTCTCTCTTATCTCTATCTCTTTTTTTTTTTTTTCTAATCTTGTCATACACTTCTTTCTTCTTTGCCTTTCTGAATTTGTGAATTACTTTGGGGAAGAAATCTGACCCAGAGTGGACTCTCTATGTGTGTATCTCTGCTCTAGTTCCCTTTACACTCTTGTTACCCCCAGAATATACACTGGATAGTAGATTTGCATAACTGTCTATTCTTGCTATCCTCTCTTTCTTTTCTCTTTCTTCACTGGGATTTGGTTACTATTTTTTCACGGACTGAGAAATTGTTTGGCTAACTGGTAACGATTAAACTCCTTCAATACTTACTTCAGTTGCTACTGTTATTCCGGAGGTTGGTGAGTGCAATTGTCATAAAGGTATTTAGTACAGTGTTACTTGTGCTCAAAACACAACAACTGAGGAACAACAGAGCATAAAAAAAAAGAGAGAAACACATAAAAAAAATGGGTAGATTAAAAACAAATAAAACTGCTACCCCAATGAATGAAGACAAGAGCCCAGAAGAAACCACAAATCAGTCAGAAGTAACCATAGATAAGAAAAGTATGCAAGCAATAATAAACTTATTAATCACAGAAATGAAAACAACATTGGAGGAAAGGAATGGCAGTATTAGGGAAACAACAGTTGAGACCCCCAAGGAAAATACTGATTATCTTGAGACAATTAGAGAACTGAAAGCTGAAATAGCTGTAATGAAGAAAGAAGCTGAGGCAAGGGAAAGCAGACTAACAGAAGCAGAAAACAGAATTAGTCAGACAGAGGATGAGTTAGAGAAAACTAAGAAAGAGGTGAAAGAGCTTAAAAAGAGATTGAGAGACACTGAAAACAACAACAGAGACATATGGGATGATCTCAAAAGAAGTAACATTCGTATAATTGGCCTGCCAGAGGAAGAAAGAGAGGAAGGGGAAGCAAACATTCTAGAGGAAATAATACAAGAAAATTTCCCAGACCTGAATAACAGAAAGGATATCAAGGTGCAAGAGGCCCAGAGAGTACCAAACAGAATCAACCCAGACCTGAAGACACCAAGACACATCATAGTCACAATGAGAAGAAGTAAGGATAAAGAAAGGATCCTAAAGGCTGCAAGAGAGAAACAAAAAGTCACATACAGGGGAAAACCCATAAGACTTTCTGCAGATTTCTCAACTCAAACTCTAAAAGCCAGAAGGGAGTGGCAAGATATATATCGAGCCCTGAATGAAAAAGGGTTTCAACCAAGGATAATATATCCTGCTAGACTTTCATTCAAGCTAGATGGAGGGATCAAAACCTTCTTAGACAAACAACAGTTAAAGGAGGCAACCATCACCAAGCCGGCCCTGAAAGAGGTACTAAAAGACCTCTTATAAACAAGAACATCACTATAATACTTGCAATATATCAGAGCAAACAAAATTTTTTTTGAACAATGGCACTACAATACATTAAATCCATAATATCAATAAATGTCAATGGCTTAAACTCACCGATCTAAAGGCACAGGGTGGGGGGATGGATTATAAAACATAACCCAACCATATGCTGCTTGAAAGAATCCCATCTGTCACAACAAGATAAACACAGACTTAAAGTGAAAGGATGGAAAACTATCATACAGGCTAACGGACCACAAAAAATGGCAGGAACAGCCATTCTCATCTCAGACACGATAGATTTTAAATTAAATAAAGTAATAAAATATAGGCAAGGACATTACATAATGATTAGAGGATCAATCAGCCAAGAAGACTTAATAATTATTAACATCTATGCACCCAACGAGGGACCATCTAAATACATTAAGCATCTACTGAAAGAATTTCAAAAATACATCAGTAGTAATACAATAATAGTGGGAGACTTCAATACCCCACTCTCACACTTAGACAGATCAACAAAGCAGAGAACCAATAAAGAGACAAGAGAATTGAATGAAGAGATCGACAGACTAGACCTCTTGGACATTTTCAGACACCTCCACCCCAAAAAACTGGAATACACCTTCTTTTCAAATCCACATAACACATACTCAAGGATAGACCACATGTTAGGCCACAAAGACAGCATCAATAAATTCAAGAGCATTGAAATCATCCCAAGTATCTTCTCAGACCACAGTGGAGTAAAACTAACTTTTAACAACAAACGGAAAATTATTAAAAGACATAGAATTTGGAAACTAAACAACATGCTCCTTAAGAACCACTGGGTCAGAGACTCACTCAAACAGGAAATTCAAATGTTCCTGGAAACTAATGAAAATGAAGACACAACCTATCAAAATATTTGGGACACAGCGAAAGCAGTACTGAGAGGGAAACTTATAGCCATACAATCACATATTAAACACCAAGAAGAAGCCCAAATGAACGACCTTACTACACACCTAAAGGACTTAGAGGAAGAGGAACAAAGGAACCCTAAAGCAACCAGAAGGACAGAAATCACTAAAGTTAGAGCAGAAATAAACAACATCGAAAATAAAAGAACCATACAAAAGATCAATGAAGCCAAATGTTGGTTCTTTGAAAGATTAAACAAAATTGACAAACCCCTAGCCAGACTCACCAAACAAAAAAGAGAGAAGACTCAAATTAATAGAATTGTAAACGATACAGGAGATATCACAACTGACACCACAGAAATCCAGAGAATTCTGCGAAACTTCTATAAAGAACTATATGCCACCAAGCTAGAGAATCTGGAAGAAATGGAACAATTCCTAGAAACCTATGCACTTCCAAAACTGAACCAAGAAGAACTACAAAATCTAAATGCACCAATCACAGACAAAGAAATTGAAACCGTTATTAAGAATCTCCCCAACAACAAAAGTCCTGGACCAGATGGCTTCACAAACGAATTCTACAAAACTTTCAGGAAACAGTTAATACCCATACTTCTTAAGCTATTCCATAAGATTGAAGAAACAGGAATACTCCCTTCCACCTTTTATGAAGCCAACATCACCCTGATACCAAAAGCTAATAGGGACAGAACAAAAAAGGAAAACTACAGACCAATATCTCTGATGAACATAGATGCCAAAATATTAAACAAGATCTTGGCCAACCGGATACAGCAACACATCAAAAAGATTGTTCATCATGACCAAGTGTGATTCATCCCAGGAATGCAAGGCTGGTTCAACATCCGTAAATCAAACAATGTCATTCATCACATCAATAAAAGCAAAGCCAAAAACCACATGATTATCTCAATAGATGCAGAGAAAGCCTTTGACAAAATCCAACACCCATTCATGCTCAAAACTCTACAAAAAATGGGAATAGATGGGAAATTCCTCAAGATAGTGGAGTCTATATATAGCAAACCTACAGCCAACATCATACTCAATGGAGAGAAGCTGAAAGCATTCCCCCTCAGATCGGGGACTAGACAGGGCTGTCCACTGTCACCGTTACTCTTCAACATAGTATTGGATGTTCTTGCCATAGCAATCAGGCAAGAGAAAGAAATCAAAGGGATACAGATTGGAAGGGAAGAAGTCAAGCTCTCACTATTTGCAGATGATATGATAGTATACATAGAAAGACCTAAAGAATCCAGTAGAAAATTACTGGAAGTTGTTAGGCAATATAGCAAGGTATCAGGCTACAAAATCAATGTACAAAAATCAGCGGCATTTCTTTATGCAAACACTAAATCTGAAGAAAAAGACATCCGGAAATCACTCTCATTTACTGTTTCAGCAAAATCAATCAAATACCTAGGAATAAAGTTGACCAAAGAAGTGAAAGAATTGTATGCTGAAAACTATGAGTCGCTACTCAAGGAGATAGAAACTGATACCAAGAAATGGAAAGATATCCCATGCTCATGAATTGGAAGAATAAATATCATCAAAATGAATATTCTCCCCAGAGCCATATACAAATTTAATGCAATACCCATCAAAGTTCCACCAGGCTTCTTTAAGAGAATAGAACAAACACTACAATCATTTATCTGGAACCTGAAAACACCTAGAATTGCCAAAACCATCTTAAGGAAAAGAAACAGAAATGGAGGCATCACACTCCCAGACCTTAAACTATATTATAAAGCCATCATCATCAAAACAGCATGGTACTGGAACAAAAATAGGCACACAGACCAGTGGAACAGAATTGAAAGCCCAGAAGTAAATCCCAACACCTATGGGCATCTAATCTTTGATAAGGGGGCCCAAAGGATTAAATGGAAAAAGGAGGCTCTCTTCAATAAATGGTGCTGGGAAAACTGGGTTGAAACATGCAGAAGAAGGAAATTGAACCACTTTATCTCACCAGAAACAAAAATCAACTCCAAATGGATCAAAGACCTAGATGTCAGACCAGAAACAATCAAATACTTAGAGGAAAACATTGGTAAAACACTTTCCCACCTACACCTCAAGGACATCTTTGATGAATCAAACGCAATTGCAAGGAAGACCAAAGCAGAAACAAACCAATGGGACTACATCAAATTGAAAAGCTTCTGCACATCCAAAGAAACTATTAAACAAACAGAGAGACCCCTCACAGAATGGGAGAAGATCTTCACATGCCAGACATCAGACAAGAAACTAATCACCAAAATATATAAAGAGCTCAGCAAACTTAGCCGCAAAAAAGCAAATGACCCCATCCAAAAATGGGCAGAGGAAATGAACAAAACATTCACCACAGAGGAGATCCAAAAGGCTAACAAACATATGACAAACTGCTCTAGGTCACTGATTGTCAGAGAAATGCAAATTAAGACAACACTAAGATACCACCTCACTCCTGTAAGAATGGCATACATCAAAAAGGACAACAGCAACAAATGCTGGAGAGGATGTGGGGACAGAGGAACCCTTTTACATTGCTGGTGGGAATGTAAATTGGTACAGCCTCTGTGGAGAGCAGTCTGGAAAACTCTCAGAAGGCTAGACATGGACCTTCCATATGACCCAGTAATTCCTCTCCTGGGGTTATACCCCAAGGACTCCATAACACCCAACCAAAAAGAGGTGTGTACTCCTATGTTCATAGCAGCACAATTCATAATAGCTAAAACCTGGAAGCAACCCAGGTGCCCAACAACAGATGAGTGGCTGAGAAAGCTGTGGTATATATACACAATGGAATACTATGCAGCTATCAAGAACAATGAACCCACCTTCTCTGACCCATCTGGGACAGAGCTAGAAGGAATTATGTTAAGTGAACTAAGTCAGAAAGATAAAGATGAGTATGGGATGATCCCACTCATCAACAGAAGCTGACTAAGAAGATCTGAAAGGGAAACTAAAAGCAGGACCTGATCAAATTGTAAGTAGGGCATCAAAGTAAAAACCCAGTGGTGAGGGGTAGGCATGTAGCTTCCTGGGCCAGTGGGGGGTGGGAGTGGGCGGGAAGGATGGGTCACAGCCCTTTGGTGGTGGGAATGGTGTTTATGTACACTCCTAGCAAAATGTAGACATATAAATCAGTAGTTAATTAATATGAGAGGGGGAAATCAATTGTATGTCTCAAAGTTTCTCAAAAGACAAACTGAATCTTTTTAATATATAGGCTATGTATTTGATATGCGGACTCTCTCAAAAGCCTAGACCAAGTAGATTAGAAGCTTCCAATAGCACAGCTATATACAAGATACTGGGTACTGTCCAGCAAACCATAACAAAGGGACTTTTCAAAGTTAACCCAATTAACAAATAATGTGATAATAATATTAACTATTGATTGTCTTTTTGAACCCTAAGACAGCAGGAACCTCACAT
Organism: Erinaceus europaeus; assembly: GCF_950295315.1. Taxonomy (NCBI): domain Eukaryota; kingdom Metazoa; phylum Chordata; class Mammalia; order Eulipotyphla; family Erinaceidae; genus Erinaceus; species Erinaceus europaeus. The sequence continues at coordinate 23,135,371 of NC_080164.1, forward strand.
CTTCACTATAGAGCCCCTACTTCCCCCAGTCCTGGAACCCTTGGATAGGGCCCACTTTCCCGTATGCATCTCCCAATCCAAACCAAATAATATTGCATCCGCCGATCACAACCTAACCAAAGCAACGATTGCCATCTCAACATGCTTCACCTCAGACTGTATCCAGAGACTTCACGTGTGGAATGACAACCCTTCAGCTTCATTACTCGGGTGAGACCTTTCCTTTAATAGTACACTCTAATTTCATCTCAGGTAGTTCACTTTCTAACAAAGTCCCATAACCTAGATATACACCAGTTTCTGTGAGAGAGAGCTTATGTGCACACGTATCCATAAACTACCCCAAAATATATACCTGAAAGCAGGATTACACTAGAGTTTGCAGTGAGTACCTCCCTAACACTTCCTCTCCACTATTCCAAGCTTGGGATCCATGATTGCTCAACAAATTGTTTGGCTTCATATGTTAACTCTCTTTTCAATCACCAGGTTCCAGATGCCACCAGGATGCTGGCTAGGCTTCCCTGGATTGAAGACCCCACCAATGTGTCCTGGAGCTCAGCTTCCCCAGAGACACACCTTACTAGGGAAAGAGAGAGGCAGACTGGGAGTATGGACCGACCAGTCAACACCCATGTTCAGCGGGGAAGCAATTACAGAAGCCAGACCTTCTACCTTCTGCAACCCTCAACGACCCTGGGTCCATGCTCCCAGAGGGCTAGAGAATGGGAAGGCTATCATGGGAGGGGGTGGGTTATGGGTATTGGGTGGTGGGAATTGTGTGGAGTTGTACCCCTCCTACCTTATGCTTTTGCTCACTAATCCTTTCTTAAATAAAATATTAAAAAAAATTTAATTTATTTATTTTCCTTTTTTGCCCTTGTTGTCTTTTTATTGTTGCTGTAGTAGTTGTTGTTGTTATTGATGTCATTGTTGTTGGATAGGACAGAGAGAAATGGAGAGAAGAGGGGAAGACAGAGAGGGGGAGACAAAGATAGACACCTGCAGACCTGCTTCACCGCCTGTGAAGTGACTTCCCTGCAGGTGGGGAGCCAGGGGCTGGAACCGGGATTCTTAAGCTGGTCCTTGCTCTTTGTGCCACCTGCCTTAACCCGCTGCGCTACCGCCCAACTTCCAATTTTTTATATTTTTATATTACATAATTACATATCGACAGGGGTTTCAATCCACACCATTCCCACCACAAGAGTTCTGAATCTTCACTCTCCCCACTGCAATCCACCACAGTTCCCCTAAGGTTTTAGACATGGGCCAACCATACTCTCTACAACTATCTGTCCATATTTACACAAAGTTGCCCCTTCTTTTCCTGATTCGATCCTCTCTTCCTCTCTAAACCACTCATGACATCATAACTACCTCCATATGTCCCTCTCCTTTTCCTTCTCTCTCTCTGGGTGCTGATGGAGATGGAGTGTGGAGTTCTCTTATTGTCATCCTATCATGTTTCCCCTGCTGGGAGTATGGATCAAGGTTGTTTATGGGGAGCAGAAGGTAAGAGTTCTGGCTTCTGTAGCTGCTTCTCCACTGAGCATGGGTGTTGACAGGTCGATTCATACTCCCAGTCTGTTTCTGTCTTTCCCTAGTGGACCAGAGCACTGGAGATGTGAGGGCCCAGGACACATTGGTGAAGTTGTTTACCCAGAGAAATCAGGGTGGAGTCGTGGTAGCATCTTCAGCCTGGTGTCTGGAAGGTGGCATGACATAAGTTGAGACAAGGTAGTTAATGAACAGGAACCAGAATGTAGGATCAGAACAGATGAGATTAGGGATTTTAGGGTAGAAGAAAACTAGGGAAACCATTTTAGGCATGTTCCTGGGGGCTTACAACTATAGTAGTTTTGCTTGAGTTTGGTAGCTAGCCTGAGGTTAGATGAGAATATTGTCTGAGAGAATGGTGTCAGAGTAGAGGAAAGGGCTAGAAAGTTGTATTAGGGAAGGGAGTAGTTCCTAATCTTTTTTTTTTTTTTAAATTGTGCCTAAAATTAACCATTTATCTCCATTCACCTGCTACAGGGCCCATATGTAAATGCATATTTATATTTAGTGCCAGAGCGTGTTTAACTTCTAAGTCCCTATTGGTCTGAGCTTATAGCTCATGATCACATTTGAAGAACTTTGCAGGCTGCACTCATTTCAGGACCAGTCTTTTTCAAGTGGCAGGGCAGGATACCCCCAGCCTCCCTTCAGAAACTGGGGCTATCCCTACTGTCTTTGCTTTATGGTAGAGCCAAGGTCCCGAGAGGCCCCACAAGATGCTATTCCTTATGGAAGGGGCCAGTGGTAGTGGAGAGAGGGACCCTTTAGAGGTCAAGACCCATAATATGTGTATGGGAATCCAAGGATTTTCTAACTAGGACTCCAGATGATCAGATGGTGTGATGTTGACCAAACAGGCCATTATTAAAAGGGCCAGTCTTTTGCCCTTATCCAACTTTTGTAGTCCTTTCCTTATCTGATAATCTTACATTTTTCTCTCAGTTGTTTAGGCTTGAGTATCATTTCTTGAGCCCATCCAGAGTTAGGTTTTGGGGATCTGTCTTCTTTGAGCCTTTCTGCTAGGCTATCCTGCTAATTTGGTCTAATGCCAACGAATTACAGAATTTATGATGCCTTCTTTAGGCACTTCAATCATTATTAAGCACTTTGACTTTGAGTTATATGATTGCTTCTTGTTTATGGATATGTGTACACCTGTATCCAGTACCCCAAACCCTAGCCTAATCTGGGATCTGTTACTTAGTTAAATGATGTGCCATCTAACCTGGATGTAGTAGTCTTATGTGTTAGGAAAGGTCTCACCAGATTTGAAGAGTTGCGAGGTTGACTTCTCAGGCTGGTTTCTCAGGTTACAGTCTACAGTAGGATTTCAATACCCAGATACTGTAGTCTCTATCTTTCATATAGAATAATAAAATAAAAGAAAATATACTCTATCAAAGTAATGAAAACATTGATAAATACTGTCAAAATCAGCATTTCCAGAACTCTGGAAATTAATCAAAAGTTTGAATGATTTAAGAACCCTTTATTCAAGGAAAATGCTAACTATCATAAGAACAGTGAACATTACAGTGTGTATTATGTAAATTATTAGATTTATCTCTTTCACAAAAGAGGGAGAAAGAGACAAAAAGACTAGAGCACTCTTGTTTCAAATATATACAGTGCCAGGATTTGAACCCAGAACTCCATGCATTCAAATTCTGTGTGCTGCCTATTGAACCACCTCCCCAGCTGAAAATTTGTGTTGTTTTAATTTTTTATTTAAAATTTTTACTTTATTAGATAGAGACAAAGAGAAACTGAGAAGGAGAAAAGAGGGAAAGAGACAGAGAGATACCTGCAGCCCTGCCTCACTACTCTTTCCCCCTGTCTGTAACTCACACCCAAAGCAGAATCCAGTGTCACCTGTAGACCAACAACAGAAACCAAAATTGGCACTTAATGATGCAGATCCAGAAGAGGAAGAATTTAGGAACTACATTGTCAGGAAATTTGAAGAAATAGAAAACTGTCATCTGAATATTGAGAAATGGATTAAGAAACAAATCCATGGTCTCATGGATATAAAAGTGGAAAGCACAAAAACAGAGCTATAGGGTGTGAAGGACATTTTGAATGGATTCCAATCTCAAACAGCAATCAAGAAAGTAGAAGTAGAAGTAAAATGGCCACACTCTTTGGTGTTAAAATAGATGGAGAGAAAAAAAGTTTTAGGAAAAATGAGGCAACTCTTTGAGAGAGTGAAGACTCCATTAGAAAAGCAAATAGAATTAGATAAATAGATCTCAGAAGGGGAGGAGGGAAGAAGGGAGCAGAATTCATATTCAAAGAAATAATATTGGAAATTTCCTTATTAGGGATTTGCTCAGAGTACAGATGTTCAGGAAGCAGAGAGAACTCCCAAATTCCTAAACCCAAATAGGTCTACACTGAGAAACATGACTTCAAAATTATCAAAAGTCAAGGGTAAAGAAAAAAATTCATAAACTGCCAGGGAACAGAAGAAAATGACTTATAAAGGCATTGTAGTCAGACATTTCTGTAGGAACCATGGAGGACAAGAGAGAAGGACATGGTAAATTCAAGGTTTTAAAAGATAACAAATGCCAGCCACACATACTTATCTACAAAACTATCATTCAAATATGAAGGAGCAATCAAAACAGTGACAGATACACAAAAACTAAAGGAGTTTGCTATTACCAGACTTGCTTTGCAAGAGTTAGTGAAAGGTTTCGGGCTAGTGACGCGAGGGAGAGAGATGACCCAGGAACCAAGCTCATGGCGGCAAGGCAATACAAATCTTTATCTATCCAAGCGCCCTAGAGTCAGGTGGTAGCACACCTGGTTAAACCATGTGGTGCAAACTGCAATGGCTGGCATCAACCTCCCCCTCTGCCTGCTCGCCTCTCCAGCCAGAAAAGGGGAGACCCAAGTCGGAAATGGAAGTGACTTGACAATACCATACATGGTTAGGAAAAGGGCGGATAAAGGTCAAAAGGGGCTGGGAATGGTATGGATCTCCTTAGCTGTTGTTAAAATTCGGAGGTTCCAGCTAGTTTCACGGGCGGGTAACAGAGACTCAAGGACACACGGCTGGGCAGGGAAGCTGTATTTCTTTATTCAGGAACAACGATTCACAAACTAAACCAAAATAATCACCAAACAGAACTCTGCTGCCTCTTTCCCCCGCAGCAGCGCCAGCACTCTCAAACTCTCCAACTCTGGAACTCTGGAACCCTGGAACTCTGGAACCCTCTTGGGGTTCCTAGGGGCGGGGCCAAGCGAGCCCGCGAAACTAGCAGGACTGATCCAATCCTCTTGGCGGGGGAGAGCTAGAACAACCCAATGTAAACCATACAACACTTAGCAACTGTTGCTAGGGGTTTAACTGGTAGGATTAGTAATCTGGGCTTAAGGGTAGAAAAATAATATATTAAATGAGCAGAATGGGTGGGGGAATAAGGTGGAGGCCGTAAGTAATTTGTCAGACAAAGCAGAAGATTGATATATAGATAATAAAAGTATCAAGGAATGCAGGGTGGAGCAGGCTTAATGTTTTAAGGAATGCTGGGCTCCTAGAGGCAGAAAAATGTGGGGTGTTTAGTGAGGTAGGGAGTCTGACACATGGGCAACCTTTTGAGGTTCCTGTGTCCCCCTTGCTCAACCTCTCTGTAGAGAGACTAACAGGACGGATGCACCCCTCAGGTCAAGCCCTGCCAGGCTCTGCCACATCCTCACAATTTCCCTACAGAAAGGAATTCCTCAAAGAGAAACAGTGAACACTTGACTCTCCACAAGGTGATACACAATAAAGCAGACCCAGAAACTAAGTCATAGAAATATAAGAAAATTTTAAAGTATGAAAGATAAAGAAGAAATAGAGAATAAGGTATGAAAGGGAAGGAAGAAATAGAGAATTCTTAAGCAAAGAATGGTGACACAAAAACATAAGGAAAATTTTCTTGGGGCTGGGTTGGGCCACACCTGGTTGAGTGCATATGTTATAGTGTATAAGGACCTGGATTCTAGCCCCTGGTCCCTACCTGCAGGGGGAAAGGCTCATAAGTGGTAAAACAGTTCTTTGGGTGTTTTGTTGTCTCATATGGCCTATCTAATCCTTCCCTCTATATCTGTCTGTCTCTATCAAATAAAGATAATAAAAATGTTCTTCATGTATTAATATATAAATTATATGTATAATTTACATGCATATAGTCCTGTGTCTTGTTAAATGATTCCATTTTCTCTCTATTAATTTTTAATCTTCCATCTTTTTTATTGTACTCATCCTTCTTATCATATTTAATATCTTGAAGTTCTTTAATTTGATGTTTGTGTTCAAGGACTCATATTACTATAGTTTATGTATGTTACCAAATGACCTGCATTTCTCTGTAAGACAACTACTGGATAGTTTTGCTCATATGTACAGTATGATAAACTAAAACACATAAACTTGTTTAAAAAGCTTAATAAACGTTTAAAAAACAAGTTAAGCTGTCACTAAGACTTTTGTGAAAAATACGGTGGTATCCCTTGGGGGTATAAGGGAGACCCTGGGAAGGTGAAAGATAGAACTGTGGTGATGGGTGAAGTGTGGAACTACACCCCTGTAATCTTAAGATCTTGGAAACCACTATTGAATCACTATTGAAAGAAAAAAGAAATAGATAAAAAGAAGAAAATTACTCTATTTACAATGGTATCAAAACCAATAAGGCATTTAAGAACAACTTTAACAAAGTAGGTGCAGGACTTATGCACTGAAAACTACAAAACTAAGTTGAAAAAATTTTCATATTTTAAAGATTTAATGTTATTAACACAGAAAAATTTTCTAAAATTATCTATAGACTCAGTGAAATCCATAGCAAAAATACCAGTTAATTTATGCAAAAATTGATGTTTATCCTATAATTCATGCAGAAGTATAGATACCCAGAATAATCATCACAGCCTTGGGAAAGAACTGAGTTGGAGTAGTCACACTTCTTGACTTCAGAACTTATAATAAAGCTACAGTAATCAAGACAGAATGACACTGCCATAATTATAGGCAAATAAATCAGTTTTGACAAGAGTACTGATATAATTCAGTTGTAGAAAGAATAGTCTTCAGTCAGTGCTGTTGTGGTAATCCAGTTGCAAAGGTCTGCAATTGCATTGAATTTTACACTATTCAATCTGGGGAAAATAATTGAAAGTGAGTCAATGGCCTAAAGTTATAAAATTCTAAGAAGAAATTGAAGGAATAAACCTTACTCTCCTTGGACTAGAGAACAATTTCATACACAGACTTCAAGAGCACAAGTGACAGAAGAAGGAAAATAGACAAATTGGCCCTCATCAACACAAAGCACATTAAAACTTTTATGCTCCAAAGGATACCATGAAGAAATTGAAATTTTTACCCACAAACTGGGGGAAATATTTGTAAATCATATATCTGATGTAGGCACTTATATACAGAAATGAAATTATCTACTACAACTCAAGTAAAATGAGAAGCCATTGTGGGATTGTGGGATAAGAACGATACAGTTCCATGTAATTCCATCCACCAGAGTTCGATATCGAACACCCTCCATTGGAAGCTTCCCTCCTCTTTATCCCTCTTTGGGAGTGTGGGCCAAAGATCTTTATGGGGTGCAGAAAGTGGAAAATCTGGCATCTGTGACTGCTTCTTTGCTGGACATGAATGTTGACAGGTTGATCCATACCCACAGAAAGTCTCTGTCTTTTCCTAGTGGTGAGGGATCTGGAGAGGTTGAGGTTCCAGGACACAATAGTGAGGTTCTTTGCATAGGGAAGTCAGGATAGTGTCATGATAGCATCTGCAATTTGGTGGCTGAAATTTGTCCTGATATAAGATATAAAGCAGGACAAATTGTTTAATAAACAGGAACCCAAAAGTAAGGACAGGGAAGATGATAGTTAGGGGGTCTTCATGTGGGAAGAATCTTCAAAGTCTGTTTTAGATATGTCCCAAGGGGCCCATGATAGTAGTAATTTTTGCCTGAGACTGAGAGCTAACATACAGGTGGACAAAAAGTGTTGTCTGAAAGATGATGTCAGAATTGAGAATAGGTCTAGAAATCTGGATTAGAGCAGAGAGTAGCTCCTAAATATGAGGAAAGTATATAACTACTATTAGCTGTTTATGCCTTCAATTTGACCTAGGGAATCTTCCTGTGGAGGGGATGGGATACAGCACTCTGATTATGGGAACTGTATGGAATTGTACCCGTTACTTTACAATCTAGTTAATCATTATTAAATCACTAATGATAGAAAAATAGTACCACTTCTCTCCCATTAGGATGTATATACTCATTAAAAAAAAAGGAAAATAAAAGTTGGTAAAGACACAGAAAAACTGCAACCCACATACATTGATATTGAGATTGTAAAATACTGCTGCAATTTTGGATAAAAGACAGTTCTTTAAAACATTATGTTTAGTGATTCAATGATTTACATGAAAACTTTCCTTAATTCTTTTTATTTTTTAATGTCTTTATTAGGGGATTAATGTTGTACAGTTGACAGTAAATACAATAGTTTGTATCCTTAATTCTTTTAACATACTTAATAACTTGATGAAAAATTAGGAAATGGTATAATTTTTTACAAATTAAGTCCAGGGATATCTCTCTCTCTCTCTCTTTCTTTCACTTTGCTTCTGATTCTTGGCCCACTAATCCCATTTTGGAGGTTTCATGATTTTTTTTCTTGCCTATTCAAGCAGAGTCTACACCTTGATAGTTGAAAGCTCAGAAGTAACTAGAACCAGGACTCATCTTTTCCTTTCTTAGACCTTAAAGTGTGTCCCTGTTTGTGGGGATTCTTGGATCTTGCTTGATCTCTCTTAGGCCCCTGTTTTCCCTAGGAAGTAGTGTTGTGGACCAGAGCTCGAGGGGAGACCCCCAGGACCTCTGGGGAAGAGTTCAGTTCCAGTCACAATGCTACTTGGAAGAATCACAAATGACTCTGTGATAGGGTGTGCAAAATTTTTATTACAAAAAAGTGAGGTAGAAGTCACGAAGAAAAAAATATTAAGGTGCAGGGTAGCTACACTACACCAAGGCCAAGAAGAGAATGCCCATCCATGTGCTTTTTTTTCTCTTAAATTCTCTGTTCTGGGGCCAGGTGGTGGCACACCTGGCTGAGTGCATGCATTGCAGTGTGTAAGGGCCCAGGTTCAAGTCTCTGGTCCCCACCTGCAGGGGGAAAGCTTTGCAAGTGCTGAAGTAGTGTTGCAGGTGTCTCTCTGCCTCTCTCTTTCTCTATAACCCTGTTCTCTCTTCATTTATGGCTGTTTCCATAAAAAAATAAAGATTAAAAATCATAAAAATTTTTTTTTAAATGTTCTGTTCTTTTTTTTTTTTTTTTTTGCCTCCAGCATTATCCCTAGGGTTTGGTGCCTGTACTATGTATCCACTGCTCCTGAGGACATTTTTTCAATTTTGTTGCCCTTGTTGTTATTTGTTGCTATGCTTCCGAGAGATTATGGTTTAGTCTTTGCCTTTTCGTACGCCCCCTTCTCCCCCTCCCTGCCCCTATGGACTTCCAGAGTCCCTGCCACAGCCGCTGGGGGGTGGGGGGTGGAGGGGAGAAAGATGGAGAAGCACATGGTGTGTTGATTTTCCCGCTCGTGAATAAAGATTAAACTGTGTTCTCTGCCCAGCTGTGTGTCCTCAAGTCTCTGTCTACCGCCACGAAGCTAGCCTGGCCAACTGGAGCCCCGAACCTTAACGACAAATGGAGCCCACATGGACCTGACCTGCGTATCTCTCAGATAAGTGAAGACAATTTGGCTACCTATGCACTATGGCCTTCTCTTCTGCTTGTGAAGAGATCTCCAAAGGCCTCTGCCCTTTCTTCATGAGACTGTTTTGCTGTTTCTGGAACGTTTATCTCTGGACCACTCTGTGGTTTCCGCCCAACGCCAGCCTGCAGGAGCCGGCTTTCCACCGCGTGGCGCAGGTTATTGGGCACGACCTCCCTCCACGCTGCTCGGCCACCGAGAGCAGGGCAGCAGGCATGGTGGGCAAGGCTGCAGCCTATCATGGCCGCCACCCTGGGGCACCTTGGCCCGCGCCTTCTGCACGGCTGGCCCGCCCACCCTCCTGCTATGAAGTCTGGGCAGATCCCGGACCACCCGGAGACTGCAGGCTCCCTGCTGAAACTGGGCCCCCTGGCTGAGATTCCCAACTCGGCTTTGAAGTCAGAAAAGCTAGAATACACAGAGATTCCTGCAGAGATCACAACCTGCAATTCCTGGAAGTGAAGTTGCCCAAGAAGCCACCACTGGACAATGCACTCCCCGAACAGCTAAGACAGTATAGATCTAAACTCATGTTTAAAATGACATGTCTTCGTAACAAAAGTTTTCCTCCTTGTATATTGAAGACCATGTATATGTGTGTGTTTAAAGTTTGGTAAACATTAACTTTAAGGTTAAAAGTGTAACTTTAAGGCTATATTCTTACCAGATAGAGTTAAATGAAAAAGGTTTTCAACATAGTTCTCATAAAGGTAAAATTAACTTACATTTAAAGTCTGAGGTAAAAATTAGTTAAAAATCAATATATTTTAACTAAGTTGGTCTAAAAAAAACCTGCACGCACCTAGGGTGTGTCTCCATCTTAAATGGGTGTAACAAAAGGTTAAATAGACTTATTGATATGTAAAACTCTCAAATTCCTTCTCAATTAGAAATGTTAGATTGCGCTATGGTTATGCTAATGATTCTCATGCCTGAGGCTTTTTTCTTTCCATGGTTCTTATGTTTACCTTTCCACATTCTATTGTTTAAACTTTAAACAAACTTAAAATCATACTAAAAAAGACTTCCAATTGTAATAGAGTTATCAATTGTGATAAACTTCTAACCTGCTACAAGTTTTGTTTCATAGTAAGTAAATTACAGCTGTCAAGTTCTCTACAGAAAAGCAGAATTCACTCACTGGTACACCTCTTGGACACTTTGCACAAAACTAGCAGTTTCCCTTTATGCTGTTGGGTTTCTCAAAGACTGACTGCAGCCAGCTGCCTTGGGACTCTAAACCGTTCCCCACCCCCATGCTAGAAAATGCCCGTCGAGGCAAGTAACGCCCCCCAGAGGCAAAAAAAGGTACCCCTCAGGCCTTCCCTTGGCAGCACACTGGTTCTTGTTGCTCGCTTACATGTTCCTCCATGTTTGTGCCAGTTTCTTTTTTGAAAATGCCTGTATGATATAGGTTTCTGTTCACCCCACACTCCTGATACTATGCTCAATTAGTTAAAAAGAAAAGGGGGAATTGTTGCTATGTCCGAGAGATTGTGGTTTAGTCTTTGCCTTTTTGCGCGCCCCCTTCTCCCCGCCCCCTGCCTCCTACGGATTTCCAGAGTCCCCGCCACAGCCGCTGGTGGGGGGGGGAGATGGAGAAGCACATGGTGTGGTGATTTTCCTGCTCGTGAATAAAGATTAAACTGCATTCTCTGCCCAGCCATGTGTCCTCGAGTCTCTGTCTACCGCCGCGAAGCTAGCCCAGCCTGCTAGAGCTCCGAACATTAATGACAGTTATTGCTGTTGTTGTTGTTGGATAGGACAAAGAAACTGAGACAGGAGGGTAAGACAGGGGGAGAGAAAGATACCTGCAGATCTGCTTTACCACTTGTGCAGCAACACCCTTGTAGATGGGGAGCCAGGCATTATATTCTCTGTTCTATTCCCACCTGGAGCCAGTGGTCTGCTGAAATTACCTTTCTTTCTTCCTTTCTTTCTTTCTTTCTTTCTTTCTTTTTTCTTCTTCTTTTTTTCTTTTGCCTCCAGGGTTATCCATGGGGCTCAGTGCCTGCACCATGAATCCACTGCTCCTGGAGGCCATTTTTCCCAATTTGTTGCCCTTGTGTGGCGATATGGCAGGTTGAGCAGGGCTGACACCCTGATCATCTCTCTGAGACTAGTAGGAGTTCACCCAAGAAAGCCTCCCTACCCCTCCTCCCTCTCCCCAGCCGGCCTTGTTGTTCTGCATCTGGCCTGAGTGCAGGAGCTGTTTACCTAAACTGTTGCACAGATTATAGTTGAATTTCCATTTCCCAAGGGCAAAAGGGTGTTGCCACAAATAGCCTAACCATTGAGATTGCATCAGCCTTTGCCTCAGTCTGTTCCTGATAAGACCACAACTTCCCTGTCCCCAGTTTCCACTTCAGGATATTGACCTTCACAATGATTGGTCTGACCATACTTCCTTTTTTATGCTTGCTTGTTCGAGTTTAAGAATACCTACCTGTAACCCAATAAAGGCACTATCCACTACCATAGTGTCCAGAGAAGTATCTGTATACTCACCCCCACCGCAGCTTGTTATTCTCCCCCATGACACCTCTCTGGTGGGCAACAGACTGGTGGGTGTGGGGTTGTCAATACAGGTCATCCAGAGCTTGCCCCACACCCTTGTTGTTGTCATTGTTATTGTTATTGTTGCCATTGATGATATTGGATATGACAGAGAGAAATTGAGAGAGTAGGGGAGACAGAGGGGGAGAGAAAGGTAAATATTTGCAGACCTGCTTCACCGCTTATGAGGTGACCCCCTGCAGGCTGAAAGCTGGGAGCTCGAACCAGGATCCTTACTTGGTCCTTGGACTTTGCGCCATATACACTTAATCCACTGTGCTACTGCCCAACCCCTCCCCCCCCCATATAACCTTTCTTCCTTGTTTGGGTTACTGCTTTCCAGTTATTGTCTTTCTAAATCTCCTTCCCCGGAGTAAAAGTGCTTCCCTTGTCCTCTCAAAACCCTTTCATACTACGTTTCCTGTGCTATCTTAAAATTCTTCCCCACTTATAGGCAAAAACATGTGATCCAAATGAAGCAAAGTGGCCATAGATTCAGACATTCCCAGCTAAAGGAAGTTCCAGATCTTCTATCCCTCAGTTATGTCCCTATACTAGGACTACCAGTATTTGTCCCACCATCCTGTTCTAGTTCTTCTGGTTCTTTTGTTGGGAGTTTGGATTATTTTCTGAGGCCTTAGTCAATTAGATGGGTCTCCTTAAACCTTTCTATCAGTTGATCATTGATTATACTCAGGTTACATTAGAATCCTGTGGTTACAGTGTGTTATTTCAGAATTTCATTCCAGGAGCAGAAAGATGCTTTTAGTAGAATAAGAATGTGCAACACCTAGACTTGAACAGGCAAAGGGTCATAGAATCCCTTGGTTCTGGGGCTGTGTGTTATCCATTTAATTTGAATATGGAGTAAATGGTTGTTCTGGAACTCCAAATGAAATTATGCAGAAACATATTGTATTGAGACTTAAAAGATATCCCACTAACTAGAATTCATAGATACTTCTCTGCATATAATTTTTTCTATGTTACTATTTTTATCATTGAAAAAAATACTTGTGTTAGGTAGAAATACTGACTTTCTGGAACACTAGAGCCATTAAATTGTTGGTTTTATGAAAAGATTTTTTTCTTGCTCCTATCTGGGATAGAGAAAACAGAGACCTAATTTATGTCTCTGAAATACTGAATATAGGCTATTATCAGTAAACACTTGAAAAAGGAAGAAAGATGTTCTTTTAACTCATTAGAACTGAGGTGACAAAATGCTTTTATCATCAGTTCTTGTCTGAACTAAAGCTTTGGATGAAGTAAAAATGTACTACCCTTCTCTTCTGGCCTTTGTCGTGCTCCGTTTTTGCTCCCTGTAATAACAAAGTGAATATTCAGGTAGCACCAAAATTTGGCAGCAGTTAGAAAAGGACAGACTGTTGGCGTTTGGCTACATAGCTGGATACTCAGCTGCACCTACCAACAGGCTATTTCATCCCAAAGCAGCATTCCATGAAGGAAATTATCCTCACCTAGGCACAGTGGGGGTCATATAGGTGGGGGAAATCCCTATGAAAACACTTTTTTAAGGGGCAGGAAGGAAAGGCCTTCATGAGGATTTCCTTTTCATGAGGAAATCCTTCACAGGATTTCCTTTGTTCTGTGAAATAGTCAGAAGTGCAGGAATGCGCCTTATTTACACAGGAAATTTCAACAATAGATTCTAATTTCACTCCCATGAATAATGGATAATAGCTTCATTCAGTTGAAAGAATTTGGGATTAAAAAAAAAACATGAAAAATACGACCAGGACATCTTACTCTGAGGTTGATGTAAAGATGGACTTTAGGACAGAGATGTGCTTTGCTGAAAGTCTGTTTACAAAAGAAGAAATCCATCAAGTCATATGAACCCATTTGTCATGTCTCTGTGCTGTTGCTACCCTGGAGCAAGCCTGTGAGTGAGGAGGCTGAGGCCTGACAGCTAATTTAAATCCGAGGTCTTCACTGGCTGAGATTTATCAAAGGATCAAGCAGCCAGATGTGTGACTGGCATCTTCACCTTTTCCCAAGCAGTAAGTGAAAAAAGAGTGGAAGAGGAGGTGCCATCTCTTGCAGCTGTGTAAAGCCACATAAACACCATGCCCTAGACTTTCATTAGAACACCTCCTTCTTAGCTAATTACTGTCAGCATTAAATTACAGAGTCGGGCTACCCCACTCAATACTAATTCATTCATTTTAGGTCACAATTTGGCAGAAAACCTGTAGGGAAAGGCCAAGCTTCCATCCACTAAGCCTTTTATTTGTGACTAAACAAGTAGTCTAATTTGCATCAAACAAGTCTGGCCCAAAGGCCCATTAATAGTTTTGTTTTCCCCCTTAATTTTTTTTTTTTTTGCCATAAACTGGCTTCCTTTTATTATTATTATTTTTTTAGGATTAATTAACAAAACCATAGGGTAGGAGGGGTACAACTCCACACAATTCCCACCGCCCAATCTCCATATCCTACCCCTCCCCCGATAGCTTTCCCATTCTCTATCCCTCTGGGAGCATGGACCCAGGGTCATTGTGGGTTGCAGAAGGTAGAAGGGAATTGGAGTATTACACCAAAGTAAAAGACTCTGGGGTGGGTGGGTGTGTGGGGAGAATACAGGTCCATGAAAAAATGATGAGTGAAATAGTGGGGGTTGTATTGTTAAATGGGAATCTGGGGAATGTTATGCATGTAAAAAAAAAAAAAAGAAACGCAAAGCAGAAATTGACTGAGTTTGGAGTATGGCACCAAAGTAAGAAAGCAGTACACTAGAGTTTGCAGTGAGTACCTCCCTAATACTTCCTCTCCACTTTTCCAAGTTTTGGGTCCATGATTGCTCAACAATTTGTTTGGCTTTGTATGTTAACTCTCTTTTCAGTCACCAGGTTCCAGGTGTCATCAGGATGCCGGCCAGATTTCCCTGGATTGAAGACCCCACCAATATGTCCTGGAGCTCAGCTTCCCCAGAGACCCACCCTACTAGGGAAAGAGAGAGGCAGACTGGGAGTATGGACCGACCAGTCAATGCCCATGTTCAGCGGGGAAGCAATTACAGAAGCCAGACCTTCTACCTTCTGCATCCCCCTTAATTTATAATAAAGATTTGTTCTGGCCTCTAGTCCACTTGGTAAGACTTAAATTTTGAATATCAAAAGTTGCAAAATGTGGTCAATTGTTTTCTTTCTTTCTTTCTTCCTTTCTTTCTTTCTTTCTTTTTTTAATCTTGATTTATTTATTGGATAGAGATAGCCAGAAATTGAGAGGGAAGGAGGTGAAAGACAGACAGACACCTGCAACCCTGCTTTACCACTCACAAAGTTTTCCTTGTGCAAGTGGTGTCTGGGTGCTCAAACCCGGGTCTCTGAGCATTGCAATATGTGTGCTCAACCAGGTGTGCCACCACCTGGCCCCAGGTCAACTGTTTTCTACCCAGCCCAAGCTTTGTTTCTTTTAATGTTACCTACCTTTCAACTAATGAGCAAGGTGATTTTTTAAACAATCACTCAGATACTTGCTTAAACTCTGAGTGGGTTGTCTTTGAATACTGTGCTGAAAAGGTGAACATTTTGATGGCATTGGCTTTTATAAAGTGTTGACTGAAGAGAATTACTGTCCTAACTCTTCCTTTCCATTCTTGTACAATTCAGCATGCAGGTGGTCAGATCAAAATACATTCTGAAGAAATGGAGGAAGGATTTAATCTGCTCTGGCATTTCTAGGATATAAAAGTAACATAAAGTAACTAGCCTTCCAGGGAATTGATTTTCTTTTTTACTGCTAGCTGTCATTCTTCAAACAACTTATTAAGGGAAGAGAAATGAGATGTACCAAAGCCAAATATATCTGGGTTGACAGTAGTTTCTTCAATAAGCTGATTTTCTGATGGTGTTGAAATAACATTGAGATGAGATGTTCATAGTCAATATCTTCCACTCACTTAGGGTTGAGTGATATTATCTGCCCTTAAGAATCAATTTCTGAAAAAACAGACAAACAAACAATAACAACAACAAAAGAATCAATTTCTGGGGGATGGGTGGTAAGGCACGGGCTTAAGTGAACATGGCAGGATGCACAAGGACCTGTGCAAGGATCCCTGTTTGAGCCCCCAGCTCCCCACCTGCAGGGGACTTTCTTTGCAAATGGTGAAGTAGGTCAGCAGGTGTTTATCTCTCACTCCCTCTCTGTCTTCCCTTCCTCTCTCAATTTCTCTCTTTCCTATGCAACAACAATAACAGCAGCAGCAATAACAACAATGAAAAAAAGAATGCCACCAGGAACAATGGATTCATAGTGCAGGTACCAAGCCCTAGTGATAACTCTATAAGAGGCAAAAAAAAAAAATCATTTTCTTCAGATCTGCTGTGTTTGACATTTAGGATGCAAGGGAAATTATGTTGCTGGAAACATTTGTTATTGCTTTGAATACAGACTCCAGTGTGACTTTAATGCTCTTAGAGCTGGAAGGTCCTCCTTATGTATGACCTGAGTCATTTAATTCTAATCAGGATGGGGTAAGTTAAGGTTAAGCTCCATTCCAGAGATGAGAAAATCAAACAGGTAGAAGTTAAATGATTTGCTCAAGACTATGTGAAACCATCTGGAACCTGGTGACTGAAAAGAGAGTTAACATACGAAGCGAAACAAATTGTTGAGCAATCATGGACCCAAAGCTTGGAATAGTGGAGAGGAAGTGTTAGGGAGGTACTCACTGCAAACTCTAGTGTACTTCTGCTTTCAGGTATATATTTTGCAATAGTTTATGGATACGTGTGCACATAAGCTCTCTCTCACAGAAACTGGTGTATATCTAGATTTTGGGACTTTGTTAGAAAGTGAACTACCTGAGATGAAATTAGAGTGTACTATTAAAGGAAAGGTCTCACCCGAGTAATGAAGCTGAAGGGTTGTCATTCCACACGTGAAGTCTCTGGACACAGTCTGAAGTGAAGCATGTTGAGGTGGCAATCGTTGCGTTGGTTAGGTTGTGATCGGCGGATGCAATATTATTTGATATGGATTGGGAGAGGCATAGGGGAAAGTGGGCCCTATCCAAGGGTTCCAGGACTGGGGGAAGTAGGGGCTCTATAGTGGAGAGGTGAGGTTCCTACTGTCTTAGGGTTCAAAAAGACAATCGATAGTTAATGTTATCATCACATTATTTGGTAATTGGGTTAACTTTGAAAAGTCCTTTTGTTATGGTTTGTTGTACAGTACCCAATATCTTGTATATAGCTGTGCTATTGGATGCTTCTGATCTACTTGGTATAGGCTTTTGAGATAGTCTGCATATCAAATACACAGCCTATATATTAAAAAGATTCAGTTTGTGTTTTGAAAAACTTTGAGACATACAATTGATTTTCCCCCTCTCATATTAATTAACTACTGATTTATATGTCTACATTTTGCTAGGAGTGTACATAAACACCATTCCCACCACCAAAAGACTGTGACCCATCCCTCCCACCCACTCCTACCCCCCACTGGCCCAGGAAGCTGCATGTCTACCCCTCACCACAGGGTTTTTACTTTGGTGCCCTACTTACAATTTGGTCAGGTCCTGCTTTTAGTTTCCCTTTCAGATCTCCTTACTCAACTTCTGTTGATGAGTGGGGTCATCCCATACTCATCTTTATCTTTCTGACTTAGCTCACTTAACATAATTCCTTCTAGCTCTGTCCAAGATGTGTCAGAGAAGGTGGGTTCATTGTTCTTGATAGCTGCATAGTATTCCATTGTGTATATATACCACAGCTTTCTCAGTCACTCATCTGTTGTTGGGCACCTGGGTTGCTTCCAGGTTTTAGCTACTATGAATTGTGCTGCTATGAACATAGGTGTGCACATATATTTTTGGAGTATATCAATTCCTTTTACTATAGCAACAAAAACAATAAAATATCTAGGAATAAACCTAACCAAAGAAGTGAAAGACTTGTATACTGAAAATTATAAGTCACTACTCAAGGAAATTGAAAAAGATGCAAAGAAGTGGAAAGATATTCCATGCTCATGGGTTGGAAGAATTAACATCATCAAAATGAGTATACTACCCGGAGCCATCTACAAATTTAATGCTACCCCCATCAAGATCCCAACCACATTTTTTAGGAGAATAGAACAAATGCTATAAATGTTTATCTGGAACCAGAAAAGACCTAGAATTGCCAAAACAATCTTGAGAAGAAAGAACAGAACTGGAGGCATTACACTTCCAGATCTCAAATTGTATTATAGGGCCATTGTCATCAAAACTGCTAGGTACTGGAACATGAATAGACACACTGACCAGTGGAATAGAATTGAGAGTCCAGAAGTAAGCCCCCACACCTATAGACATCTAATCTTTGACAAAGGTGCCCAGACTATTAAATGGGGAAAGCAGAGTTTCTTCAACAAATGGGGTTGGAAAAAATGGGTTGAAACATGCAGAAGAATGAAACTGAACCACTAAATTTCACCAAATACAAAAGTAAATTCCAAGTAGATCAAGGACTTGGATGTTAGGCCAGAAACTATCAGATACTTAGAGGAAAACATTGGCAGAACTCTTTTCCGCATAAAATTTAAAGACATCTTCAATGAAACAAATCCAATTACAAAGAAGACTAAGGCAAGCATAAACCTATGGGACTACATCTAATTAAAAAGCTTCTGCACAGCAACAGAGACTACTACCCAAACCAAGAGACCCCTCACAGAATGGGATAACTTCATTACGTGCCATACATCAGACAAGAGGCTAATAACCAAAATATATAAAGAGCTTGCCAAATTCAACAACAAGAAAACAAATAACCCCATCCAAAAATGGGAGGAGGACATGGACAGAATATTCACCACAAAAGAGATCTAAAAGGCCGAGAAACACATGAAAAAATGCTCTAAGTCTCTGACTGTCAGAGAAATGCAAATAAAAGACAACAATGAGATACCACTTCACTCCTATGAGAATGTCATACATCAGAAGAGGTAACAGCAGCAAATGCTGGAGAGGTTGTAGGGTCAAAGGAACCCTCCTGCACTGCTGGTGAGAATGTAAATTGGTCCAACCTCTGTGGAGAACTCTTACAATGCTAAAAATGGACCTACCCTATGATCCTGCAAGTCCTCTCCTGGGCTATATCCTAAGGAACCCAACACACCCATCCAAAAATATCTGTGTACACATATGTTTTTGGCAGCTATTACAATTTGTAATAGCCAAAATCTGGAAGCAACCCAGGTATCCAACAACAGATGAGTGGCTGAGCAAGTTGTGGTATATATACACAATGGAATACTTCTCAGCTATCAAAAATGGTTACTTCACCATTTTCAGATGATCTTGGATGGAGTTTGAAAAATTCATGTTAAGTGAAATAAGTCAGAAACAGGAGGATGAATATGGGATGATCTCACTCTCAGGCAGAATTGAAAAGCAAGATCAGAAGAGGAAACACAAGTAGAACCTGAACTGGAATTGGTGTATTGCAGCAAAGTAGAAGACTTGGGGGTGGGGAGTGGATGGGGAGAATACAGATCCAAGAAGGATAACAGAGGACCTAGTGGGGGTTGTATTGTTATGGAAAACTGGGAAATGTTATTCATGTACAAACTATTATATTTACTGTCAAATGTAAAACATTAATTCCCCAATAAAGAAATAAAAAATAATAAGTTGACTTTTTGATGCCCCGGCCTGCGGGGTTATTGACGGAAACCTAGGGTAGGGGGCGAGAGAATGGAGGGGACAAGAGACATGAAGAACGAGAGCAAGACAGGAGGTCTGATCAAGCTCTGAAAATTTTATTTTGCAGCTGCAATATATGCATAACAATGAGGAAGTTCTGCTAACTTCCTAGGGGAAGGGAGGTAGGTGAGTGACTTTCCAAACGCTAGATGGTAATCTCAGCTCCAATGGTTGGAATGTCCTCTCACAGGCTATATGAGAGTCTTAGCTAAGGCCTTGGCTCCTAGCATTTTGATCTTGTAGAAATAAGAGTGAGGTGAAAAAAATGTTAAATTAGTGTCTTCCACTCACATTAGGTGGAGGGATGTTTTTAATTCATAGGAAATGATTTTTCAAATCTGCTGGGGCTTGAGCTTTGGGCCATATGTGGAAGGCCTTCTAATCACCCTCTGCAATTGATCCTGAGCCCTGAGTCTGGATAGCCATGGTCTATGATTCTCTTTATAGCACAGTATTATTGACACAAGCCCATGATCTGCCTTCCACCCCTGGGATGTGAGCTCCAGGGGTCTCATCTGTTTCCAGCCCTGCCACCTCCCTACACGCCGAGTAGTGTAAGTCATGTAGCATATGGTCCATCAGTGTCTGCCAGTGAATAAATGAAAACGAAGTGCAAGAGAATGGATACCAGGCAGAATTTTCTAAATGTGGGGAACTCTTACCCATACCACATGGCCTAAGGGTTTGCAACTCTTCACTCCTGTTCACACTTGCACTGTCAATCCCCCATAGAGGACCACTGGAGAAACTCTCTTGATCAGGAAAGATGGATGGGCCTCTGGTAAGAGCCAAGCTCTTAGATCTCTCACTATCTTTTTTTTTTTTTTTTCTTTTTTTGCATCTAGGAAGTTTGAGGACTTTTATTATTCTAAAATAAAAACTATCTTGGAGGAACATAAATTATCTATTAAAGAGACCTTTGGAATTTTAGCATAAAATACCATGAGTGGAATTTGTGCAAAACCGACAAGTGACTCCTCTACAATCACCTAAACCATTTCCTTTCAAATAGAAACACATTGGAAAAAAAAAGTAATTTTCAAGTGTGGAGGCAAAAAGACACTTAGCACAGCTTGAGGATTCAAATCATTCTGGAAACAACACAGCTGTACTTGGCTCTAATATGAACTTCAGCTCTTAGGAGCAGATTTAGAGTCTAGCCTCATGACAACTTCAGACTTCAGAAGGGCTGGCGCTGGTGGATAGAAGGAGTGGGCCACAGAGCCCTCTTTCCCTTTGTGAGCCTTCCCTGCTGCTTCCTCTCTGTCCATGTGCCTTACATGGTGTCCCAGCCCTGGAAGCTCTCTGTTCCAGAGGAATGGTGGGGGTCCTTGGGAGTCATTGACTCAGGTCCTTGTTACTCACTAGGAAAACATGGACATTATGCCATAAAGTTCCCTTCTAGAGGACAGGGATATAGCTCAGCTGGCAGAACAGAGGACTTGTATGCCTGAATCTCTGGGTTCAGTTCCTGGTGCTGCATGCATGGAAATGGTATTTGTATGTGAAATTTTATATATACCTCAAATGAAATAAATAAAGCAAATATTAAAAAAAAGAAAAACACACAGTAACAACTCAATTTTGCATATAAGTTCCCATTTAGACATACATACACACATACCACATATATATATGTATGTATGCAGTATATGTGATATATATGTCTATATATATATAAATTTAAAAATGCACTTATTTATTTTTCTGATGTATCAGGACCTAATGCACAAGTGCATACCACTGCTTCATTATTTTTATTTCAGATAGATGGAGAGAGAAGAGACACCATAGTATTGTTCCACTGATTATATGGTTATTTTTCTGGTGCTCCACATGTGACACTGGGTTTCAAACTGCAGGTCCTGGAGCTATGTTAGGGCTGCCATACTGAGATAATTTCTCTTTTCCTGCTAGTTCTTCCCCTTGGGGAGAGGCTCCTCCCTTCCATACTCAAGTTCTGTTCTTCCTTAATGACTTCCTGTTTGGTAGGGCCATTGGATTGTAGAGAAGGTCAATTTGCTTAAATTTTACTTTAAGACTCTGAGAGGGCATGCTGGGGAGACAGCATGATAGTTATGCAAATGGTATTCATGGCTGAAGCTCTGGGATCCCAGGTTTAATCCTCAGCACCACCATAAACCAAAATTGAGCAGTGCTTTGCCATCTCTCTCCCTCCTTCTCTCTCTCTCAAATAAATAAATAAATAAATAATTTTTAAAAGACTCGAGGGGGAAATGTTTCTGTTCTACTTGGCATGCAGGTTGCTTTACTTCATCTTTATATTTGTGCTGGGGAGGTAATCTTAGTGGTAGAGCACAAATGGAAAAGTCTGAGGTCCCAGATTCAATTTCTAGCACCCCCATATACTAGAGCTGAGCATTGTGTTCTAGTCTCTCTCTTGTAACAGTAAATAAACTGATAAAAATAAGAAAAATGACTTTCTTATGTGATTTTCATAGGCTTTGATTGTTTTACTTTCTTCACTTTCAAGCATTCTACTTGAATTCCACTTTCTTTTTTTAAAATTTCTTTGTTGGGGGATTAATGTTTTACAGTCATCAGTAAACACATTTCTCAGTTTTCCACATAACAATACAACCTCCCACTAGGTCCTCTGTCATCCTTTTCCAGGACCTGTACTCCACTGAATTCTACTTTCTTCACCTCTTTCTCTTAAGATGACAATGGTTCACTGTAATTAAGAACTGATTTTTATCTTGTACTTAAGTTTTCCATGGCAGAACCACATCTATCTTTCTCCTGTATTTGGGAGAACTGGGCTGAGACTGTTCTCCACATGCTTAAAATTTCATCACACACAAACCCAACAAGAATTGAGTAGAAAGCATGATTTTCAGGAATTTTAAACTTTATTCAGGAAAATTGTGAACACCCACATGGGTGAGAAGGAGAACGAGCAAGAGCCATTTACTCATGTTGGCAGGGAGGGAGGGAAAGAGGGAGAGAGAGAGAGAGAGAGAGAGAGAGAGAGAGAGACTACACCTATAGGACAAGTTTATATAAACATTCAATCTTTGTCACCTTCACCCTTTCTAACTCACACCCACACTTGCTACCACTCCCATTTCTCCATGCAACACCTATTTCCTTCCTGCTGGTATGGGAAACGTGTGCCTGGGGAACATGTGTTCTGGTGTGGTGCAGCAGTGTCTGTGTTTCCCTCAGGTGCTTCCTGTCATTTCTGACTTTAACACTTCCTTTTTCTTTCTTTCCCTATCTTCTTCCTTGCTCCTTTCTTCTTTCTTTCTTTCTTCCTTTTTTTTTGCCTCCAGGATTATCATTGAATCTCCGTGCCTGCACTACAAATCTGCTTCTGGTGGTCACCTTTTTCCCACTGTTGTTATTGCTGCTGCTGCTGCTGTTGCTGTTGGATAGGTCAGAGAGAAATTGAGAGAGGAGAAGACAGAGAGGGGGAGAGAAAGATAGACACCTGCAGACCTGCTTCACTGCTAGCAAAGTGACCCCCTCCCCCTGCAGGTGGGGAGCTGGGGGCTCAAACCAGCATCTTTGTGCTGTCCTTGGGCTTTAATGTAATGGGCTTTAATTAACATAATGCCACATTATGTGCTTAACACGATGTGCTGCCACCTGCACCCCTCCCCCCATTTTTTTCCTTCATTCTTTTTGCCTCCAAGGTTATCTTTGGTGCTCTGAGCCTTCGTGACTACCATTCCCAGTGGCTTCCCCCCTATCTTTATGATAGAGGGTAAGAGACAGAGATAGAGAGGGTGAGAGAGACAGTTAGAGAGAGAAGAGATAATGCAGCACTGTTCCACTGCTCATGAAGCTTGGATAGCCTCTCCCCTACCACCCTCCCAGGCTGAGCTGAAGTTCAGGCCCTTTCACATGGTAACATAAGTGTTCTACTGGTAAGCCATCTGTGATCCCTAAAACCATATCTTTTTGTGCTCACCTTTCATGAAATACTACATCAACACTTGTAGTTATTGTTTATGATGTGTCAGGTCCTTGTACATTTTCACAGCTCTTGGCCCATTTTTACCATTCAGATAGAAAACAGAGATTGAGAGAATAGGACTCACCACAGCCCTGGGGGCTTTCTTGGTACCATAACACCTCTCATGTGGGGCTAGGACCTGAATGTGGCCACACACTGTCAGGCTGAGCTTCACTGACAGGAGACAGATGACCTGGGACTCATGGTTGAGCTGTAGGCAGTATCTCTATTCATGTAGAATGTAGCACAATCCAAACCAAGCTAAGCTAAAACTAAACTAATATACTTGCTAAGTAGGGTGTAAACAGGATGTGACATAGAGAGGGTGGAGCGAATAGTGACTGGTGCAAATCAGGGTGTACTATGAGAGGGGGCGGAGCAAAAAGACATCATGAACCAGTGGGGATTAAACCAATGCCATGCAGTGGTCATGTAAATAGAATACAGCGGTTATGTAAATAGAATACAGTGTTAAGCAGGGGGGAATTAAACCAAATGAAACAGAAGGGGTTTTTAGAAGCAGAATTAGAAGCATACCAACAACACACCTGATAAGACTAATGCTCTACCTGATGAGCTATTCCTCTAGCCTCTACACTCAGATTTTTAGAAGGTAATTGTGGTATGAAGAGTGCCTTGGGCTGGTTCAAAATGGAAGCAGGCATTTGCTATTCACCCAAAGGGGAGATTCTTGAACTCCAGTGATGGGAAGAATGCTGGAGTAAGAATGAGAAGTGAAACAACAGGACTTACTGATGGGCCAGATGTAGCTGGGAGAGGAGAGAAAAAGGTCAGGGAAGATACTCAGGTTTCTGGTTTGCTCACTTAGGTGGGCCTTGGTATTGTTTGCAGAAATGGGAAATGATTTTGCCCTAGGAAGCAAAGAGCAGTGTCAGGCAGAGTATGCTATTCTGGCTGACTTCACTCACAGATGAATTGGTGAGTGAGGGATTCACTTTCAGCATCTCTGTTTGCTCCCTATGTAGCCAGCCCCGTGTTTATACTGAAAGATAGAAATAATACTTGACCCTGATTTGGAGAACTGGAATATTTGAGAGTTAGTATTTTTTCCCAGAGTTATTTAGGAAAGATTTTTTTCTTTTGCCCTTATCTCTACTTTTTCTATGAATTTCTTCAAATTATATAAATACCAAATGAGGTAGAAAATGAAGAAATACTTAGGAGAGGCAAAAGTCTCTCAAAAGGAATTTATTTAATCATTATTATGTTTTCTTTGGGCTTCACACATTTCTCTTATTATAAGCAACAGAACTAGGTAAAAGGCTATTTGTCGGGTTGTCAGCAAAGTCACAACTTATTTTCCATGTTTTTCTACACCAAAACACATCATGATTTTTCAGACCACCCAGCAGTAACAAATGTAATGCGTAGTCTTGGGTTTTTGCTACTCTCCCCACTTGTGGGGTGTCTGCTGGACCAGGTGTACTCATGGAAACTTCTCTGGAGTTTCAGTGTCTTGCTTCTTCACTGAACCTTCATCAGTAATTAAGCCTAAGAAATTACTTAATAAATGTTAGGCTGTCCTTTGAAAGAATACATGCTTCAATAGGAAAATATCCATAAAGTTCAAGAAGGCAAAGGCTTTGGGACATTTTGGAAGATTAAGTCAAGATCTTTCAGGCTCATGGGTCCTAAATACTCAAGTCTTCTAAAAAAAATATGCCATCCATCACCTAGCCCCAGTGAAGGGTCATAGAACACTGGCTATTGCTCGTCTCAATAATTAAAAGGGGGGCTTCTAGTCATTCATCTTTGAAGTCATATAACTAGTTAGACAATATGAAGGGGACTGACAAGGGGACAACCATTCCTGCGCTCATCTTTCCTACTGCTTCATGTTATAACTCCACCAGCAAGTAGAAAAATATTATATCCAAGTCCATGAAAGTGACAGATCTACCCTGAAGTTCAGTTTCATCTTTGAAGTGAGTATGAATAGTTTCTAATGAGACCCTAGGAACAGTGGTAAGGAGAGAAAAAACCAAATATTTGGAATCAGATTTTTCCAGTAACATTTTTTTTCACAAAAATAATTTATTTTCTTTCTTCATCATACTCATAATTCCAAACTGAGCCCAAAGGTCATATCCTGACTCTCATTTCCTCTCTTCTCCCAGGTTTAGCCCTGTTTCTCTGGGCTCAAACAACCCCTTATTTTTTCCTTTACATCATGCAATTGCAAATTTTTGCCTTGCTAGAGGGGAATTATTTTCTATTACTTTTTTTTTGAGCCCCCTCTGTTCATCAGAATTCTGAGCCCACAGCAAGAGCGCAGCATATTTGTAGAATGAATAATGTACAAATGCCCCTAAAGCACACACATTCGTTTCATGTTGCAAAATTTCATGTTCAAATGTGTATTAGCTAGTTACTGTAACAAATTCCCAAATTTAAAATTTTTACCCAAAGAGCCCTTTATTTTTTATACATGTAAATGTGATGTGGCCGTTCCTGGTCAGCAGGTAGGTGGCTCTCAAGGTCTCACACTCCTTTTTACTTTAGTGTTTAAAATGTTTCCCACAGAGAAGTGCATTTTAAAATTTATTTTATTTTATTAGCAAGAGAGAGAGAGAAACATACTCTATTCCACCATATGACATGCTGGGGCTTGAACCTTGGTATTTTTAAAAAATTAATCAATTAATTTATTCCCTTTTGTTGCCCTTGTTGTTTTATTGTTGTGGTTATTATTGTTGTTGTTATTGATGTCGTCATTGTTAGATAGGACAGAGAGAAACGGAGAGAGGAGGGGAAGACAGAGGGGTAAAGAAAGGTAGACACTTGCAGACCTGTATAAGCAAGCCCTGTGCTCTCCCTACTGAACAACCTCCTTGGTTCTCATACTCCTTTTTTTTTGGACCTTACAGTTTCAATTTATCTTGTTCTTCATCTCTATGGTAAGACCTTGATATGCTCTCACATGCTACTGTGCCTACTGCCTGTGGAAAGCCACTTTTATCTTTGTAGCCCACTCAGCTAATATTATCCTGGAGGGTCTGCCATGTGCATGGCATTGTGGTAGGCACCTGGTATAGGATGGTGAACACAACAGAAGCCTCTGCCCTGGTGGCACACAGACTTATAATAGATGGCAACAAATCAACGAAATCATATTGTACTACATGTTGGAAAGTGATAAGTATGATGAAAAAATGAAGAGACAGAAGAAGGCAGAGGACAGAGTGCAAGTTTAACTTACATGAAGCTGAAGATGAGCCAGGGAGATATCTCAGCAGTGACACAGAGGACTTGGAAGCGTGAGTCCTGGGCTCCTCGTTAATCTAACTGATCTGAGACATATAAGACTCGAAGGAATTGCTCAGAACTAGTCACCTGAATTTAGGGCTTTTGTTTAAAAAGAATGCACCTGGACTCCCCCCTCCCATTTTTAAATCTGGAATTTTAATTTAATTTTTTTACTGTGCCAGAGAAAGAACTCAGGGCCACCACAAGTATGTGCAATATGGAAAGGGTAGGCTTTCTCTTCTTTAAAATTTATTATTATTATTTTTTATTGCCACTAGGGTTATTGCTGTGGCTCAGTACTGGCACTATAAATCCACCACTCCCAGCAGCCATTTTTTTCCTGTTTTTTTTTTTCTTTCTAACTTTTAATTAGATATGAAAGAGAGAAACTGAGAGAGTACAGGGAGATAGAGAGAGGGAGAGAAAGACAGCTGCAGACCTGTTTCACTGCTCATGAAGTGGACCCCCTGTGTAGATGGGAAGTGGGGGATTGAACCCAGGTCCTTGTGCTTGGTAATATGTGCCTTTAACTGGGTGCACATCACCCAGCCCAGCCCCCCTCCCTTTCTATATACCTCTACCCTCTCAATTTCTCTTTGTCCTATTGAATAAAAAAAAAAGGCTATCAGGAGCAGTGGATTTATACTGCCATTGCCTAGCCCCAGCAACTGGAGGGAAAAAAAAAAAAGAGGAGCTAGCACAGCACAGCACAACTTTATTATTCATGGAGCTTCCCCACTGCCATCCACAGTGCTCCCATCTGGTACTAGGGTGTGAGCCCAGGGCCTCAGCCTCAGATGTGGTAGAGTATCACTCTACTAACCCCTACCTACATCTCTCCATTTTATTACCCCCATAATAAGAAGATTCGTCTTGGCTCCTTCAACAGTAGGACTTGAGGAAGCCTCAGATCCATGAGTTTGTCTTCTTTTACAGGAGGGGTAGCAACCTGACTTCAGGAATGTAGAGGCTCAATTCCTTCCTTCCAGATGGATCTAAAGCAACAGAAATCAAAACACAAATTAATTCCACAACTGGCACTCTGCAGTATCAAATTCTCAATAATTTACATGGGTAACACTGAGTCCACGTTCACTGAATGCACTGGGTTTTAATATGCAAGAAGTCTCCCTTGAATATACAGATAACATTTTAATGGACACTTAGCCAGAATGGTTGGACTAAAAGGCCTAAAATACATTTTTTTTTTCCTCCTCCAGTGTTATTGCTGGGCTCGGTGCCTGCACCATGAATCCACCGCTCCTGGAGGCCATTTTTCCCCCCTTTTGTTGCCCTTGTTGTAGCTTCGTTGTGGTTATTATTATTGCCCTTGTTGACACAATTCGTTGTTGGATAGGACAGAGAGAAATGGAGAGAGGAGGGGAAGACAGAGAAGGGGAGAGAAAGATAGACACCTGCAGCCCTGCTTCACCGCCTGTGAAGCGACTCCCCTGCAGGTGGGGAGCCGGGGGCTCGACCGGGATCCTTACGCCGGTCCCTGCGCTTTGCGCCACATGCGCTTAACCCACTGCGCCACCGCCCGACCCCCCTAAAATACATTTTTCTAAAAGATTGGATTATTAGAAAAGGAGAGAGGCAAGGGGGAGAGAAGTGAGAAACAGTACATGATTCTAGCATATGCAGTGTGGGGATCAAACTCAGGAATACAAGCAGAAAAGCCCTGGTTCTACCACTGAGCCACCTCCCAAGCCACAAAATTTGTGTTCTTGGAAGTAAAATTAAACATTATCATTAACATTCTTGATTGGTTGGAAACACCTTTTCTATCAAACTAACCTGTTCCTTTGTCTCTGACCAAAGATAGCAATTGCGCTAGTATAGAATGTAGCTGTTGATATTTTATCTCTTTTGCTTTGTTGGAAGTAAATATTTACTTTAGTTTCTGGAAAAGCTTACTCTTTTTTAAAAAAAAATATTTTTAATTATTTTTTTTAACTTTATTTTGTATTGGATAGAGACAGAGAGAAATTGAGGGGAAAGGAAGATAGAGATGGAGAGAGACAGAGAGACACCTGCAGCCCTGCTTCACTCGTGAAGCTTTCCCCCTCCAGGTGGGGACCAGGGGCTTGAACCCGGGTCCTTGTGCACTGTAGTGTGTGTACTTAACCAGGTGCGCCACCACCTGGTCCCGAAAAGCTTACTCTTACAGCAGCTGAGACTGCAGTTGTTTGGCATGGTGCTTGCAGGCCAAGAGTGACTAATTCCTTTCTTTTCTCTTTGTCTTTCCTTGATATTTACTGGCAAAGGCCACACTTCTCTGGTCACAGTAGCGCCTGGACAGTCCTCCTAGGTGACAGTCTGTTCTTCCTTTTGATTTCTGGGATTAGAATGACCAGAAACACATTGTATTCCAGGAGACAAGACTATGGAGATTGCTATGAAATGAGCACAGTTAGGAGCAACTCTCAGCCATGGTGATTTTCAGTGTCACACTGTGATTGGATCCTTGTGTGGTCACTGCTACAGCCTGCCTGCTGAGTCTTCCCATCAAATAAGGCCAAGAAAATGCAGTTTCTCAGATGATTGCAATAGTTGGCTGGGAAAAAGAGGAGGGAGGCCAGTCCCTGTAATCTTGAGATCTTGACTCAGTCTGGTTTTTGTGAAATCTGTGGTCACAATTGACATCCTGGGCATATGACTTGGAGGGTGACATGGGCTTCCTGTATTTGTTATTTAAAAAAGGAGACATTAACAAAACCATAGGATAAGAGGGGTACAACTCCACACAATTCCCACCACCAGATCTCAGTATCCCTTTCCTGATAGCTTTCCTATTCTTTATCCCTCTGGGAGGCTTCCTGTATTTGATGTCATGCTCTGCTCTTGCCTTCTTGAAATTCTTCATGAGATTTGAACTAGGGGCCTTGCACTTTCATTTTCCCCCATGTACTGGAAGTCTGTAGTCAGTCTTATTGGTCACACTTTCTCTTTTTATATTTATTCATTTATTACTTTATTTACTTTGGATAAAGACAGAGAAAAATTGAGAGGGAAGGAGAGAGAGAGAAAGAGAGAGAGAGAGAGAGAGAGAGAGAGAGAGATACAGACTTTAGGTCTCGAAACTTTACATCAGGCTCAACCTGACGCTGTTGACTGGCTACGGAAGAAGGGCAAACGCTAGAAGAAGAACAGTCTCACTTCTTGTGAAGCTTCCTCCTTGCAGGTGGGAGCCGGGGTTTGTACCTGGGTTCTTGCACACTGCAAGGTGTATGCTTAACCAGGCACACCACCACATGGCTTCCATTGGTGCTTCTTCCCTTCTCTTCTTTTCTCCTCTCCTCTCCTCTCCTCTCCTCTCCTCTCCTCTCCTCTCCTCTCCTCTCCTCTCCTCTCCTCTCCTCTCCCCTCCCCTCCCCTCCCCTCCCCTCCCCTCCTCCCCTCCCCTCCCCTCCCTCCCTTTTCTTTTCATTTTCTCTTCTTTCCTTTTCTCTGTTATCCCTCCTTTCCTCCCTTCCTTCCTTCCTTCTTTCCTTCCTCCCTTTTTTTTTTTTTTTTAAATTTAAGAAAGGATTAGTGAACAAAAGCATAAGGTAGGAGGGGTACAACTCCACACAATTCCCAACACCCAATCCCCATAACCCACCCCCTCCCCTGATAGCTTTCCCATTCTCTATCCCTCTGGGAGCATGGACCCAGGGTCGTTGAGGGTTGCAGAAGGTAGAAGGTCTGGTGTTGTTGAGGTGGTCTGGTGTCGGGCTGCACCGCGGAGAAGAGAGCGGACGTCCAGAGCAAAGGGGTACACAGATCTTTATTATAGGATGGGGGGGAGGTTTGGTTCAGACCACGTGGAGCCAGCCAGCAATGGCCGACCACGGGGGGAGAGCAGGGAGCGAGACCTCAGAGAGGGAGAGCCGAGAGCCCAGAGAGAGCGAGGGGAGGGGTGAGGGGGCTTTTTATTGGGCGACAACCAGGGGTGACGTGTAGGGCCAGGATTGGTTGAAAGGGGGCACTCTAGGATTTAGCGAGGCATAGGAAAACCTGGGGGCGGAGCCAGGATTGGTTGAAAGGGGGCACTCTAGGATTTAGCGGGGCATAGAAAAACCTGGGGGCGGAGACTGCATCAGAATAAGTCCTCAGCAACAGTCTGGCTTCTGTAATTGCTTCCCCGCTGAACATGGGCATTGACTGGTCGGTCCATACCCCCAGTATGCCTCTCTCTTTCCCTAGTAGGGTGTGACTCTGGGGAAGCTGAGCTCCAGGACACATTGGTGGGGTCTTCAATCCAGGGAAGCCTAGCCAGCATCCTGGTGGCATCTGGAACCTGGTGATTGAAAAGAGAGTTAACATATGAAGCCAAACAATTTGTTGAGCAATCATGGATCCCAAGCTTGGAATAGTGGAGAGGAAGTGTTAGGGAGGTACTCACTGTAAACTCTAATGTAGTCCTGCTTTCAGGTATATATTTTGCAGTAGTTTATGGATACGTGTGCACATAAGCTCTCTCTCACAGAAACTGGTGTATATCTAGGTTATGGGACTTTGTTAGAAAGTGAACTACCTGAGATGAAATTAGAGTGTACTATGAAAGGAAAGGTCTCACCCGAGTAATGAAGCTGAAGGGTTGTCATTCCACACGTGAAGTCTCTGGATACAGTCTGAGGTGAAGCATGTTGAGGTAGCAATTGTTGCTTTGGTTAGGTTGTGATCGGCAGATGCAATGTTATTTGGTTTGGATTGGGAGATGCATACGGGAAAGTGGGCCCTATCCAAGGGTTCCAGGACTGGGGGAAGTAGGGGTTCTATAGTGAAGATGTGAGGTTCCTGCTGTCTTAGGGTTCAAAAAGACAATCAATAGTTAATATTATCATCACATTATTTGTTAATTGGGTTAACTTTGAAAAGTCCCTTTGTTATGGTTTGCTGGACAGTACCCAGTATCTTGTATATAGCTGTGCTATTGGAAGCTTCTAATCTACTTGGCCTAGGCTTTTGAGAGAGTCCGCATATCAAATACATAGCCTATATATTAAAAAGATTCAGTTTGTCTTTTGAGAAACTTTAAGACATACAATTGATTTCCCCCTCTCATATTAATTAGCTACTGATTTATATGTCTACATTTTGCTAGGAGTGTACATAAACACCATTCCCACCACCAAAGGACTGTGACCCATCCCTCCCGCCCACTCCCACCCCCCACTGGCCCAGGAAGCTACATGCCTACCCCTCACCACTGGGTTTTTACTTTGGTGCCCTACTTACAATTTGATCAGGTCCTGCTTTTAGTTTCCCTTTCAGATCTTCTTAGTCAGCTTCTGTTGATGAGTGGGATCATCCCATACTCATCTTTATCTTTCTGACTTAGTTCACTTAACATAATTCCTTCTAGCTCTGTCCAAGATGGGTCAGAGAAGGTGGGTTCATTGTTCTTGATAGCTGCATAGTATTCCATTGTGTATATATACCACAGCTTTCTCAGTCACTCATCTGTTGTTGGGCACCTGGGTTGCTTCCAGGTTTTAGCTATTATGAATTGTGCTGCTATGAACATAGGAGTACACACCTCTTTTTGGTTGGGTGTTATGGAGTCCTTGGGGTATAACCCCAGGAGAGGAATTATTGGGTCATATGGAAGGTCCATGTCTAGCCTTCTGAGAGTTTTCCAGACTGCTCTCCACAGAGGCTGTACCAATTTACATTCCCACCAGCAATGTAAAAGGGTTCCTCTCTCCCCACATACTCTCCAGCATTTGTTGCTGCTGTCCTTTTTGATGTATGCCATTCTTACAGGAGTGAGGTGGT
Source organism: Erinaceus europaeus (assembly GCF_950295315.1). Taxonomy (NCBI): domain Eukaryota; kingdom Metazoa; phylum Chordata; class Mammalia; order Eulipotyphla; family Erinaceidae; genus Erinaceus; species Erinaceus europaeus. Next base: position 23,168,020 of record NC_080164.1, read on the forward strand.
ATCTTAGTGTTGTCTTGATTTGCATTTCTCTGATAATCAGTGACCTAGAGCAGTTTTTCATATGTTTGTTAGCCTTTTGGATCTCCTCTGTGGTGAATGTTTTGTTCATTTCCTCTGCCCATTTTTGGATGGGGTCATTTGCTTTTTTGCGGCTAAGTTTGCTGAGCTCTTTATATATTTTGGTGATTAGTTTCTTGTCTGATGTCTGGCATGTGAAGATCTTCTCCCATTCTGTGAGGGGTCTCTCTGTTTGTTTAATAGTTTCTTTGGATGTGCAGAAGCTTTTCAATTTGATGTAGTCCCATTGGTTTGTTTCTGCTTTGGTCTTCCTTGCAATTGCGTTTGATTCATCAAAGATGTCCTTGAGGTGTAGGTGGGAAAGTGTTTTACCAATGTTTTCCTCTAAGTATTTGATTGTTTCTGGTCTGACATCTAGGTCTTTGATCCATTTGGAGTTGATTTTTGTTTCTGGTGAGATAAAGTGGTTCAATTTCCTTCTTCTGCATGTTTCAACCCAGTTTTCCCAGCACCATTTATTGAAGAGAGCCTCCTTTTTCCATTTAATCCTTTGGGCCCCCTTATCAAAGATTAGATGCCCATAGGTGTTGGCCTTCCTCCCTTTTAACAGAGCACTGCTCAACTCTAGTTCATGGCAGTGCAGGGGGATTGAACCTGTGATATTCAAACGTTAGGCAAGAGAGTCTCTTTGCATAGCCATTATATTATCTATCTCTGCAAAATTGTGTTGTATTTTTTTTGTGATAATTTATGACTCGAGTTCAGAATAATTTATGACTCGAGTAGTCCTTGACTGACTGAGAGTCTGTTGCTCTAAATAAAATTCAGCTTCTCATCAGTCTTTGAGGTTATGCGCTGAAAATGCAAGAACCCCTCTGGTGGAATAATATTTCTGAAAGAATGGGAAAATACCTAGCTGAAAAGCAATAAACTTCTTTTGAATGCTCAGTTTCAGATAGATCCATTACGTCTATATTGTTGTATATTTAACATTTACCTTACTCTTCAGTTCCTGAAGGCTTGGCTTTGGCAGTTAACATTCTAACCATTTTACTGACTGAGGTCATACCTGCAGGTGGCCCTTCATATATGCTTTTTTTGATCACTCGTTAATTTTGTATGCTTGCATATAAAGCACAGATGTTGGGTATAGAGTTCTAGCTTAGGAATTGCTAGGGAAGGAATGCTAGACCTAGAAGGCTCACTGTACATGGCATTCTTCCACTCCCAACAGGATTAGAAAAGAATTGAATTGGCCTCATGCCTTCCTATAGTGCGGATACTTGCTGATTCCCCAGGGAACACCATCAGTGTAAAAACAAAGGTTCAGGCACAGATTAACTGGAGTGGGGAGAGCTGCTGGACATCATTTTATGGTGATTATTGGTGGTAGGGGGCACAGTAGAAATCTGTTATTATATACCCCAGGCTTGACTTTTAAACAGGGTCTAAAGCTTCATCATAATGGCTGGGGATTGAACCCAGGGCCCCATGTACTGTAAGTCATGCACTCTACCTGCTGAGTTATCTCCTGACCCTCTTAAACACTTAAAAAGATATCTGCACCTCTAGTAAATGGAAATAGCATGGGGAAGCCAGAAGTGAAAGCCATGGGGAAGGTTGCTATGGCAAAGTAGAGATAGCCTGGGAGACTCAAAGTGAAGGCCATGGCTAATGCAGAGAGGTTAGGTTAAACGTGAAAATGGAGCCTTTCCTGATCAGTATATCTTCATGAAATCTCTCATCTGTAAGCAATTTCTCCAGTCCAGGTTAGCTTTTTTTGGTTTTTATAGATGGGACACAGCCAGGATTCTGTCCTACACATGAACTACTGAGTTGGTGTGCATTGCACTGTCTGTTTCCATATTAGAGCCTGGAGAAAGAAGATGAGGAAAGAGTTCTTTAGTTTTTCCCGTTCTCTGTCTCAGCCCCTGACCCATTATCTCTCAGTGTCTAGGTACAACAATGAAAAGTTACTTAAAAGAATATTCTTCTGTAGTTCACTGTAGTTCCACAGTGTTTAATATTGCCTATCACTCTTCCTCTCTCTGGCATTGCCAAGGAGGCCAATATACAAACAAGAAATAAATGCCCCAAAACCAAAACAATAAAGCATGAGAATGGTTTAAGGGCCAGTGCTGTTTTATTTATTTATTTAGCCTCCAGGGTTATTGCTGGGACTCGGTGCCGGCACTGTGAATACACTGCTCCTGGAGGCTATTTATTCCCCCATTTTTGTTGCCCTTATTGCTCTTGTTGTTGTTGTTATTATTGTTATTGTTGTTATTGATTCTGTTGTTATTAGATAGGACAGAGAGAAATGGAGAGAGGAAGAGAAGACAGAGGGGGGAGAGAAAGATAGACACCTGCAGACCTGTAGAGAAAGACAGACACCTGTGAAGCAACCACCGTGCAAATGGGGAGCCAGGGGCTCGAACCGGGATCCTTCTGCTGGTCCTTGCGCTTAACCCAATGCACTACCGCCCGACTCCCAGTGCTATTTTATTGTTGGTGCTGATTTCTCTCTATATATATACAGTCCCCAACTGAGCAATGCTCACAGCACACATAGGCAAGAGGCTTTGTGGACAACAGCACAGAAACCAGAGAGAATCCATCATCATCCCTGACTGCCACCCACTGGACCCTCCCTCTACTATGAGCAGGAATCTCTAAATGCGGAGGGGAGGTGCTTTGGTTTATTCTTCTGAGAACTCTGATTAGCACATGTTGAGCCTGTCAATTTGAAAACACCTAACAGCATCCCCTTTATAAAATGCTTAGGGTCAGCACAGAAAGGTGAGCACAGTTGAGTGGGCCTGTTCAAAACAAAGCACACGATGGAGCCAGCTGGTCAGAAGGAAAGCAGGCTTTCCTCAGCTGGATTTCAAGCAGGGCTGAGAAGTTCAGGCAAAATCTCAAGTTCACTGTTTTCCTTTAAAAACAAGAATTCTATGCCTCTCCTCTCAACCCCTTATTGCTGTTATACTGCCTCTGATGACCTCAACTAAATTGACGCAACCAGTGTCACCATGCAACATTATGTTTCCACTGCATTTTTGCTTCTGGTTATATCCAGAGATGGCAACCCCGAGGTGTTAACCTTCCAAATCCCATAATCTGACACCAAGTTGCAGACACTACTATGATTCCATCCTGAACTCCCTGGGTGTTCACCTCACCCATGTGTTCTGGAACCTCACCTCTCCAGAGTCCTACTCTACTAGGGAAAGATAGAAACAGGCTAGGGGTTATGGATTGACCTGCCAATGTCCATGTCCAGTGTAGAAGCAGTTACAGAAGCCATAACTCCCACCTTCTGCACCCCATAAAGAATTTTGGTCCATACTCCCAGAGTGGGAGAAATGTTAGAGAAAGATGATGAGAGGGATCTGGAACCTAATTCCATCAGGATGAAGAGAGAAGAGGAAAAAGGGAAAAATATTTAGAAGTAGTAATAGGTTAGAGAGAGAAGTCAGGATCATAGAAAAATGGACAAAAATACAGATTGACAAATTGTCATAGAAATAATAGTTATTTCATAAAATAATAGTTATGGTCATAGAAATAGCTCTTAGGGAGTCGGGTGGTAGCACAGTGGTGGGGGGGGTTAAGTGCATGTGGAGAAAAGCACAAGGACCGGCCTACAAAAGGGAAAAAAATATATTTTATATATATAGCTCCCTAGCTGGACAGTGGCACAGCGGGTTAAGCACACACGGTGCAAAGCGCAAGGACCAGCGTAAGGATCCCCGTTCGAGCCCCTGGCTCCCCATCTGCAGGGGTTTGCTTCACAGGTGGTGAAGCAGGTCTGCAGGTGTCTTTCTCTTCTCCTCTCTGTCTCCCCCTTCTCTCTTGATTTCTCTCTGTCCTATCCAACAATCACAACAGCTATGACAATAACATTAACAACTACAATAAGCATAACAACAAGGGAAACAAAATGGGAAAATTGGCCTCCAGGAGCAGTGGATTCATAGTGCTGGTACTGAGCCCAGTGATAATCCTGGAGGCAAAATAAAAAAAAAATAGTCAATTCATATTTGTAACCTTGTGAGAATCACCGCAATTTCCAATGGTGGGAATGGGGAAATAGAACTCTGTGGGAACAGTATGGATTTGTACCCTTATTATCTTGTAATTTTGTAAACCAAAATGATATCACTAATAAAAAATGAAATTAAAAAAACAAGCAGGTGGCCCACGAGTTGGTAAATTGGCTAAGGCATCAGACACTCGAACTTGAGGTTTGATCCTGAAAGCAGATGTACCACAGTGATGCTTGATTCTCTTTCTCCTATCTCATTAATAAATAAATAAAAATCTTAATTAAAAAAATCAACAAACCAACCACCAAACAAAAAAACCCCAAGGATTTTGATTCTTCTGTCCAACATTCTTTTTCCCTCTTCCCTCCTTTCCAATTGGAAAGCCCCAATCAATTAAAAGTAAAATTTAGAGGCATCTTTCTGACTGACCCTGAAGCAAATATGAATCTGAACTGTACTCTAGAGCATCCAGGCAAAATTCACATGCAGTGATTCTGTTCACAGGGCCAGGGGTGCTTCCTTGGAGCTTCCAGCAGGATTGGGGGCCTGCTCAGATCCCATGGGGCTAGTGATTGGGGAAAACTACTGAGTTTTCCAGAATCTGCACTCTAACTTGGGAAATGAGCAGTAGAGACTCCTTCACAGGGGCTCAAGGAAATGAATGAAGGCTTGTGAATATGAACATTTCCACTCCTGGATAATTTATATAAAAGGAAAAGAGTGAATAGGGGTATTTGTTTCATAACCTCATAGCATCTGGGTGATAAGGAGAAAACAGACATTGAGTGAAAATTAAAAAGAAGAAAAACTAATTCTATTCCATGCATGAGACCATAGGGCTTCTAGTACCATCATAAGTAAATATTAATTTTTTAAAATCTTGAACATAATTTAAAAAATATGTAATTCCCTACCATTGTTGATCCAAGTTGAGGGCAAGGTCCTATGGGGGCCCACAAAGGGGTCTATTGTGTTGTTCCTGATAGAGATGACCGATAACTGGATAGAGGCATTTATTCGAGGTCTAGGCCCATTCTGTCTGTTTGGGAATCTTGGGATTCCCTGACTAGGGCCCCAGATGATGGGGTGGCCTGATAGTGACTAAAGAGTCATCATTAAAGTATGCCAGTCTCTTGCCCTTATTCAGCTTTTGCAGTCCTTGCTTTGATAAGCATATCTTGGGAGTGAGGGAGGGAGGTATAAAAGGAAATAGGTGAGGAGGCTATCTAAGTAGACACTATTTCATTATGAACATCATACTGACTCACTACAGACTATTGTGTATTTTTGCTTTCAGGTATATATTTTGCCATAATTTATGGATACATGTGAACAGATGCTCTATCTTACGGAACCTGGTCTATATCTAGGTTTTGGGACATTGTTAGGAATTGAACCTCCTGGAATGGAATTATAGAATACTATGAAAAAAAAGGTCTCACGTGAGTAATGACAGTGAAGGGTTGGCAATTCATGCCTGATGTCTCTGGACACAGTCTGAAGTGAAGCATGCTGAGATGGTACTCATTGTGTTGATTAGGTTGGGATCTGCTGGACAATATACTCTGTATACCTGAGGAAGATGGGTCCTGATATTGGGGCAGCTTGGAACATTCCTACTTATGACCACAGAATGTGAGCTCAGATCTACAGGGATGCAGAGATCACATAGGCTCCTAAGCTGAATATGGGCCCCAGATCACATCAAATCAATGGAGTTTACAATCAACAATATTTATATACCTTTCCCTTATTTGGGAGCTACTCTCTTCCCTCACCCAGCTTTCTGGTCCTTTTCCAGCCATGACATCATCTCCCCAGACAACAATTAGGATCCACCTGCATATCAAATTTCAGGCTCAAGCAAAAAATTAAACAAATAACAACAACAAAAAAACACCACTAGTATAGTCACAGGCCCTTTGGAATATAACTAAAATATGCCTACTAGCTATCTACAGAACAGAGACCCCCCAATTTTTCACCTTCCCTATTCCAGCCTTTATGTCCATGACTGGTCAACAATTTATTTGGCTTTGTATGTTAACTCTCTTTTGAACCACCAGGTTCCAGATGCTAGCAGGATGCGACCAGACTTCCCTGGACAGACAGCCCCACCAATCTGTACTGGAGCTCTGCTTCCCCAGAGCCCTTCCCCAATAGGGAAAGAGAGAGACAGGCTGGGAATATGGATCAATCTGCCAACGCCCATGTTCAATGGGGAAGCAATTACAGAAGCCAGACATTCAACCTTCTGCATCCCACAAGGACCTTGGGTCCATACTCCCGGAGGGTTAAAGAGTAGGAAAGCTATCAGGGGAGGGGATGGTATACAGAGTTCTGGTGGTGGAAATTGTGTGAAGTTGCACCCCTCTTATCCTATGGTTTTGTCAATGTTTCCTTTTTATAAATAAAAAAATTAAAAAAATGTAATTCCATACAACAATTTGGAAATGACTCATTCATTTCTATTCAACTTAAACACATGTGAATACCTATATAACACAATCTTTGAGGAGTGATAAAAAATACAGGTTCTATTTATATTTCCATTTTGTTTTTAAAGTATTTGTATTCATTTTATTTATTTATTTTGGGTAGAAACAGAGAGAAATTGAGAAGGGAGGGGGAAAGAAAAGTGAGTAAGTGAGAGGGAGAGAGAGAGAGAGAGACATCTGCACCACTGCTTCACTGCATATGAAGCTTTCTCACTGTAGGTGGGGACCAGAGGCTTGAACCTGGATCCTTGTGCACTGTGTGCTATAAGAGGTACATGGGTCCTCTTCCTTGCTTTCCAGATGATTGTTTGATTATGCAGTAATGGAATACTATCAGTATATTTTTTAAAAAACTGTCGTATAAATTACGGAGCTGGCTTTTATAATACTAATCTATCCTATTTTCAATATCTAGGAAGTTATATCCTATTTCTAATTGAAGTGATAGAAGTGGTGAGAAAAGAAAAATGGGTCTATTTAGAGGAATATAATAACCCTTCTGGGCAATTTGGGTGCCATTTACTACACTGGATGAGGTGATTTAATAATTGGTATTCTAGAGTTAATGCACATTTGGGAGAAAAGAAGAGAATCATTCACCTTATTACTGGAAGGCTCAGGCTTTCCAAAAGGTTTTCAATGGTTAAATCTTGTGAAAGCAGCAGCCATATGATATTTTTATCAGTGATTAGCCTTGGAAGGTAACCAGAGTAAGTCCTCTGCTGGACTGACTGTAGATCTTGATAACTCTCGACTGTGTCACTTGCAAGATTTGAATCAAGATTCTCATTTAGTCCAACTTTCTTGAACAAGGCAGGGGATGTTACAGTGAGTTTGAGCTGTAGCTTTTGAGGAAATTTGACTTGAAGATAAATTAGTTGGGAAGTTAGATTGCTTTTCTATGAGTAAGAAGGGGATGTAGACAGAAAGGAAAGGTCGGGCTATGACCCCAGATGCAATCTATCTTGGTAAATGTTCCTTAGGTTCATGAAAAGACCATGTTTTCTGTCATTGTTGGGTGGAGAGTTCACTGTTGATTAGATCCTGTTGACTGATGTGTCTGAGTTGTGTATCCTTGCTGAACTCAATATAAGTGTTCTATATATATATATATATATATATATATATATTTTTTTTTTTTTTTTTTAAGAATTGGATGGTGAGGTTTCCAACTCTACAACAAGTGGAATTGTCTGTTTCTCCTGTCTACCAGTATTGCTGAAACTTTTTAGTTTTCTAGTTTGGTGTATATATATTTAGTATTTCTATGTTTTTTTGGAGTATTTGATCATTTATAATTACATAGGAATGCTACTCTATCTCAGATAATTTTCTCTAGTCTGAAATCTGCATTATCTGATATCAATGTAACTATTCCTATTTATTAATATTTGTGTAATATAACTTTTTCCCATACTTCTATTTTTAAGTTTGCTTAGAACAATATAATTGGTTCCTGCTTTAAATTTACTTTACCAGTCTCTGTCTTTTAATAGGTGTATTTAGATAAGTACATTGAATGTAATTGTTCCAGTTTTACAAGTTTAATATGTTATTTTATTTTTGTTTTCTGTTTATTTATTGTTTCTCTATTTGTTCCTTGCATTCTTGTGCATTCCTTGAATGTTTTATTGAAAAATAAAAAACTTTAGGAGACAGGAATATAGCTCACCTGGATAGTGTGACTGCATCATATGCATGGCCCAGGCTTGAGTCATGTTCATCCTACCATACTGGGATAAGCTTCAGTGCTGTGGCATCTTTCCCCCAATATCTTTCTCTCTGTGTCACTGTATTCCAGTTGGCATAGGGACATGGAGTCTCGATGATGACAAACAACCAAAAAAAGCATTTTTATGTGGCAGTAGGGTCTTACACATGCCTGATACCACCACTGAATACTTCCCCCTGGGCCAGCTTCTCATTATTCTAGAGGGGAAACTCAAAGACTCAAAGAGAGGAGAAATACTGAAATATCACTCCATCATTCATAGAACTCCTGGAAGTATCCAAGGTACTTATCCATGGCACAAGGATATAGTACTTAGCCTTGAGCCCAGGGCCTCACACATAGTAAGGTGTCCTTTGTGGCCGCAGCAGCATCAGAGAGAGGGAAAGCAAATCTGGAGCCGAGAGGGAACACAATCCTATTTGCACTGGCACCTCAGGGTTGGGTGAGAAAGCAGTGGAGCTAGCCAAAAATGGCTGTTCCAGCTACGCACCTCTACCACCAAGGTAAAAAAACGGGGAGAGAGGGGGAGGGGGAAGGGGAGGGAGAGAGGGAGGAAGTAGGAGGGCTTTATAGGGCAACAACCAGGATTGGTTGAAAAAGGCACTTGAGGATACCGTATTGACTCATGGGAAGTGGCACTAGCCTGAGGGGACATCTGCACAGCAGTAAAGAATGCATTCTATCTGCTGAGATATCTCCTGGCCCTACTTAAATGTTTTTAAAATTACTTTTTCATACGTAGAGTTTTTTTGTGTTTCTCCATATAGTTTTTTATTAGTTATATATAATGATTTATATGTACACCTTTATTACAGATTATTGGTGTTAACAAATGAGTGAAATATTAACATCATAACCTTTCTGTTATTAATAGTATGTTGCAAGATTGTAAGATTACAGGGCATAGTTCCACAGCACACCCACCACCAAAATTCTATACCCTCACCCTACTATCTCCCAAAGGTAACTACCATAGTTCTCACAAGTCTTAGAAACAATTTTCTTGCTTCTGTCTTTTTAAAGTTCACGTGTATCTGATTTCTAGATTCCACACATAAGTGAAACTATCCAGTAGTTGTCTTTCATCTTTTTACTTACTTTGTTAAGCATAATGACCTCCGGTTCAATTCCTTTTGTCCCAAAGGACACAATATCATATTTTCTGATTGCAGAGGATTATCCCATGGAATATGTATCACATATCTTCTTAGCCAGTTATCTGTTGATGCACATTTAGGCTGCTTTCACGTTTTGAATTAGTATTTGAGTGTCAGTTGGATAAACACCTAAGAGTGGTATTGAGGAGGTCAGAGAAAAACCGAAGAGTGACTCCATTTTGAATGCCCCTGCCATGTTAGGTATGACCTCAGTCTCACCCCAAGTTACTGGAAAAACCACAAAAAGTCCCACCCTGGATCCAACCAATCAGAGACAAGTAGGAAAGTCCCCAGGTGTTGCAAATGAGAACAATCTGTTGACCCGAAACCGAAACCAACTGTTCCTTGTTCCACGTAAGCATCCCCAACAGTACCCACCCTGTGCTAACTATAAAAAGCTGAGATGAAAAATGTTTGGGGTCGCAAGACTTCCCCTGTGTGGAGGCTCTTGGGACCCAAGCTTAAGCTTGCTAATAAAGGCTCTTGTACTTGCATGTGACTCTGGGCTTCCCTGGGTGCGATCGGGACCCAACTTCTGGGCATAACAGTATTTCTGGATCATAAGGTAATTGCATTTTTATTTGTTTAAGGAATCTCACCATATAGTCCTTCAAAGGGGCTGTACCAGTTTGCATTCCCTCCAGCAGTGTAGCAGAGTTCCTTTTTCTCTACAGCCTCTCCAACATCTGTGATTTCCTGGTTTGTTGATGTAAGCCATTGTCTGGGGTGTGAGAACATCATAACTTTTTATGTCCTTAAAATTTCCCCTATATTTTATAAAATTATCTAAAATATTTCTTCTACATATATTCAGAAACATCCCAGTGTTAAAATGTTTTGCTTCATTCACCACACATAGTTTAGAAAACTCAAGAGGAGTAGAAAACTATTTTTTAAAGATCTGTTTCTTTTAAAAAATATTTTAAATTATCTTCATTTATTTGATAGAGAAAGCCAGAAATCAAGAGGGGGAGAGGGTGATAGAGAGGGAGAGAGAGACAAAGAGACACCTGCAGCGCTACTTCACCACTTGCAAAGCTTTATCCCTGCAGGTGGGGACTAGGGGCTTGAACCTGGGTACTTGTGTATTATAACACATGCACTCAACCAGGTGCGCCACCACCTGCCCCCAGAAAACACTGTTGTTTTAACCCATAGTCTTACATCATGCTCTTTCTTTTTTCCTCATGTCTCTTAACCATTCTTTAATAGTATATATGGTTCCCAAAAACTCTTAATTTTTCATTATTTTCTTTGACTTCCCTACCATTTCTCCACAGGGGTATTTAACCTCTATTTTTATTAGTGATTTAATATTGATTTATAAAATCATAAACGTGTAAGGGTATAATTTCATAAGGTTCCCACCACCAGAGTTCTGTGTTTCCACCTGCTCCACTGGAAACTGAAATAGTTCTCCCAAGGTCACAGATAGGGCTTGACTTTATATCTCTAACTATCTATCTATCAATCATTTTTTTCTTTTTAAAAATATTTTATTAATGATTTAATATTGATTTACAAAATTACATGTCAACAGGGGTATATTTCCATACCATTCCCACAACCAGAGTTCTGAATTCCCAATCCCTTTATTGTAAGCTATACCAGTTTTCCTTCTTCTAGCGTTTGCCCTTCTTCCGTAGCCAGTCAATAGGTCAGGTTGAAAGCCGTCAGGAGCTGCTTGTTGCTGGCTTTGAAAGTGACTGGGATCCATGTGGATTCAGTCGGCTAGAAAGGATCGTCAGTTTCCCCAATGAATGGGTACTCACGGGATGCACCACGAGAAGGTCAATCCAATGCATCCCACCAGTTTTCCTAAGGTTGTAGAAATGGGTTAACTGTTATTTCTACAATTATCTGTCTATATTTGTATATAATTGCCCCTATTGCCCCTTTGAGGTCCCGTCTTCTCTTCCTTTCCAGGCTACACATAACCCTATTATATCCTCTGAGTGTCCCTCTCTTTTTCCTCTTCCCTCTCCAAGATGGAGTTGACATTTAGAGCTCTATTATCTTCTTCCTCCTCTCACTTCTCCCCCACTGAGAATGTGGATCAAAACTATTTTTGGGGTGCAGAAGGTAGGAGTTCTGGCTTCTCTAGTTGCTTCTCTGTTGGACATGGGCATTGGCAGGCTGATCTATACACCCAGCCTCCATGGTTATTACTGGGTCTCGGTGCCTGCACTATGAATCCACTGCTCCTGGAAGCCATTTTTTCCCTTTTGTTGCCTTTGTTGTTTATTGTTGTTATTATTATTGTTGTTATTGCTGTCACTGTTGTTGGATAGGATGGAGAGAAATCGAGAGATGATGGGAAGACAGAGGGGGAGAGAAAGACACCCGCAAACCTGCTTCACCTCTTGTGAGGCACCCCCCCACCTGAGGTGGGGAGCTGGGGGCTTGAACCAGGATCCTCATGCTGGTCCTTGCACTTTGTCCCATGTGCGCTTAACCCACTGTGCTACTTCCCAGCCCTAACCTATTTCTGTCTTTCCCTAGAGGGGTAGGGTTCTGGAGAGATAAGGTTCCAGGATGCATTGGTGAGGTCGTCTGCTCAGAGAAGTCAGGATGGAATCATGATAGCATCTGCAACTTGGTGGCTGGAAGGCGGTAAAATATGAAGTGGAACAAAATGATTGATGATCAGGAAACAAAGTCTAGGGGTAGAGCAGATGAGATTAGGGATCTTAAGGTGGAAGGAAGCTAGGAAGTCCATTTTAGGCATGTTTCTAGGGGCACACAACTATGGTAGTTTTGCTTGTGTTTGATAGCATGAAAAACATGCTATCGCCACCCCATCAACTGGGGCCCTATCTGGGAAGTCCTGAGATTCCCAAACAGACATGATAGGCAAATGACCTCAAATGAACCCCTTTCACCTTTTTACCAGTCATATTTATTAGGAACAACAAAATAGACCCCTTTGTGGGTCCCCATAGGATCTTGCCCTCAACTTGGATCAACAACGGTAGAGAATGTTCCATCCTCCAAAGGGAGGATGGACAACATACTCTATGCTACACCTGAGGAAGATGGGTCAGTACTGGGGCAGCTTGGAATGTTCCTACTCCTGACCACGGAATGTGAGCTCCGATCTACAGGGATGCAGAGGTCACATAGGCTCCTAAGCTGAATATGGGCCCCAGACCACATCAAATCAATGGAGTTTACAGTCAACAGTATTTATACCCCTTCCCCATATTAGGGGAAGGGGTATAAATTATCTCTTCCCTTATGAGCTTTCTGGTCCTTTTCCAGCCGTGAGATCATCTCCCCAGAGAACAATTAGGATCCACCTGCACATCAGATTTCAGGCTCAGGGAGAAAAAAACCTAATATAGCCACAGGCCTTTTGGAATATAACTAAAATATGCCTACTAGCTATCTATAAAATGGAGTACCCTCCAACTTTTCATCTGCACTATTCCAGCCTTTAGATCCATGATTGGTCAACAGTTTGTTTGGCTTTGTATGTTAACTCTCTTTTCAGCCACCAGGTTCCAGATGCTAGCAGGATGCCAACCAAACTTCCCTGGACAGACAACCCCATCAATGTGTCCTGCAGCTCTGCTTTCCCAGAGCCTTTCCCCACTAGGGAAAGAGAGAGACAGGCTGGGAGTATGGATTGACCTGTCAACACCCATGTTAAGCAGGCAAGCTGGGAACATTGCAGGCTGCACTCACTTCAGCACCAGTCTTCCTAGGGTGGCCAGGCAGGATACCCTAGCCTCCCATCTAAGACTGGGGCAGTCCTTACCATCACTGCTTTATGATGAGGGCTAGGTCCTGGGAAGGCCCACAAGAGAACTTATGATGACGTTTCTGATGCAAGTGACCAGTGGTGGTGCAGTGAGGGATCCACTAGACATTTAGGCCCATGATATTTGTGTGGGAATCTATTGTAATTAAAAAATAAAAGACATCACAGGGTGGCTGCTTCTCATAGGGTTAAAACAATCAAGGTTTATTACATTGTGGTATAACAGTACGGAATGGTATATTTTAGGTACAGCAAAATGGGCAATTATCAGCAGGGGTAAGACCAGGCCAGACTGTGAGTCCATAAGTTAATCACTGTACTTCAGCTACCCATGTATAAGTCCTGGGAAGATAGGCCAAGGTGGACCCTGGAGAAGCTGAGGCAGCATAGAGAGTGCAGGAAGATAAGGAGCCAGGGGGAAAAGGTGTAGACTTATGGCCATCTAGAAGTTAAATAACTTGGTTTATTTAAGTCTGTCAGCCGTATGCTAATTATGTTCTCATGGTCAACCTCAGCCTATGCTAGACAAGTCCTAAAGTCCTGTTCATGGGTTGTGCCACACCAGAATCCAAGGATTCCCCGAATAGGGCCCCAGATGATAAGGTGGTATGATATTAACCCAAAAAGCCATTATTAAGTGAGCCATTCTCTTGCCCTTATACCAACTTTTGTAGTCCTCTCCTGTTGTTTTCTCTGGGCTAGGTTGTTTTCGCTGGGCTGGCTTCACGGGCGGGTAACAGATGACCAGGGACTCATGGTTGAGCTGTAGGCAGTATCTCTTTATTCATGCAGGACGCAGCACAATCTATAGACAAGCTAAGTTAAACTCAAGTACCCCAAAACTCACAATGCTGTCTTTATATATACTTGCCAAGTAGGGTGGAAACAGGATGTGACATAGAGAGGGTGGAGAGAAAAGTGACTGGTGAAAATCAGAGTGTGACAAGGAGGGGGTGGAGCAGGCGAGAATCCTATCACTGAACCACCAATGCCCTGGAGGGAAGGTGGTACTTGTTAACAGTGGTAATGTAAATAGAATAGTGTTAAGCAGGGGGGGATTTAAACCAAATGAAACAGAAGGGGTCTCATGCATACCAACAATTCCCCCTTTCTTTTTAACTAATGGCCATTGTGGGGTGAACAGAAACCTATATCGTACAGGTGTTTTCAAAAGAACTGGCATAAGACATGGAAAACAAAATAGGCGAGCAGCAATAACCAGTGTGATGCCAAGGGGAACGTTTCTTGCCTCAAAGGGCAAGGCCTAGCAGGCAAAAGGGCATTTCTTGTCTCTGGGAACGCTTCATGCCTCTGTGGGCATCTCTTGCCTCTTGGGGTGCTTCATGCCTCTGTGGGCATAACCTAATAAGGAGGGGGAGTTTTCTACCTCTGGGACAGAGCCTGCAGGCGAGGGGACATGGTCTATAAAGTCTCAAGGCAATTGGCTGAATTTAGTCTTTGAGAAACACAGCAGCGTGTACCAGTAAGTCCGATGGAGGTGTCAGTCCAAAGTAGATGACCACAGAAGAAAATGCCAGAGGATGAAACGCTGCACGTCTGCCTCGATGGGGAATGTCGGCCACCAGAATTCTGCTTTTCTGTAGAGAGTGAGCTTTGGAGTCTGTGAATCTGTTTCTTCAGGTCGTGCCAGGTCACCTCATTGGTTTCTGGGGGTGTGTTGTAGTCATTCTATCTTGTGGGTGATGTCAGAGAACAGGATCCAAATGGATTTCCAGGAATTCCATTTGAGTAGATGCTTTTTCATGCGAAGACTTGACAGCTGAAATTCACTTACTTGTCAAACAAAACTTGTAGCAGAGTAGAAGTTTACTATAATTGATAACTCCATTATAATTGGAAGTCCTTTCTAGTATGATTTTAAGGTTGTTTAAGCAGTTTAAACTCAATAAAATGTGGAAAGGTAAACAGAAGAACCACGATTAAAAGCCTCAGGCATGAGAATAATTAACATAATCTTTGCACTATCTGCCCCACCCATAACTCATACAGTTTTCAGGATTAAACGTTTCAGATTCATGTTAAGACGTAAAAGAGAAATCAAAGGAGGGAAAAAACAATTTTTTGGATTGTTTCTGGATGTCTCTAGAAATCATGGCTGCGTCCAGCATTTTTTTTTTTAAGTCAATGTCAAACAAAAATTCAGTCATTCAAATTATTCTCTTATGAAACGCAACTTGAACCAGATTATCAAGATCTCACCATGTAGGATTAAGAGTCCCTGGAGGGCGTCCTAGTCCAAAAAGCTCCTCGAAATTCCATTTAGGGTGCTTCTGACTGTTCTTGCTGGATTGCTTCAGGCACCCATTTTTAAAAGTGTCTTCCCATAGAAGAAAGAATCCAATCAGGAGAGTAGAACTAACCACGTGTCTCCATACTTGGGAACTGCCAGGGTATTGGAGAATGCTTCTCAAACTAGAGTAGTCCTTCTCCATGGGAAACATTCGAGAAGAAGTCCAGAAAGTCCCAGTGGAAATCCCCATGCATATCCCAAGGTCTACGATCACGGTCATAAAGACCCAAATTGTGGCCTGGAGCAAAATGTAGTCCTTTTCCTCAGGAAATATGGGAGAGGGAATCCAGAAAGTCTAAGGAGAAATCTCCATGCATCTCCCAAGCTCTATGATCCCGGTCATAAGAAACCAAAGTTCCCAGTCAGGGAACCGAAGTGTGGCCCAGAGCAAAATGTTCCAGAGACAGATTAACTGTCTCATGATGAAACAGTAGAGGCTTTGGCAAACCTCTTCATAAGTAGAAGAGAAAACCATAGTGCATAGGTAGGCAAAGTCTTCACTTATCTGGGAGTTGCGCAGGTCCGGTCCCACGTTGTAGCGCCATATGTTGTTTTCGCCGGGCTGGCTTCACGGGTGGGTAACAGATGACCAGGGACTCATGGTTGAGCTGTAGGCAGTATCTCTTTATTCATGCAGGACGCAGCACAATTTAAGACGAGCTAAGCTAAACTCAAGTACCCCAAAACTCACAATGCTGTCTTTATATATACTTCCCAAGTAGGGTGGAAACAGGATGTGACATAGAGAGGGTGGAGAGAAAAGTGACTGGTGAAAATCAGAGTGTGACAAGGAGGGGGTGGAGCAGGTGAGAATCCTATCACTGAACCACCAATGCCCTGGAGGGAAGGTGGTACTTGTTAACAGTGGTTATGTAAATAGAATAGTGTTAAGCAGGGGGGATTTAAACCAAGTGAAACAGAAGAGGTCTCATGCATACCAACACTCTCCTTATCTGACGACCTTAGACTTTCCCCAGTTATTTAAGTGTTGAGTGTCATTTTTTGAACCCAACCAGAATTAGATTTTTGGGATCTGTCTTCTTTGGACTCTTCTGTTTGCCTGTTTTTTTTTTCTTTTCCCCTAAGGTCCTGCTTATACTTTCTCCTCTCTCTCTCTCTTCTTCTTTCTTTCTTTCTTCCTTTCTTTCTTTCTTTTCTTTTTCTCTTCTTTCCTCCCTTCCTTCCTTTCTTCCTTCCTTCCTTCTTTTCTTTCTTTTTTTTTGCCTTCAGGGTTATTGCTGGGGCTCGGTGCCTACACCATGAATCCACTGCTCCCAGAGGCCATTCCCCCCATTTTTATTACCCTTGTTATTATTATTATTGTTATTGATGTTGTTGGACAGGACAGAGAGAAATCGAGAGTGGAGGGGAAGACAGGGGGAGAGACAGATAGACATCTTCAGACCTTCTTCACTGCCTATGAAGTGACCCCCCTGCAGGTGGGGAGCCAGGGGCTGGAACCAGAATCCTTACGCCAGTCCTTGTGCTTTATGCCATGTGTGCTTAACCCACTGCACTACTGCACTTCCTTTTTTTTTTTTTTCTTTATTTGCTGGATAGACAGTCAGAAATTGAGAGGGAAGGGGGTGGTAGAGAGGTAGAGAGACAGAGGACACCTGCAGCACTGCTTCACTACTTGTGACACTTTCCCCCTGCAGGTGGGGACTGGGAGCTCAAACTTGGGTTCTTATGTGCGCGCTCAACCAGGTGCGCCACCACCTGGCCCCCACTTCCTTTCTAAGTCACATCTCCGCCTATTAATACTTCTGAGTGTCCTTCCTTTTTTCCTCTTCTCTCCCAGATAAGTGCCAGATTTCCTCTAGTGTTTTCTAGATTTTGTTTCCTTTCAGGGATAGTATAAAAACAAGATATCTGGTGACAAATGTCCGGTCCTGGTAGAATTGGTCTTCTTCTCCCCTTACCCCTTGGGAGTATAGGCCAAAGTTCTTTTTGGGGTGTAGAAGTTGGGAGATCTGGCTTCAGTAATTGCTTCTCTGCTGAATATGGATGCAGGCAGGTCATTCCATACCCCTACACTGTTTCTATTTTTCCCCACTGTAGTAGGTCTCTGGAGAGGTGGGGTTCCAAGACACATTGGTAAGGTTATCTGCCCAGGAACGTCAGTATGGTGGCTGAAAGGCAGTAAGATATAAAGCAGGACAAAATGATTAATAAACGGGAACCAAAAAGTAGGAATTGAGCAGAAGAGAATAGGGCTTTAAGGTGGAAAGAAACTATGAAGTATATTTTAGTTATGTTCCTAGATACCCATGTCTTTAGCAGTCTTTGCTTGAGCTTGTTAGTTAACATGGACTTGGACTAGAAGTAGTCTGGGAAGATGATGCCAGAGTGGAGAATAGGGCTAACAAAGCTGGATTAGCAGAGAGTAGCTCCCAAATTTGAAGAAAAGTTATGAATACAGTTAACTATTTACCACATCAGTCTGACCCAGGGCACATTCATATTTAGTACAGGAGCCTATGTAACCTCCTAGTCCCTGTCAGTCTGAGCTCGTAGTCCTGGTCACTGCTAGGAATATTCTAGGCTGTACTCATTTTAGGGCCAGTTTGTGAGTGGTAGAGTAGGATGACCCAGCTTCCCTTCTGAGAGTGGGGCAGTCCTTACCATTGCAAGTCTATAGTGACTTCTGTCAGCACTTGAAAAAAATGTGTTTTTACTTTTGGTTCCCAGGAAGAGACATCTGTTGTTTTTCTCTCCATAGGTAAGGTATTATTTTTATTTGTTCTATTTTTAATATTTTTCATTGTTTTTAATTTGTAGAAGCTTGGTTATGATGGAACTAGTTCCATCATAACCAAGCTTTCTTTGGATGTATCTTCTTGTGTGCTACTTTTTTTTTTCTAACATGCAGTCGAGTAGTCTTTGTCAATCTGGGAAGGCATTATCTCTTATTTATTTGAAGACTTTTCTGTCTTCTCCTTTCTCCCTCCTTTCAACAACTTTAGTGACATGAATGTTATGATTGTTATCATTATTATTAACTGCAGATATTCCTGAACCTTTGTCCACTTGTTTATTTCAGTCTGAAATTTCTCTTTGTTCAGACTGGGCAATTCTGTGAGTTTTTTCCCCTATCTTTTGGAGCCAACTCATTTTAAGTTTAGATTTTAGTTATTAAATTTTCTAGTTTTAGTTCTATGTGCTTGATTTTGTAGCTCCTTTTGCTGAGACTTTTTTTTCCCGAATATATAACTGTTGGAGCTTTTTTTCATAACTGCTTGAAAATCTCTGTCAGTTACTTTTAATACCAGCGTCAGCTTGGCATTTAGCAGCTATTGGCTGTGTTTTAAATTCTGTTTTGTGATTGGGGATATGGCTCAGTGGGTAGAATGCAAGCCTTGTATCCATGAAGCCCCAGGTTTGATCCACTCCATTGCTTATTCCAGAGTGGCACTCTGATGTCAGTCTGCTTCTCTCACAATCTCTCTTTCATAAAATAGATATTTAAAATTAATTTTACCTCTTCCTGATTTACAATTATATGATTTTCTTTTGAATAGTGAGATATTTTGTGTAATTTATTAAGTGATTTTGGCTCTAATTTAAGTCTCTTTAACATGATAATACAATAAAAAAAAATCAAGTTTAATCATTTTTCAGAGGGAATCTTAAGGCCCATAGCATTAATTATATTCTTAAGACCACCTAATTAGTTACTGGCAGAAGACTAGACTAACAGGAAGATGTCAAACACTTAACCTGCTGTTATTCATGTTGCCATGAGTAGCTGCTGAAAATTAATTTTGAAACATGAAAAAGAACAATATTAAATTCTCATCATTTCTCCCCCATCTCTCCCCATACCCACCCCCCAGACAAGATTTGTTTCAACTAACAACCACACAAAGGGAGGTTTTAAAAAGATTAAGATTTAAGAGTTTCCGTTCTGATGTGTAGGTCTTTGGTAGTTGGCCTGGTTCACCAACATTGGTCATATCACTCTGTCCTTTCTGCCTTTTCTTTTCCTATATGTTTGTTCCTTTTATTGCTGTTGTCTAAGCTTCCCATTTCTACCACAGATCACCTCCTGTGGAGTTAGAGTTCCTTTACTTCTTTTCCTGAAGGACTTCTTTCAGTAGTTCTTGCAAGACAGGGTTGTTGTTAGTAAATTCCTTCAGTTTTCGTATGTTTGGGAAGCTTTTAGTTTCTCCTCCATACCTGGAGGATAGTTTGGCAGAATAGTGTACACATGGCTGGTAGTTCTTATCTCTTAATACTGCAAAAATGTCATTCCATTCCCTTCTTGCTTTTTGTGTTTGTGTTGAGAGATCTGGTGATAAACTAGTGTGTGCTAAAACAAACAAAACAAGTAGCCCTAACGTTCTTTTCTAATTTATAGTATGATGTTATAATCCTGCATATTAATGTTCTTGATTATCAAGTGCTGAATCAAGTGAAAATCTAGGTGATTGCAAAAACTCTAAGAAAAATGTTTCATATCTTGTAAATCCATTTTCTTTGAGTGTCAACAACGGTTAGTTTAGTGACTTCAAGACAATATTCTGAAAACAGAGAGGACCTTGTTGAATCTGAGTTTGGTGAAGAAACTGTAAAGACTTTACTTTCTGTGTTTAAAATTAATAATCAAAAAGGCCATACATTGGATTAGATTATTAATTTTGATAAAATTTTCTCTTAGAATCCATATCTCAAAGGCAGAAATTCCTAGGACTTAAGGAATGTTGGGTTCAAGTGTGGTTTCCCTCTGGCCTTGTGGGTTGACTGTGGGATAGTCAGTGCTATTTCACTTTGTGAATTAGTAAAGAGAAGGTTGGGCTGAATATGTATTGATAGTCAGATTAGCATTAATGAGATGTGTCTGAGAGGTTTAGGATTCTATCCATGTGTATTTACGTTAATTTTAGCTACCCCACAGTAGAAATCACCTCCAGGAGGACGTCTGCCTTCTGCTGTGCAAACCTAACTTCAGTTGTTGGAAGCAGTCAAAATTCCTGGTGGCCAATTTTTTCTTTCTTTTCTGAATATATATGTATATATTCAGAGAGAGAGAGAGAGAGAGAGAGGCAGGAAAAGAGAGCTACCTGCAGCACTGCTTCACAGCTTGTTGCTCCTCCACCTCTGAAGATGGGGACCTGGGGCTTGAACCTGGATCTTCATCTATGGTAACTTTTGTGCTCTACCAGGCACATCACCGCATGGCCTAATTATGATTACATTTTAAATGAAAATCAGTCGTTCTGAACATATGAATATTTAACTAGAAAAGTCTTCACATTGATATATGTTAATTATGGCTGTGGGCAGTATGATTTTAGGCAATCCCCCCCCTTTATTTGACTTTCATTCATCAGTTTAATTTTTATAATGAGCAGACATCAATTCCAGCAATATGATAAAGTCTTTGTTCTTAACAAAGATAGGTATTGCTACTGTGAGGAGAAAGGGAATTTTACATTTTTATAAGAAGTATCACAGTGTCTTTAATTAGTGCAATTATATGTGCTTTAGAATCCAGAAGCCTCTTTAACATCTCTTCTCAGCATAATAATTCTACTTGCTATTTTATATATCTTCTTCCTGTCTTTCTATTGTGATTAGCAGTAAATCCCTCAAATCCAAAAGTGAACATTTTACCTAGCAGTAAAATGGAGATGGTTTTATTCTGGAAGTTCTTGAGTAGATAAGGATCTCCAGCAAGCAGAGGAGGTGGTGAGAGCTGTGAAGAGAGAGGAATCCAGAGGAATTTCAAGGAGAAAAGAGAGAAAGGGAGCCTGAGTTTGAGACAGGAATGTACTGAGAAGGTTCCACCTGTCTATTGGGAGACTTGTCTGCCACCCTGAAAAAGGTGCTTCCCATCACACAGTTCCACCTTCTTGACCTCTGGGTCAGAGCCCACTGCGCCTAGAGTGAACACTTGGTCAGGGGCAAGCTATATTTCTGCTGGTGAAAGAGAGGTGATGACCTGTGTGGGCTGACTTGAAGACATGACCCATGCCACTTCTGAGCTATGCTCAGGTTGCTGACTGGGTTGTCTTGAACCTCACTTTGAGGTGTTGTGCTCTCAGAAGATTATCCAGTATGCTTTTTTTTCTTACTAGTGATTTAATAATGATTGACAAAATTGTGGGATAAGAAGGGTACGATTCCATACAATTCCCACCATGGTACAATTCCATACAGTTCCCACCACCAGGGTTCCATATCTCATCCCTTGAATTGGAAGTTTCCCTATTATTTATCCCTCTAGGAGTATGGACCCAGGATCATTGTAGGGTCCAGAAGTTAGAAGGTCTGGCTTCTGTAATTGCTTCCCCAATGAACATTGGCGTTGGCAAGTTGATCCATACTCCCAGCCTGTCTCTCTCTTTCCCTAGTGGGACAGGGCTCTGGGGAAGCAGGGCTCTAGGACACATTGGTGGGGTCATCTGCCCAGGGAAGTTGTGTTGGCATCATGGTAGAGTATCTGGAACCTGGTGGCTGAAAAAGAGTTAAGATATAAGCAGAACAAATCATTAAATAGTTAGGAACGTAAAGGCAAGAATATTGCAGATGAAATTTGGGGTCTCTGTTTTGTAAAATGCAGGTAGGTCTATTTTAGGTATATTCCAAGGGGTCCATGACTTTACTAGCTTTTGCCTGAGCCTGACAGCTAACATGCAGGTGGACCCAAGGTATTGTCTGGGGAGATAGTGTCATAGTTGGAAAAAAGGACTAGTAAGCTGGATCAGGGGAGACAGTAGCTCCCAAATATGGGGAAAGTATATAAATATTATTTACTGTAAATCCCATTGATTTTATCTGGGGCCCATATTCAGTACAGGAGTCTGTGTAACCTCTGCATCCCTGTAGGTCTGAGTTTGCATTCTGTGCTCACAGCTAGGAACATTGTAGGCTGAACTAATTTCAGGACCCATCTTCCTCGGTGGTAAAGTATGTTGTCCAACCTCCCTTCGGAGAATGGGGCTGTCTCTAACCATTGTTGATCCACATTGAGGGCCAGGTCCTATAGGGGCCCACAAAGGGGTCCTGATGGAAATGTCCTGATGTTGTTCCTGATGGAAATGTCCTGATGTTGTTCCTGATGGAAATGTCCAGTGACAGTGGAGAGAGGCACAGCTGTGCCCAAAAACCATCTTCAAAGTTGGCTTCGAAGTAAATGGGCATGCTTTACTTATTTGCTAAAATAAATGTTTTAAATGGATAAAAAGTTGTTCAAATGCAAGTTGGAGAGACTGGCAGTGGCTCTGGGCTGCATTTCAGCTCCTCACTGTCAGTCTTCTGCTGATGCTTTAAGCAAGAACCTTCAGGAGGTGGCGCTATCAGCGTCTCTTTCTTACCTTGAAATCTGAAGGGTGCGCTGGGTAGTTGCCTAGCAACCATTGTCTCTTTTGTGGAAATATAAATATATATTGTATTGTACAATACAAAATGTTCTATTTGTATTTACTGGCATTTCCAAATGAGATACTTATTTGTGTACTGAAATACGAGACATTTCCTGTGGGCCTGTCAGACCTCGGAGTGGCAATTAGGAGACAGGGAAGCCTGACGTGGTGAAACCACAAGTAATAAAGACCCCAAGCTCACAAAGGCATTGCAGAGTCCTGCTGGAAAGCATAAAGGACTCAGAAAATACACCACGTCAAATGTAACTGAATGATTCTTATGAAACATTTCCTTTTTAATACATGTATTATTAGTGCTCTCGTGGGCTGAATGTTCTTTTATTGAAAATATTATCCTAAAGCTGCTTAGCACTCAAAACTATAGCAGCAAGAAAGATGCAAGACAATAAAAAATATGGTTAGTTCTATTTTGGGGGGAGGAAGGGATTATTTTCTCTTTTTTGGGGGGACCTAAGAACATGATTTCTCCCTCCCCCTTTTTTTTAAACTCTAAGTGAGGAAACCCTTGGTCACTCATGTGATTTATATTTTATTTTCATCTCCAATATGCTTTTCTTTGGTTTTAAGTGTTAGATCCAGAAGGCCCAGGAACTGGAAGTCATGCTCTTTCTAAAGTCTGAGGAAATTAGATCCTGGTCTAGAGATATAATTTTATGGCAAATACTTTGCTGCCTTCAAATGCAGAAGTGACAATACATTTGGATAAATAACAAAGTCCAAATATTGGCATGAAGTGGCACTTATGGACTTCTGCCCTATGGAAGACTCCTAATTAACTAATGTTAGGATCAGAGAGTGTTTTTAGAGGTCAGTGCAATTATTTTAATTAAAACTTTTATTTATTTATTGATAGAGATAGAGAGAGATCAGGAAGAGAGATAGAAAGATAGACACCTGCAACACTGCTTAACTCCTTGCTAAGTTTTCCCCATACCAGTGGGGATGGCTGAATAAAGTTCAACAGTTAAAGAGCAACACAAAGGGCCTCCCCAGTTCTTGGAGGAAAGCCCTTTTCCTGCAGTCCTGCCCTACAGTCTCCAGTGAGTCAGAGTTTACCAGGATGGTCACATTACAGGACTGTTTTGAGACAAAAGAGGCTTAATGAACTCATATTTACAAACCACCGGAAGTTAATCTTTTCCCCTCTTATCTGATGGTCAGCACCCCCCATGATTTAGTAGTCTCTCTCTCCCTCTCTCTCCCTCTCTCTCTCTCTCTCTCTCTTTTCTTTCACCCCCTGCCTGGTTTTTTGTCATTTTTCAAGATTTCTATAAAGACCAGGCTATATGTTATTTTTGAATAAGTCTTACAGGCATTAAGGAGTGTGTGTGTGTGTGTGTGTGTGTGTGTGTGTGTGTGTGTGTGTGTGTGTATGAGAAAGAGAGAGCGAGAGCGAGAGAGAGAGAGAGAGAGAGAGGGAGAGAGAGTCTGATTGGGTGCCAGGTTGAAGGGAGAGAGAGCTTGGGTGCCAG
Source organism: Erinaceus europaeus (assembly GCF_950295315.1). NCBI lineage: Eukaryota > Metazoa > Chordata > Mammalia > Eulipotyphla > Erinaceidae > Erinaceus > Erinaceus europaeus. Next base: position 23,192,408 of record NC_080164.1, read on the forward strand.
GCTGAAGGAGACAGTTGCACACATATGGCCTGCAGGTGTCCCCATGACCCAAGCCAGAACCAACTGCCTCAGTGTACAAGGAATTTATTTATACCTCAAATGAAAAAGTCCATGGTTTATCCTTTCTTCTACTAAGGGAGGACTAGATTATTTCTCTTTTATGCTTTTTTTTTTTTTTTTTGTCACCATTGAGGCTTGACTGCTTTGGGCTGCTGGTTTTTGTTGCATGAGAGAGAGAGAGAACAACACCAAAGCTTCCATCAGTGTGTTGGGTGGTTGCTTTGAAGCTGGATTATGTACATTCAAAATAGTACACTATACAGATGAGCTATTTTGATGGATGTCTCCTTTTTTGCTTTTAAATATTTGGATCAAATCTTTAGTATATAAGAAGTGACATTCATTTCATTTAAAAAATTTAATATTTTTCCCTTTTGTTGCCCTTGTTTTTTTTATTGTTGTTGTAATTACTATTGTTATTGATGTCGTCATTGTTAGATAGGACAGAGAAAATGGAGAGAGGAGAGGAAGACAGGAGGGGGAGAGAAAGATAGACACCTGTAGACCTGCATCACTGCTTGTGAAGCGACTCCCCTGCAAGTGGGGGGACTTGAACCAGGATCCTTGTGCTTCTTGCCATCTACGCCTAACCAACAGTACTACTGCCTGACTCCCTATTCATTTCATTCTGGAAACTGTCTCTTGTAATTCGTCCATGTGGGAATTTAATATAAACATATATATTATAAAATATGCATTACATATATAATTATTATTATTTTTTACTTTGGAACAATCTGAGGTTTTGGGACAAATTAAGTTACTTTGTTTTGTAAATCTCTATGTGAAATTTCCTGGGATGTCTCCTCTATTAGACTGGCTGATTTATATAACCATGGTGATTTTTAAAGTAATCTTGGATATAAATATTAACAAATCAATAAAAACTTCTAAATTCTCAGCTTAGATTTTTGCTTACAACTCTAATTTTCATTGGAACTGTGAACTTCATTTAAAGCTACACAAGACTCCCAGGAGTACATTTTTTAAAGAATAGCTTGAGGAGGAAGAGTGAAAAGCTGAAATTAAACATTCCTGGGGGTGATTTCCTGTAATTTAGATTTTTTTTTCACTTTAACTGAACACTCTTTTTTTTCCTTCAGAAAGTAGAATCTTTTGGGGTGGGGACACTAGGCGATAGCTTACTGGGTAAAGTATGGATGAGTATCTTGCATACTGGATTTGAGCCCCCAGCCACCACATGGAAGTACTGTACAAAGGAGAAGCTTTAAGAGTGGTGTAGTGGTACCAAATTGTCCCTATTCTTTGTCTCTCCCTATCTCTGTTTCTCACCCTCTGAAGAAAACCCCACAAATAATAGCAACAACAATACAAGGAGTCCACTGAAAGCACGGGAATAAATCTCCAGAGAAAGTCCTGGTGGCAAAACAAAACAAAGTATATTTGATATATATTGAACTTTAACATAAGAGAAAGCATATTATTCTGGAATCAAATTCCATTTTCTTCATTTCAGAAAAGCCTTTTTAGTCTCATATGTTTTTCCTTTATTCTTTCCATCATTTATCTCTCTTCATCTTTTTCAATCACCTAACAGATAACATAGGTTTTGTTGTCTACTGTGTACAAAGCATGTAGTAGTCAACAAAAGAGAGGAAGCCTGGATTAAAGAGCTTGCAAGGAAAGACTCAAGTTAGACTGTGGTAATCGTGACCAAGTAAGTCAGGGAGGGGCGCCTCCAGGGAAGTCTGGTCGGCATCATGCAAACATCTGGAACCTGGTGGCTGAAAAGAGAGTTAACATATAAAGCCAAACAAGTTGTTGACTAATCATGAACCTAAAGGCTGGAGTAGTGCAGATGAAGAGTTGGGGGGTCTCCTTTCTGTAGATAGCTAGTAGGCATATTTTAGTTATATTCCAAAGGGCCTGTGGCTATACTAGTTTTTTTTTTTTTTTTTTTTCCCTGAGCCTGAAATCTGATATGGAGGTGGATACAAGTTACTTTCTGGGGAGATAATGTCATGGCTAGAAAAAGGGCTAGATAGCTGGATCAGGGAAGAGAGTAGCTTCCAAATAAGGGAAAGGTGTATAAATTTTGTTGACTATAAACCCCATCGATTTGATGTGATTTGGAGCCCATATTCAGCTTAGGAGCCTATGTGACCTCTGTATCCCCATATACCTGAGCTCACATTCTACGGTCATGAGTAGAAAAATTCCAGGCTGCCCCAATATCAACCCATCTTCCTCAGGTGTAGTATAGAATATGTTGTCCAGTCTCCCTGGAGCTCCGATTCCCTAGAACCTTGCTCCACTAGGGAAAGAAAGAGGCAGACTGGGAGTATGGACCGACCAGTCAACGACCATGTTCAGTGGGGAAGCAATTACAGAAGCCAGACCTTCCACCTTCTGCACCCAACAATGACCTTGGGTCCATGCTCCCAGAGGGTTAAAGAATAGGAAAGCTATCAGAGGAAGGGATGGGATATGGAGTTTTGGTGGTGGGAATTGTATGGAGTTGTACCCCTCTTATCCTATGGTTCTGTCAGTGTTTCCTTTTTATAAAAAAAAAAAAGATCTGTGGCCTGAAAAGTGGTGCAGTGGGTCAAGTATTGGACCTTTAAACTTTACATGTTAGTTTGATCCCTGGCATCATGGATACCAGAGAAATACTCTGGTTCTTTCTCCCTTACTCCTCTCTCTCTGTCTCTCTGTCTCTCTCTCTCTCTCTCTCTCTCCCTCTCTCTCATTAATAAAGAAATGAAAAAGACTCAACTCTGCTTGAACCCAGGGCCACCTAGTGTGCTTCTGCCCCTGGACTGACTATGCCTGCGGTGAAACTCCTCACCCAGGTAGCTGGTCTTGCTCTAACTTTATGACCACAACTCACATGTGGGTCCCCCACACAGCCCAGAAATCCTAATTAGTCCTCTTTATCATCATTCCAGGATCCCGAGACCGTTCTTTATGGCCACTACCTCCCTTAACCCTTTAGTAACCTTCACCATTTCTAAGTCTTGCTGATGATTTCAATTCTTTTCAATTCTTGCTTCTTTGAGAAAAGAATGAGCTTCCTCTTCTCTGCAGATCTCCCAGCCTCTTTGTTTTGTTTTTTTTTTTTGCTACCTAAGTTATTGCTGGTGCTACAAAGCCACCACTTCCGACAGCCATTCCACACCCCTCCTTTTTCTACCTATTTTAGTATATAGGACAGAGAGAAATTGAGAGGGGTGGGGGGGAATAGAGAGGAATAGAGAAAGAGAGACACTTACAGACCTGATTCACCGCTTGATAAGTGTTCCAGCTGTAGGTGGGGAACAGGAGCTCAAATGCAGAGGCTCAAACCTGGGTCCTTGCTCATAGTACTATGAATGTTAGCCAGATTCACCACTGCCCAGCCCCTTCCCAGCCTGTCTTCATATTTGCTTCTAGGTTCTTTCCTCTTTTTAAAAAATTTAATTTAATTTATTTACTTGTTGTATAGAGACAGCCAGAAATTGAGAGGGAAGGGGGTGATAGAGAAGAAGAGAGACAGAGAGGCACCTGCACCCCTGCTTCACCACTTGCAAAGCTTTCCCCCTGCAGGTGGGGCAAACCCTAGTCCTTGTGCATTATAACATGTGTGCTCCTAAATATACTTTTTTTTTCAAAATTCATTTATGCTAATTGAGTTTTCCTGTTTATTTTTGGTGATTGCATGAAGTTACCAGCTCTACTTTTTCATTATGTTTAGTATGTGTGTGTATATATAACGAGAGAGACAGAGAAATGAACAGAAAGAGGAAGAGAGAGAGAGAGAGACCACAGCAACATACCACCATCTTTGTAACCTCCCTTGGTGCTGCAGTGCTCTCATGTGGTACTGGGGCTTGAACCTGAAACTTTCTTGCATAAGGCATATACTCTACTGGGTGAGCTATCTCCTGGTTTTTGAGTTTACTCATATTAAATATATATATATATATATATATTTTGCCTCTAGGGTTATTGCTGGGGCTTGGTGCCTGCACTATGAATCCACTGCTCTTGGAGGACATTTTTTTCCCATTTTATTGGGTAAGACGGAGAGGAATTGAGAGAGGAAGGGAAGATAGAGAGGGAGAAAGATACACACCTGCAGACCTGCTTCTCCACTTGTGAAGTGACCCCCTGCCCCCTGCTACTACTAGCGTTTGCCCTTCTTCTGTAGCCAGTCAACAGCGTCAGGTTGAGCCTGATGTAAAGTTTCGAGACCTCCTTTGAATCTGGAGAGGTGGCAGTCGTTGACTATGTGGGTCATAGTCTGTCTGTAGCCGCAGGGGCAGTTCGGGTCGTCTCTGGCTCCCCAGCGGTGGAACATAGTGGCGCACCTGCCATGGCCTGTTTGATAGTGATTGAGGAGGGCCCAATCATAACGTGCTAGGTCAAAGCCGGGTTGACGCTTGCAGGGGTCTGTGATGAGGTGTTTGTTCTTTACCTCAGCTGACTGCCAACTTTGTTTCCAAGAGTCTGGAACAGAGAAGTTCAGTGTAGGCGTAGGAGACCAGATTGGGTGACCAGACGTCAAGCGTTGGACAGGGTGGGCGTAGATATCCGCGTATATTGGCAGGTCCGGTCGAGCGTAGATGTGGGAAATGAACTTAGATGATGCTGCATTCCGATGAATATCTGGCGGGGCGATGTTGCTAAGAACTGGCAGCCATGGAACCGGGGTGGAACGGATGGTTCCAGAAATTATCTCATGGAGGAATATAATTTGGAATCGACCAAGTGGACATGGGGGCTACGGAACCATACTGGGGCACAGTATTCTGCAGTGGAGTAGCTTAATGCCAGAGATGATGATCGTAGTGTGGAAGCGCTCACGCCCCATGAGGAACTGGCCAGTCTTGCAATGATGTTATTCCTCGCACCCACCTTTGCTGCAGTTTTTATGAGATGTTCGTGAAATGACAGGGTGCGATTGAGAGTAACACCAAGATAGACTGGCTGGGCTTCATGCCAGATTCTCGTATCCTCAAGCTGCACATTAAGCTCACGCGAGGCCGAGGCATGGTGTAGATGGAAAACAGATGATACCGTTTTTGCAGTGCTAGGGATTAGTCGCCATTTTTTACAGTAATCAGATATCAGAGACATGTCTTTCATGTGAAAGTGACCCCCTGCCCCCTGCAGTGGGGACTCAGGAACTGGGATCCTTGCTGGGGTCCTTGTGCTTCACACTGTGTGTTCTTGATCTGGTGTGCTACTGTCTGGCTCCCTTAAAGTTGTTTTCATGCTATTCATATATATATATATAATTTTATTTCTCAAATTCAAGTATAATGACTAAGTTTTATTCATTTTGGTTTGGTAACACGCTTCAGGCCATAGACTTACCTTGTGGTGCAGTTTTAGTTTCTATTACTTTCATGTTTTTCTTTTGAATTCCTCTGCCATTGTACTTTGATTTATTCTTTCAGCAAAGGGTTGTATGGAATAAATTTTAAGTACTTGAGTTTAAAAATTTGAATATCTTTATTTTACTGTCACTAGGGTTATCACTGGGGCTCAATGACTGCACAATGAGTTCACTGCTCCTGGCAGAAGCCATTTTTCCTTCCCTCTCCATTCCTCTTTCTTTTTTAATAGATATCACAGCAGATATCCTTCCTTAAGAAGGAAGGGAAGAATGAGAGAAAGAGAGACACCTGCAGCACTTCTTCATCATTCTTTAAGCTCCCTCCAACGTCCCCACATGTGGGGACCAGAGACTTGAACCTGGGTTCTTGCATATGGTGATGGGTGTGCCACCACCAGGTCCTAGAACTTGGTTTATTTTTAATTTGTCTTTGTTACAAATTGCCGGGATAGCCTGAGGGTACTTCTTCCCGAGCTAGTGCTCTCTGGGTTGGAGAGAACTCAACTGGAGCTGATCTAGGCTGCTGTGTGGGAGAGGGATCAGGAACTCGTGCTGCACCAACTTCCACAGGAGATACACTCTGGAACTCTCGGAGCCGGAAAGCAATTTCCAAGTGTCTTTAATCAGAAGAGCAGCTGTTTTTATACTCTCCAAGTAGGGTGGAAACAGGATGTGATATAGAGAGGGTGGAGAGAAAAGTGACTGGTGAAAATCAGAGTGTGACAAAGAAGGGATCAGTGTGTGACAAGGAGGGGGTGGAGCAGGAGAGAATCCTATCATAGAACCACCAATGCCCTGGAGTGCTTTATGTAAAAGTGATTTATGTAAATAGACCAAAGCTTTGGATCAGTAAAATCCCTATATAGGCATATAGTTAAGCAGAAGCCAGGGGGAGGTGGCAACTACCCAACAACAAATTTCTAATTTTATTATATTATGGTTAGAAAATTTGTTTCATGCCTCTTTATGCTAAAAACTACATTGTGAAGAGAGGCAAGCAGGGGCACATCCAGTTAAGGGCAAGGACCTGGGTTTGAGCCTTGCTCCCTATATGCAGCAGGGACGCATCACGAGTAGTGAACCAGGTCTTCAGGTGTCTCTTTTGCTCCCTTTCTCTATCGCCCTCCTCTCTCAATTTTTGTCTGTTCTATTGACTAATATAGAAAAAAAGGCCTCTTAAAATGGTGGATTCATAGTTCTAGCGAACATAATAGAGGCAAAAACAAAATAAAGCAAAAATATATTATGGTTTGCTTATCACACAATCATATCCTTTGAATGACCCTGGGTCCATGCTCCCAGAGGGATAGAGAATGGGAAAGCTATTGGGGAGGGGATGGGATATGGAGATTGGGTGGTGGGAATTGTGTGGAGTTGTACCCCTCCTATCCTGCGGTTTTGTTAATGTCTCCTTTCTTAAATAAATAAAAAAAGAAAAACAATTTCATAGAGTGCACTTTAAAAAATAACTCATGAGATATTTATTTATTTTTTTAAAATGTTTTTTATTTGTTGATTACTGGATAGAGGCAGAGAGAAATTGAGAGGGAGGGGGTAGATAGAGAGCGAGAGAAATACCTGCAGCCCTGCCTCATCACTCCTGAAGCTTTTTCCCCCTGCAGGTGGGGCCAGGGACTTGAACCTGGGTCCTTTCACACTGTAATGTGAGCACTTAAACAATTGCACCACTGCTTGGTCCCTTCATGGGATATTTAGAACGACTGATTATAGGGAACATCAGAAACAGACTAGGTGTGCAATTAACAATAGTTGATATATTGATATTTGTTCCCTCAATCTGTATACATATTGCATCTTTTTCCCTGGCATGTAAGATTACTGAAAATTTTAGGTTGGCCTGATAATGTTTCTTTTGCAGGGCCTCTGTTTCTTTGACTTAATTAATTGTAAACTTTTTTTCTTTGAAGTTCGATAGCTTTGCAGGGTTTCGGTTTCAATGACTTACTAATAGTTTCTCCTTGTGTGTGTAAGTCCTTTCAATCTTCAGATTCCTATCTTCTTTTACTTCATTAAATGATTTTCTATTATCACTGTTAATATTTTTCCATCCCATTTACTCTGCTTTTTCTGCAGGACTACAATTCTGATGCTGGATGCCCATTATCTTTATTGCCTACCTATCATTTTTTTCTAACCAGCCTTATGTGTTTCTTTTGCATCTTGTGTTCTTTCCCAAGCCAGATCTCCAGAGCACTGACTCCATTTTCACTAATACTGATATTGCTTCATCTTGGTATTAATGTGGTTTTCATTATGAGATGTTTTTATTAATCTCATTTTTCCTTGTCATTTTCTTTGGTTATCTCTTTTATTACTCTCATGAATTTTCTTCTTTATGGTTTTTTTTTGTTGTTAAATGTATGTTCTCTTTGGTTTTTCAAGATCTTGTGAAGATCTTATCTAGAAGTATTTTTTGTTCTTTTTATTATCTTTATTTATTGGATAGAGATAGCCAGAAATTGAGAGGGAAGGGGGTGGTAGAGAGGGAAGGGGGTGATAGAGAAGGAAAGAAACAGACGACACCTGCAGCACTGCTTCACCAGTCTCAAAGCTTTCACCCTGCAGGTGGGAAGTGGGGGCTCGAACCTAGGTCATGTACACTCAACCAGGTGTGTTACCACCTGGCCTTGTATTTTCTGTTCTATAAAAAAATTGTGACATGGAATAAATGTTTTTCCAATGTATGTTCTTTGTGTTCTTTGCCTTTATTGGAGTTAAAGCTTTTTAAAATCTTCTCCCCACCTTTTTATCTTTATTTTTAATTATTTAAAAAAATTTTATTTACAAAAAGGAGATATTGACCACAGGATAAGAGGAGTAAAATTCCACAAAATTTCCTCCACAAGAACTCCCTATCCCATCTGCTCCCTCACCCCTTGAAAGCTCTCCTATTCTTTATCCCTTTGGGAGCATGGACCCAGGATCATTTTAGGGTGCACAAGGTGGAAGGTCTGGCTTCTGTAACTGCTTCTCTGCTGAACATGGGCATTGGTAGGTTGATCCATACTCCCAGCCTATCTCTCTCTCTAGTGGGGCAGGGTTCTGGGGAGGCAGGGCTCCAGGACACATTGGTGAGGTCATCTGTCCAGGGAAGTCAGGTTGGCATCATGGTATCATCAGGAACCTGGTGGCTGAAAAGAGTTAAGATAAAAATCAGAACAAATTGTTGACTAATCATGAACCTAAAGGCTAGAATATTGAAGATGAAGATTTGGGGGTCTCTGTTTTGCAAAAAGCTAGTAGGTCTATTTTAGGTATATTGCTAGGGGCCCATGACTTTACTAGTTTTTGCCTGAGTCTGTCAGCTAACATGCAGGTGGACCCAAGGTATTGTCTGGGGAGATGATGTCATAGTTGGAAAAAGAAGTAGAAAGCTGGATCAGGGAAGAGAATAGCTCCTAAATATGGGGAAATTATGTAAATATTATTAACTGTAAACCCCATTGATTTGATCTGGGACTCATATTCAGCACAGGAGCCTATGTAGTCTCTTCATCCCTGGAGGTCTGAGCTCACATTCTGTGTTCATGGCTAGGAATACTATAGGATACTATAGTATTCTAGGAATAGAATAGCTAGGAATACTATAGGCTAGGAATACTATAGGCTGCACTAATTTCAGGACCCATCTTCCTCAGGAAGTATGTAGAATATGTTGTCCAACCTCCCTTTGGAGAATGGAACATTCTCTACCATTGTTGATCCACATTGAGGGCAATGTCCTATAGGGGCCCACAAAGGGTTCCATTATGTTGTTCCTAATGGAGATGACCAGTGACAGTGGTGAGAGGGATCTGTTAGAGGTCTAGGCCCATCCTGTGTGTGTGGGAAACCCAGGGCTCCCTGACTAGGACCCCAGGTGATGGGATGGCCTGGTAGTGACTGAAGAGTCATCATTAAAGTATGACAGTTTCCTGCCCTTAGTCAGCTTTTATACTCCTTACTTTGTCTGACAAGGTTAGCTTTGGAGTGATTGAGGGATGTGTAGTAGGAGGTAGGTGAGAAGGGTGTTTAGGTCTAAGTGAAACTATTTCATTAGGTACTTTATGGTGTCTTTTAAGGTCTTTCCACTTGCTTGCTTTATTTATTGACTCACCACAGACTATGGTGCACTTTTGCTTTAAGGTATATATTTTCCATTTATAGAAAAATGTACATTTGCCCTATCTCAAGGGCCCTGATCTATATCTAGGTTTTGAGGTTTTGTTAAGTTTGGGCTGATTTTTTTCAATCTTTTTATTTCAGCTAGAGGGGCAGAGACACCATAGCACTAGAGCTCTGCCCAGTGCTGTGGCACTCCTAGTGGTGCTGGGGCTTGAACCCTGACTCTGAGCATGGCAAGACCCACACTCCACATGCTCCACCAGGTGAGCTTTCTCTGGCCTCAAGATATGTCAATTTGCATAAGCCCTCATATGCTTAACAAATTCCTGCTCACTGAGATTGTATGATTTTTCATTCTTTCTCAAATTTATGACTCTTTATCCCATTCCTGAGTCCTTTTTGAGCATTTAATCCTTTATCCTTATTTTCACTGGCACATCTGAAATATGATTATTAAAAAATGGACATAATTCTTATAAAACAGGAGGAAGTAATTCAGTACAATGAACTGTTTTTGGGAGTTTGGATTGCATTATACTCTGTACAGTTTACGCATTCAATCTTCCTGACTATGAAAATGTGAACTGGGAGGTTCTTACCACTGAGAGGCCTCACACATTGTTAAGGAGCAGCCAAAAAAATCACAGAATTCCACGAGTTCAAAAAAGGTGCAGGCACATGGCTCTTTCCTTGAAAATTGCTTGGGAGTGTCCCAGGAAGCTAAAAGCAAGACCATTCACGCGCATGTACCAGGGCCTCTCGGACACCTGGTTCTGCTCACTCCACAGTCATTTTCCAACTTGGTGCTTCCCTTGCACCAACAACTTGTAGAGTACATGCCCCCAAACCAGCCAATGAATGAATGAATAAGCTTGCCCTTGGTATCACAAGGCTCCTTCAGAAGTTTCCTAGTTGGATATACAAAATAATTTTTTCTTTTTGATAGATGCCTATGGAGTCTGTGGGGACAATCCCAAGAGTTAAGGACTCTGACTCTCCTTGGAGACACTGACCAAAATCTTTGGCAGCACATAGGCATGTGAAGTAGTGGACTGGAGTACTAGATTCAGGGGAAAATGTAGAGATGTTTAACAGAGGGAAGCATCAACACTGTTCCCTTCATGGAAAAATAGGCTTTAGAGAGAAAAAAAAAATAAAAGAATCCTTTTAAGTTACTGGGAGATGATCAAGAGCAAATACCCTTTGCATGTGAGCCATTGGGTTGCTAACTGCTGTATCTGAAGTCATGACTTCGGAAATGCAATCTGGTGCTCTTTCCCCCTATGGCCTGGTATTTGTCAACTCGTCTCCTGCTCTAGGGAGACTTGATCTTTTAATGTTTTTCCTTAAGAAATAAAATCACTGCCAATCCTCCTTCAGTAAGAACTTGTCTATTTTAGAAAAGTCTCTTCTCTGGGATTTTTCTCTGGTTGGCAGAGACAGGGCTCAGAGCAGAGCAGAGCAGAGCAGACTCTACTTGTCAGGGCAAGTTTAGATAAAAGCTTATTACTCTCTGGGTTGTCACTGCACCCTCTTAACACCAGGCTTCTAGGAGACTTTCTGCCTTATATATAGGTGCTTTGTGACTCTCAGCCAGCTAATGCTTTCATGTATGTGCATCACTGCTACAACTATAATTTTTTTTCACCAAATAAACCTTGAACAAAGTATACCCTTCTTATCCCATAATCTTGACAATCATTATTATATCACTAATATAAAAAATAGGAGCAATAAAGACCTAGAAAAAAAAGCATTAGGTTAAAGCTAAGTGGACACATTCATGGAATCAGTTTCTTTGTGCTGATTTTCCACCTCACAAAGCATATGAAGATAAATCCACAGCCATTAAACAGGTTTATTATTGTATCAAATAAAATCATATTGGGGGCAGGAGATAAATCAACAAACAGCACATGCCTTACCTCTCTGGCACTATGGATAACACTAAGGGAATTCCAAGATAGTGGAGTGCTATGTTCATGTCTCTCTCTCTCTTCCTCTCTCTCTCTCTCTCTCTCTCTCTCTCTCTCTCTCTCACACCCTTACCTCTTTTTAAGTGTGTAGACTTAAAAAAAAAAGGGCTGGGGAAGTCACAGGGACACACACACACACACACACACACACACACACACACACACACACACACACACACGTGCTCACGCACGCACCACACACACTCTCTCTTTCTCTTTCTCTTTCTCTCTCTCTCTTTCTGTCTAATACTATGCTTCCCCAGTGGTACAGAACTTCCATACTAGGAATCTCTAGGATAGCTTGCTTTCTTTCCTTCTTTTTCTTCCTTCCTTCCTTCCTTCCTTTCTTTCTTTCCTTCTTTCATTTATTGGATAGAGGCAGAGAGAGAAACTGAGAAGGGAGGGGGGAGATAGAGATAGAGATAGAGAGATAGAGAGATAGAGAGATAGATAGAGAGACCCACAGCTTTGCTTCACCACCCATGAAGTTTCCCCCTGTAGGTGGGGACCAGGGGCTTGTGCAGGAACCCGGGTCCTTGTGCACTGTGATGTGTGCACTTAACCAGGTGCGCCACTGCCTAGCCCCTAGGATAGCTTTCTGAACTTCGGGATTCAGGCTTTGTGTGCAGCAATTCTGCTGATGCATTGAAGGAAGAAAAGAGGGTCTCTGAATGAGGGACACATTTGTCTTTCCTGGAATAGGTGTTAAGCTTTAGCTTTGGCGTGGCCAAGGAAGTGACACCAGAGACTGAAAACTTTGCTATGAATGTCCACCCTGACAAAAGGTGGCCACCATAACCCAGAGCTGAACAGTGCTGAACAGTGAAAAATAAAATCATACAGCACCACCTTTCCTAGCTCCTGGTTTTCCATGGTAAGACATTTCAATACTATCAGGACTCAGTAGCCAAACCACAAAGGATTCTCAGAATGAGAGAAGTTATTTCCTGGGTGTGTGTGACTTTACGACTAGGGTTCACTTTCCTCAGTGGGGACATCTGTAGGCTCCTTACAACACCATATCTAACTGCAGACCATGTGAGAGTCACTGGGTCCCCTCGTCGAAACTTCACTGGGGTCCCTCTCACTGATAATGGCACAGACAGAATCTTAGTATGAATCCCTCTGCCTTCCTTTTCTTCCCCTCTCCCTCTTCCTCCCCTTCCCTCTTTCCTGCCCCCTCCCCTCCCCTCCCCTCCCCTCCCCTCCCCTCCCCTCCCCTCCCCTCCCCTCCCCTCCCCCTCCCTTCCCTTCCCCTCCCTTCCTTTCCTTTCCCCCCTTCCCATCCCTTTCTTTTTTCTTTATATATTAAGTAATCTCTTTCTACCCCAGTCTGTTCTGCTGACCCTCAGAAAGATGCCATCTCCTCATTTCTCAATGTCACTTTTGACATTATAATATTTAGCACTTAATTCATTTCTCAGCACCATCACTCTTATTTCAGAGACCCCAGAAAATATCAGTAACTCTCCTGCATCATTTAACTTTTGTCAGGAACTTTCTGAAGGAGAAGAAATGTGTGGAAGCCACATGTCCTTCCGGCTAATGGAAGTGTCACCTGCTAAGTTGGACTGGCTTTGGGGTTTGGGTTGTGGCAGGGACTTGCAGGAAACACAGGGTGCCAGCTTTCTGCTGCTGCGTTCCTATTTGAGAACAGTGCCCTCAGAGAGCAGAACATATGCTTCTTCCTGTCTCATGTCTGCCGTTGGGAAGAGCCCTGGTGCTGGCTTGGTCCACTGCACCAGTGAGGCCATGCCACAGGAGGAAGGATGCCCTCTGGCATTGAGCCCAGCTGGTGGGGCATCTGGAGACTGGTACTTGCTCTTGCTCCTTGGGCAGCTCTGGGTTCATGGTGTTCATCCTCTGGGTGTGCCAGGTGATTCCACTTACCTTCTCTTTGCTCATGCCCTGCCCTACTTCCTTAATTTCAACTCAGACCAGATTCCAACCCCCTATTAAACATAATTTTTACATATGTGTAGGCTAATTGTGTGTGCTTCCTGTTTTTTTTTTTATGATACACTTGAACTCTTCTTGCAAATGATGATTTCCTTTATTCTAACATTTTTATTTGGTGTCACTCTGCCTCTTCACTTTAGTTTTGTTTTATTGGGACCTGGTTACATAGTTTCATCACTTCTGGGCTGAATTTTGTTTAGAGAAAGAGAGAGATCGAGACACAGAAGTGTTGGAGCTTCTCCTGGCACTCCTACATGTGGTGGCTCAAACCTGGGTCACATGTATGGCCAGCACAATCTTAAGCCAATAAGCTATCCCTCTAGAAACTCCCTTTATTTATTTCCTATTATTGGGACCTCACTGATTTAGGCCAACTTTTGCAAGTAGACAGTGAGGGAGGGAGAGGGAGCAAGGTAGAGGGGAAAGGGAAGAAGAGGGGGAGAGAGGGAGAGATGGAGAGGGAGAGAGGGAGAGAGGGAGAGGGAAAGAGGGAGAGGGAAAGAGGGAGAGAGAAAGAGGGAGAGGGAGAGAGACCCACACAACAAAGATTCCACCAGTGCAGTGGGCTAGACTTAGGCATGGGTTGCATGTTCAGCAAAGCAGGCACACTATCCAAGTGAGCTATTTTGCTGGAGCTCTCTTCACTTTATGATATGATGGGTTGACCTTCTGAGTATCCAGTCTTAGTTTGTCTTCTTCAGAGCAATCTCAGCAGATTCATACCATCATGTATTCCCCTGCAAGGACTAAAAGAACTGGCAAACATACTCAAATAGTGGTCCTTGTTCTTCTTCCTGGTCATTATCCTAAGAGAAGCCTCTCTCTAATTTGGTCTTCTTGTTTCTCCCTTGCTGTTTTCATCATTATTAGTTCCCTTTCCTCCAGCCTCTGGGGCAGGACAAGCTCTCGGTGGGTGGAACAAGTTAAGGTTTTCCAGGTGGGGTTTGCTACCACTCTGTCTCACCTGCATTTCCAAGCTCGTTTTCTGTCTTTTTGTATTATTTCATCCTTGCACAATGATATTTGCTCCAGCTCTCAGACTGGTGACATCAAGAGTAGCTCACTGGTTTGCTGATCAGTCTTTCCCTAAGATTTTTATGAGGTGAATATGAAACACCATTGCTCTGGTCCCACCCATTGATTCTGTTTCACACGTGCCTTTGAGACAGGAAGAGAAAGGGCCCTGTGTGTGAGTCTGTTGGGCTTCTGGGTGCCCAGCCTTGCTTGTCATCCAATCTGCTAGCTTACACATGCTCTTCACATTTCCCAACTCTTCCTGCACTTTTCTGTAGGAAACTGTAAGATCACCAGCATTTATTCACTGTCCATATTTAGAGTCTTTCAAAGTTAAAGGTGGACTCTCCCACCTTCATGAATTGTCACAGAAGAAAATTAGTGTTTATTATTATTTTTTAATTTAAGATTCATTTATTAATGAGAGAACCAGAGCATATCTCTGACATGTGTCACTTGCTTTCAAGTCTTGTTTTTACCACTGCAAGCTTCAGGGCTCCCTGTGTTAATGTTCATGTACTGCATTGAAAAGAAGAAATAGGGATTCTGGGAGATGGTTCACTGAACATAGAAGCATGAGGTCCTGAGTTAGATCCTCAGCATCCCATGTGCCAGAGTAATGCTGTGTTTCTCTCTCCCCTTCTCCTTCTTTACCTTATGTTAGTAAATAAATAAATAAATGGATAAATGCAGTCTTTAAAATAAGAAGGAATGGCATGTGTGATTTGTGTTTGGGCTTTACAAATAGTCCTGTTATGAACATAGGTGTACAAAGATCTCTTTGGATGGGTGTTTTTGTTTTCTTTGTATAGACCCCGTAGTGGAAGAAACTGTAGGAATCTCTGGGTGCTCTGGAGAATCTTCAGATTATCTTCCATAGGGGAAGTACAAGGGCTGGGTGGTAGGGTATGTGAGTACACTGGTGTCCCCATGCACTATGGGGGGGAGGACCTGGGTTGGTGGTGGGAATGGTTTGCAGACTCTTATCACAGAAGGCTAAGAAATAGTAACCATGTGACAACTGTCTTGTAATTCATTACTTTCCTAATAAAACAGTGGGGGAAAAAATAAAGGAATGGCTTGAAAGGGAGAAAGCATGACAAGCCATGATTTCCCTGGAGGGAGAGCCTGAGTAGAGTGAGCTAAAGTCCTTGGCCCAGCACTAGGCTTGTGGTAGAGAAAGGAGGAAGAATCACAGGTGAAAACATGGCCTTAATTTTTTTCCCCTCTGTGTTCTTTTTCTTTTCCTGGATTGCTTAAAAACCATGTAAGTGGCATGCTTGTATAGCTGACCCTCTCGCTCCAGATGAACTTGATCTCTTGCAATATTTGGAAGTCAGGCTGTGTAAAATTTAAAGTTAGGGGGCTTGGCAGTGGCACACATTACCATGTGTGACAACCTGGGTTTGAATCCCACTCCCCACTTGTAGGAGAAGCTACACTAGCAGTGAAGCAAGTATTGTAGATGTCTCTCTTTTTCTCTCCTTGTTGATCTCCCCCACCCTTCTCAATTTCTATCTATCCTATCAAAATAAAATAAAATAAAATAAAATAAAATAAAATAAAGGAAAAATGGCCACCAGAAAAGGTGGATTTATCATGTAGGCACTGAGCTCTAGCGATAATCCGGGTGGCAATAAAAACAATAAAATAAAATTCATAGTAAGTAGAGCATTTTCCATTTTGTGCTGGCATGACAGAGGAGGGGTACCTCTGCTCCCCAGTTCCATGCTGGTCCTACCTGCTGTGTGGCCAGGTGGACTGAGGTCACCAGTTCTGTTGCTAGTGTCAGGCTCAGTTTAAATAGCCCTCATGATTAACGAGGCCCTTCCCCCTGCCCATCTGTCTCTTTTTTTCAAAGCTTTACAATAAGAATGTGGCCTATTTCAGTGTCGCCAACTTGTAAGCCATTTGCAATCTGTGAGTTCTACAGCAATGATGCAGTTTCTGTGCAAATATGAGGGCAATATTTTCTTGGAAGCTCCATCCTGTAAATAGAAACTGGTGCTTTGATGCTGTCCTCAGCATTTGGCCAGTTCCTGACTCTTGTGTCAAATTAATATCCAATTAACATCAGAAAAATAGGAACAAATCTCCAGCCATGTAATTTCCTGAGTGACTGAGCTTGCCTTCACATGCATGTTTATGTTTTTGTTTTTCTTCCACACGTTCATGTTTTCATCTTTTTGTAGTAACTAATAAATTCCTGTTTACTGAGTATGCCAGACTAGAAAAACAGCTGTCAGAGATGCCATAGTAGATAGTCAGGTGTTTAGAGGGACCATGGGACCAGACGACTTTTGAGGGCCCTCCCATTTAAGAGACTATTATTCTATTTCTTTGGTGAATCAAAATAAAATTGTAGATGAATTTTCTCATGGAATTCAAAGATTGTAGTTGACAGGATAAAGGCTTTCACATACAGATTGATCACATGCTCCATCTGATGTGTAGGCTTAATCAAGTGATATATTGATGAAATTTGACTGTTGACTATAATGATTTAATTATTTAGCAATTGTTTGAGGCCAGGCAGTGGAGCACTGGTTTAAGCGCACATAGTAGGAAGCATAAGGACTCGCACAAGGATCCTGGTTTGAGTCCATAGCTCCCCACCTGCGGAGGGGTGTGTGTCACTTCACAAGCGGTGAAGTAGGTCTGCAGGTATTTCTCTGTGTCTCTCCCTCTCTATCTCCCCCTTCCCTTTCAATTTCTCTCTGTCTTATCCAATAAAAATGAAAAATGGCTGTCAGCAGCAGTGATACATAGTGCCTGCATGGAGCCCCAGTGATAATCTTGGAGAAACAAATAAACAAACCAACCAAAACCAAACCAAAACCAAACCAAAACCAAACCAAAACCAAAACCAAAACCAAAACCAAAACCAAACCCAAACCCAAACCCAAACCAAACCAAAACCAAAACCAAAACCAAACCCAAACCCAAACCCAAACCAAAACAAAACCAAAACCAAAACCAAACCCAACCCAAACCCAAACCAAACCCAAACCCAACCCAACCCAACCCAACCCAACCCAACCCAACCCAACCCAACCCAACCCAACCCAACCCAACCCAACCCAACCCAACCCAACCCAACCCAACCCAACAAAAAAACAACATAACTGTTTTGTATCATATTGACCAGTAATAACTTTGGATGATTCTCCCATGTTTCAGGTTGTCAAAGCAAGGAACTGAGCTTCATGTCGAAGAGTAGGAGGACTAGCACAGCATGAACTGTATGATATGGGAGGTGTTCAGAGAGAGAGTTATAGTAGAGAAGGCCTTCTCATAGTGGGCCATGGTGCTCATGACTTAGAATCAGCAGGGAGGTTTGTATAAAGTACAGATTGCTATGGGGTCAGGAGAGAGCTCACTTTACAGGAGGCCTTGGGTTCAGTCACTGACATCACATGGAAGCACCATAAACAGCACTATGCACAAACTCTATGAATGGTGTATCTTTCACCCGTCTGTCTCTCCTTCTCTCTCTTTTTAGATTGATTTTGTTTATTTTTCATGATAAATAGATAGACAGACCAGAGCAACACTCTGTCATATATGGTAGTAATGGTGGTGGTGGGGATTGAATTTAGGATTTCATGCTTGCAAATCCAGACCTCTACAATTATGCCACTTCCCAGACCACTGTCCCCCTCCCACCCCCAAAGAACTTAGAAGTGAAAGATGGGTCCAGCCTGGGAGTTTGCTTAGTGGTATTGTATATGCATAAGGCTGTGTACTCATTCCCTGGTGCTGCATAAAAGTAGTAGAGAAAGTACAGTTTCCCAACCTCACCTGGGAAATCTATATGCAGTAGACCTGGATGTGGCATTAGAATCTTCTCCTTTTTGAGGGGAGGCTGGGCCTTGGCCTCCTATCTGTTTAACCAAAACTCAGCACTGTGTACTCCTGCCTCTGCCTGTAAGTGTGTTAGTGGAGTGGGGTCATCCTGGAAAATAGTCATTGTCAGAGTCCCAGCAGGATCTGGAATCACCCCTGCTCCCAGCACTCCCCTCCAGTTTACTTTTATTTCTCTGCACCCGGTCTATCTGTACTGAACCCTGTGTATCTCCCCCTTCCCAACACACACTCATACACACATAATCTACTCCTGCTGTCCTTAAAAGCCCAGGTCTTTCTCCAGACCTGTTATGTTCCTTCCTAAATCTACTCCAAAGGACTGGAGAGATGGTGCAGTGGTAGAGCCCAGGAGTCTCATGAGTGATTCAGGTCCCAGGTTCAACCCCCAGCACCTCTTAAGACCAGAGTCATGCTTTGGTCTCCCTGTCACGCCTATCTCTTCTCACTCAGATAAATTAAAAAATAAACCTTTTAGGGGCTAGGTGGTAGCACAGTGGGTTAAGCACATATGGAACAAAGTGCAAGGGTTGGCTTAAAGATCCCAGTTTGAACCCCCAGCTTCCCACTTGCAAGGGGGGGGGTCACTCTGCAAGCAGCGAAGCAGGTCTGCAGGTGTGTATCTTTCTCTCCTCCTCTCTGTCTTCCCCTCTTCTCTCCATTTCTCACTGTTCTATCAAAAAACAACAGCAGCAATGAGAACAATAATAACAACAACGATAAACAACAAGGGCAACAAATGGGATTAAATGGTCTCTAGGAGCAGTGGATTCATAGTACTGGCACTGAGCCCCAGCGATAACCCTGGAGGCAAAAATAAATAAATAAATAAGCCTTTTAATATAATCTGCACTGGGTGTTTCCTCTGGCAAGGAAATGACTCAGTGGTAGAGTTCACAACTTGCATGTTCGAAGTCCCAGGTTCTGTCCCTGACACCACTCTTTTTAAATTTTCCTTATTATTTATTTATTCCCTTTTGTTGCCCTTGTTGTTTTATTATAGTTATTATTGTTGTCGTTGTTGTATAGGACAGAGAGAAATGGAGAGAGGAGGGGAAGACAGAGAGGGAGAGAGAAAGATAGACACCTGCAGACCTGCTTCACCACTTATGAAGCGACTCCCCTGCAGGTGGGGAGCCAGGGACTTGAACCAGGATCCTAATGCCGGTCCTTGCGCTTTGTGCTACCTGCACTTAACCACTGTGCTATGGCTTGACTCCCTGACACCACTCTTTTTAAGGAAGTAAATATATAATTTGTAAAGTAAATCTTTAAAAAGCGCTGTGGTAAGGCAGGAGGAGTCCCGAAGGCAAAGATGCACCTGCTGTCCTAATCCATTTGGACTGTGAGTGAAATGCCCCAGGTGGGTGAAGGTCTTAGCACCAGCATTTCCTGCTCCAAGGCCTGCAGACTGGTAGGACAGGACCAGTGTGCCACCATGAGCAGTGAGGGCCCTGTCTGGTGGCTGACTACTCACATCTTCATCTCCTGTGGGGAGCAAGTGAGAGAGACACTAATCCCACTCAGGAGGGCTCTGTGCTTGTGACCTCATCACTGAAACAACCTTTCCTAATCCCATCACACTGGGGACTAGGGTTTCAACATAGGGGTCTGAGGAGGAAAGACAAACATTCAGACCAGTGCATTCAATTAGGAAGGTCAAGTTAGCAGGTGATTCCAGAATGTAATGCGTGTATTAGTAACTTTACAAATCTCCAGAAGTACACTTTTTTTTTTTTTACACTTTGGCTAGAAGTCATTGCTGACAGATTGAAATTAAGACAAGATGGTTAATTCTTCATATTTTAGAGCTTTTATTTTATTTTTTTAATTTAGTTTCTATTTTTTTGCCCCCCAGTGTTACTGCTGGGGCTCGGTGCCTGCACTATGAACCCACTTGGGCCTCTGGAGGCCATTTTTTCCCCTTTTGTTGCCTTTTTTGTTTATCATTGTTTTTGTTATTATTGTTGTTATTGCTGTCATTGTTGTTGGATAGGACAGAGAGAAATCTAGAAAGGAGGGGAAGACAGAGAAGAGGAGAGAAAGATAGACACCTGCAGACCTGCTTCATTGCCTGTGAAGCGACCCCCCCCTGCAGGTGGGGAGCTGGGGGTTCTAACTGGGATCCTTATGCCAGTCCTTGTGCTTTGCACCACGTGTGCTTAACCTGCTGTGCTACCGCCCAGCCCCACATATCATAGAGCTTTTAATTCTTCTTCTAGCGTTTGCCCTTCTTCCGTAGCCAGTCAACAGGTCAGGTTGAAAGCTGTCAGGAGCTGCTTGTTGCTGGCTTTGAAAGTGACTGGGATCCATGTGGATTCAGTCGGCTAGGAAGGATCGTCAGTTTCCCCAATGAATGGGTACTCATGGGATGCACCACGAGAAGGTCGATCCAATGCATCCTAACTTTTAATAAGATTTACTAACTGGCCAGAGTGGTCAAAGCAACACTCAGCAATACTCATATTGTGGGTGTCAGAAGTTAAACTCGAGCCCTCAGACATGCAAGTCCTGTGCTCTGTGGTGCTGAGATATCTCACTGCATTATGTTCTGCTTTTATCTTGGATCCCCTGCAGTATACGAAACATACCACTCAATGCCGTCTACAAAACACAAAATTCACATGCAGACTACAAAACACAGCACTCCTGGGGGTGGGGTGGGGTGCTCAACCTCTCAGTAGAGAGACTGACAGGATAGACACACTCTTCAGGTCAAGCCCTACCAAGATCAACCATATCCTCACATTTCCCAACAGTGAAGCAGGTCTGCAGGTGTCTTATCTTTCTCTCCTCATCTCTGTCTTCCCATCCTTTCTCAATTTATCTCTGTCCTATCCAACAACAGCAATAACAACAATGATAAACAACAAGGGCAACAAAAGGGCAAAAATAGCCTCCAGGAGAAGTGGATTCATAGTATAGGCGCTCAGCCCCAGCAATAACCCTGGAAGCAAAAGCAAAAACTGAAACAAAAACAAAACCACCACTTACCATTCACCATTCACATGATGCACTCTGTTTCAGTTTCATTTCTTTTTTAAATTGATTTAATAATGATCAACAAGATTGTAAGATAAGAGGGGTATAACTCCACATAATACTCACCACCAGAGTTCTATATCACATCCCTTCCTTCCATTGGAAGCTGTCCTATATTTTTTAAAAAAATTTATTTATAATAAGGAAATACTGACAAAAACCATAGGATAAGAGGGGTACAACTCCACACAGTTCCCACCACCAGAACTCTATCCCATCCCCTCCCCTGATAGCTTTCCTATTCTTTCTCCCTCTGGGAGTATGGACCCAGGATGGGGTGCAGAAGGTGGAAGGTCTGGCTTCTGTAATTGCTTCACCACTGAACATGGGCATTGACAGGTGGATCCATACTCCCAGCCTGCCTCTCTCTTTCCCTAGTGGGGCGGGGCTCTGGGGAAGCAAAGCTCCAGGACACATTGGTGTGGTTGTCTGCCCAGGGGTGTCCAATTGGCATCATGGGAACATCTGGAGCTGGTGGCTGAAAGAAGAGTTAACATATAAAGCCAAACAAATTGTTGACTAATCATGAACCTAAAGGCTGGAATAGTGCAGATAAAGATTTGGGGGTCTCCATTTTGTAGATAACTAGTAGGCCTATTTTAGTTATATTCCAAAGCGCCCATGACTATACTAGGTTTTTAAAAAAATATTATTATTTTTAAATTTTTTAATGTTTATTCCCTTTTGTTGCCCTTGTTTTTTTATTGTTGTAATTATTATTGTTATTGATGTCATCGTTGTTGGACAGGACAGAGAGAAATGGAGAGAGGAGAAGAAGACAGAGAGTGGGAAAGAAAGACACCTGCAGACATGCTTTACCACTTGTGAAGCAACTGCCCTGCAGGTGGGGAGCCTGAGGCTCCAACCGGGATCCTTAACCCATTGTGCTACTGCCCAACTCCCCCTAGGTTTTTTTTCCCCTGAGCCTGACATCTGATATGCAGGTGGATCCAAGTTATTATCTGGGGAGATGATGTCATGGCTGGAAAAAGGGCTAGAAAGCTGGATCAGGGAAGAGAGTAGCTCCCAAATATGGGAAAGATGTATAAATATTATTGACTGTAAACTCTATTGATTTGATCTGTTATCCCTCTGAAAGGATGGACCCAGGATCAGAAGGTGGAAGGCCTGTATTCTCTAATTGCTTCTGTGCTGATCATGGGTGTTGTCATCTTGACTCATACTCCCAGCCTATTTCTATCTTTTCGTATTGGGACAGGGCTCTGAGGAGGTTTAGTTCCAGGACACATTGGTAAACTTATCTGCCCAGGGAGGTTAGGATGGTGTCAAGGTAGCATCTGCAACTTGGTGACTGAAAAGCATTAAGATATAACGCAGAAAAAATTGTTTAATAATTAGGAACCTAGGGGTAAGACTATTAGCAGATGAGACTTAGGGTCTCCATTTTGGAAAAAGCTAGAGAGTTTCAGTTTCTTTTTTAAAAATTAATTAATTTATTCCCTTTTGTTGCCCTTGTTTCTTTATTGTTGTTATTGATGTCGTTGTTGTTGGATAGGACAGAGAGAAATGGAGAGAGGAGGGGAAGACAGAGAGGGGGAGAGAAAGACACCTGCAGACCTGCTTCACCGCTTGTGAAGCGATTCCCCTACAGGTGGGTAGCTTGGTGTTCGAACTGGGATTCTTATATTGGTCCTTGTGTGCCACGCCACCTGCACTTAACCTGCTGTGCTACCTCCCGACTCCCAGTGTTTCAGTTTCTTAATAGAGCTAGTGTATTACACATACACAATTTCATTATTCTTGTATCACTTTTTCACTTAGAGAAAAATTAAGTGGGAGAGACACCACAGCGCGAGAGTTTCCTCTAGTGTCATAAATTACACCTCCCATGTGGAGTTGAGGCTGCACACATGAGGAGGCACCCAACCCCCTACACACAGACACCTAGTGAGCTATCCTTTCCAGCCTTTAAAGGCAGAAACAGTTGCCCACTTCCTCCTATAACTGCCTTTAACTCTGGAAGATCTTGGAAGGCTGTCAATGACTTGTTTGTTTTTCTTTTGGTTCAGGTTTCACTTCTTCTGTAATTGCTTTTGGAAAAGACCCTTAACAGAAAAGCAAACTGTTGTACCTAAGATTGATTACACTTTTTCTTCCATTTCTCTGTCTTTATCAATTTTAGGTGACATATGTGAAAGTCAATATAATGTTCATTTTTCATGACTACATGAAGAAAATGCTCAGTTATGAGAACTCTGAAAAAAATTTAACAGACTTTTCTCCTCTCCTTTGACTCACTCTTAGATATGCTGCTTATTGTGAATATTTCCTAATCTATATGTATGTTTTGAAAGATTTTGTTCTTTAATTTGAATTTTATATATAGTTTTTTAAAAAAATGTAGAAAAATTGATTAGAAAAACAAAACAAAAGCATTTTAATCTCAACATATAGTGAAAATTATTGTTAGTATGTATTATAATTGCTCATATATTTTATGTTGGTAGGTGCATGGAATACACATTCTTTTAAAACAAGCAATAGCCTGACCACACCAATCAATGTTCCCTTTAATTTACCAGTCCATCTTGTAGTCAGTATTTGTTAGCACATTTCATTTTTTAAAGAGACTGCAAACTGGCAGTCAGGTGGTGCCGCAGTGGGTTAAACACACTTGGCACGAAGTGCAAGGACTGGCCTAAGGATCCTGGTTCGAGCCCCTGGCTCCTCACCTGTAGGGAAGTCGCTTCACAGGCGGTGAAGCAGGTCTGCAGGTGTCTTATCTTTCTCTTCCCCCTCTGTCTTCCCCTCCTCTCTCCATTTCTCTCTGTCTTATCCAACAACGACAACATCAGTAACTACAACAATAAAACAAGTGCAACAAAAGGAAATAAATATTTTAAAAAGTCTCAAAAAAGAGACTGCAAATTATTCTATAATATTGAAATTCTTGAATTCATTTATATAGTTTCCTCAGTAACCTAAAATTGTTGAGCAAGTTTTGTTATTTCAAATGAGGCACTGATGGTTCCTGGACCTGTATCATTCTACCCCATGTTAGTGCATCTGTAAGATCAGCTTCTTGCAGAGTCAGACAACATGGGTTTATAGGTTGGATGGACACAGCCACATTGCTTTCTCAGATGTTCTAACACTGAATCCCTGGTCAGGCCACTTTTCCACACAATGAACTGGCACACACTTTGTGCCTTGTTATTTAGACCTAAAGTGTCATCTGATTCAGTTTCTCATTATGAAAAAGTATGATCCAGTGTTAAAGACTTATTTATTTATTTTGCCTCCAGGGTGATCGCTGGGGCTCTATGCTTGCACTACAAATCCACTGCTTCTGATGGCCATCATCTCCCCCCACTGTTATTTTTTTATATTATTGTTGTTGTTGCTGCTAGACAGAGAGCTGGGGGATCTAACCAGGATCCTTGCTTCAGTCTTTGTGCTTTGCACTATGTGGGCTTAATGTGGTATGCTACTGCCCAGTCTCCTCAAGAATTATTTTAATGTCCTTTCTCTCCATTCATTGTAGCAATTTATTATTTATTCTGTCTTTTGAAATTTATTTTTGAAGAGTAAAATACTTTCTTTAACTCTAATGTGTTTTCTTATCCACAAAAGAATGAATATATGTGTTGACTATATATACATGTGTCTTACCATCAGCATGCATGTTTTTCATTTTCTTGATATTTCCTCCTCTGCCCTACCTCAGTCATTTAAAAAAGTTTTACATCATCATATCCATCAGTAATTTCTTTTTATTATTTCTTTATTGGGGAATTAATGTTTTGCATTCCACAGTAAATATAATAGTTTCCACATACATAACATTTCCCCGTTTCCCATGGGTATCCGTGTCCTGTGTGGGTGAGAGTCGAACGTGAGTCCTGAGAGGAGGAATAAGAGCTTATAGGTAGGGAGGACTATGCCAAAGACACAGCAACTTTATTTCTGAGTTTCTAATATTTATACAGAAGGCAAGCAGCTCTTACAAAATACAAGGTTACACATGATTTCATGATTTACTGGCAGTTAGTTAAAGTTCAAGTGGTTACTGGAATTTGCTCTCTTCCTCTATGACTTGTGGATTATTCAGCACCTAGAAAAGTCAAGGTCAGCTCAGAATGTTTTGCCAATGTATGCAACATATGTAAATGGGGACATTGTAGGTACAACCAAAGGCCATGGTGTTCTTTTCCATGTTTCCTTCTGGCAGTCTTGTTTATCAAGGGCCTGATGGAGAATTGCCTTTTGATGGTCCTCTACATCCATATAACAATACAACCCCCATCAAGTCCTCTGTCATCCTTTTTGGACCTGTATTTTCTCCCCCTACCCAACCCAGAGTCTTTTACTTTGGTGTAATACGCCAATTCGAGTTCAGGTTCTAATTGTGCTTTCTCTTCAGATATTTTTTTTCAACTTCTGCCTGAGAGTGAGATCATCCCGTAATTTATCCTTCTGTTTCTTATTTATTTCACTTAACATGAATTTTTCAAGGTCCATCCAAGATCGGCTGGGAACAGTGAAGTCACCATTTTTTATAGCTGAGTAGTATTCCATTGTGTATATATACCACAACTTGCTCAGCCACTCATCTGTTGTTGGACACCTGGGTTGCTTCCAGATTTTGGCTATTATAAATTGTAATAGCTGCCAAGAACATATGTATATACAGATCTTTTTGGATGGGTGTGTTGGGTTCTGTAGGATATATCCCAGGAGAGGAATTGCAGGATCATAGGGTAGGTCCATTTCTAGCCTTCTGAGAGTACTCCAGACTGTTCTCCACAAAGCTTGGACCAAGTGAAATTTCCACCAGCAGTGCAAGAGGGTTCCTTTGGCCCCACATTCTCTCCAGCATTTGCTACTGCTACCTTTTTCTGATGTATGATATTCTCACAGGAGTGAAGTGGTATCTCACTGTTATCTTTATCTGCATTTCTATGACAGTCAAAGACTTGGAGTATCTTTTCATGTGTTTCTCAGCCTTTTGGATTTCTTCTGTGGTGAATACTCTGTCCATGTCCTCTCCCCATTTTTGGATGGGGTTATTTGTTTTCTTGTTGTTGAGTTTGGCAAGCTCTATATATTTTGGTTGTTAAACTCTTGTCTGATATATGGCATGTAAAGATCTTCTCCCATTTTGTGAGGGGTCTCTTGGTTTGGGTAGTAGTTTCTTTTGCTGTGCAGAAGCTTTCTAATTTGATGTAGTCCCATAGGTTTATGCTTGCCTTAGTCTTCTTTGTAATTGGATTTGTTTCATTGAAGATGTCTTTAAAATTTATGTGGAAAAGAGTTCTGCCAATATTTTTCTCTAAGTATCTGATAGTTTCTGGTCTAACATCCAAGTCCTTGATCCACTTGGAATTTACTTTTGTATTTGGTGAAATTTAGTGGTACAGTTTCATTCTTCTGCATGTTTCAACCCATTTTTCCAACACCATTTGTTGAAGAGACTCTGCTTTCTGCATGTAATAGTCTGGGCACCTTTGTCAAAGATTAGATGCCCATAGGTGTGGGGGCTTACTTCTGGGCTCTCAATTCTATTCCACTGGTTAGTGTGTCTGTTCATGTTCCAGTATCAAGAATTTTTTATGACAATGGGCCTATAATACAATTTGAGATCTGGAAGTGTAATGCCTCCAGTTCTGTTCTTTCTTCTCAAGATTGCTTTGGCCATTCTAGTTCTTTTCTGGTTCCAGATAAATATTTGTAGCATTTGTTTTATTCTCCTAGAAATGTGGTTGGGATCTTGATGGGGATAGCATTAATCTTATACATGGCTCTGGGTAATATATTCATTTTGGTGATGTTAATTCTTCCAACCAATGAACACGGAATATCTTTCCACATCTTTGAGTCTTTTCCAATTTCCTTGAGTAGTGACTTATAATTTTCAGTATACAAGTCTTTCACTTCTTTGGTTAGGTTTACTTCTAGATATTTATATATTTTTTGTCATTGCTATAGTAAAAGTAATTGATTTCTGGATTTAAACTTCTTCTAACTTAGTGTTTGCATAGAGGAATGCCACTGACTTTTGAATGTTAATTTTGTAGCCTGATACCTTACTGTATTGCCTGTTGATTTCCAAAAGCTTCTTGCTGGATTCCTTAGGATTTTCTATGTATACTATCGTGTCATCTGCAAATAGGGAGAGTTTGACTTCTTCTCTTCCAATCTGTATACCTTTAATTCGTTGCTCCTGCCTGATTGCTATGGTAAGAACGTCAGTGTTTTGATCATAAAGGGATGTTGTATTTTGTCAAAGGCTTTCTCTGCATCTATTGATATGATCGTGTGGTTGTTGGTCTTGCTTTGATTGATGTGGTGGATCACGTTGATTGATTTAGGTATATTAAACCAAACTTGGATCCCTGAGATAAACCCCACTTGGTCATGATGAATAATCATTTTTTTTTCATAAACACCATTCCCACCACCAAAAGACTGTGTCCCATCCCACCCCCCCAGCCCCACTCCCCCTCCCTGCTGCAACAGAAGCTGAATGTTCACCCTCCCCCTCATCACAGGGTGTTTACTTTGGTGTCCTACTCTTGATTTAATCAGATCCTGCTTTTAGTTTCCCTTTGTGTTCTTCTTTCTCAACTTCTGTAGATGAGTGGGATCATCCCATACTCATCTTTATCTTTCTAACTTAGCTGACTTAACATAATTCCTTCTAGCTCTGTCCAAGATGGGTCAGATAAGGTGAGTTCATAATCTTTTCAATATACTGCTGTATCTGGTTGGCCAGAATTTTGTTCAATATTTTAGCATCTATGTTCATCAGAGATATTGGTTTGTAGTTTTCTTTTTTGGTTGTGTCCCTGTCTGCTTTTGTTATCAAAGTGATGTTGGCTTCATAGAAGCTGGAAGGGAGTATCCCAGTGTCTTCAATCTTCTGGAAGACTTACAAAAGCAGAGGTATTAACTCTTCCTTAAAAGTTTTGTAGAATTCATTTGTAAAACTATCTGATCCAGGACTTTTATTGTGGGAAGATTTTTGATAACTGTTTCAATTTCAGTAGCTGTAATGGGCCTGTTCATGTTACCTACTTCCTCTTTACTTAGTTTTGGAAGTTGGTAGGTATCTAAGGAAATCGTCCATTTCTTCCAGGTTCTCTAGCTTGGTGGCATCTAGTTATTCATAGAAGTTTCGCATAATATGTTGAATTTCTGCGGTATCTCTTGTGATATCTCCTCTTTCATTTACTATCCAATTTATTTGGGTCTTCTCTCTTTTGTTTTGTGCGTCTGGCTAAATGTTTGTCGATTTTGTTCACTGTTTCGAAGAACCAACATTTACTTTCGTTGATCTTTTGTATGGTTTTCATATATTCAACGTTATTGATTTCTGCCCTAACTTTAGTGATTCCTGTCATTCTGGTTGCTTTAGGGTTCCTTTGTTCTTCTTATTCTAGTTCTTTAAGATGTGCAATCAGGCTGTTTATTTGTGCTTTTTCTTGTTTCCCAATGTGTGCTTGTATGGCTATGAACTTTCCTCTCAGTACTACCTTAGCTGAGTCCCAAATATTTTGATAGCTTGTGTCTTCATTTTCACTGAACTCTCAAAACATTTTGATTTCTGCTTTTATTTCCTCTTTGACTGAGTAGTTGTTAAGTAGTGTACACATTTTGGGACTATTACTAATCTTTTGTTGATTGTTAAGTGTTAGTTTAATTCCACTATGGTCTGAGAAGATGCTTGTGATGATTTCAATGCTCTTGAATTTGCTGATGCTGTCTTTGTGGCCTAACATATGGTCTATCCTTGAGAATGACCCATGTGGACTTGAGTAAAATGTGTATCCCAGTTTCTGGGGATGAATGTCTCTGAAAATGTCCTGTAGTTCTAGTTTATCTATCTCCTCATTCAGCTCCCTCATGTTTTTATTGATTTTCTGCTTGAATGATTTGTCAAGTTGAGAGAGTGGGGTGTTGAAGTCCTCTACCATGACTGAGTTGCAGATAATATATTGCTGTAGCTCTTTCAGTAGATGTTTGATGTATTTAGATGGGTTCTCATTGGGTGCATAGCTGTTAATAATTGTTAAGTCCTCTAGATTGAATGATCCATTGAGTATTAAGTGTTGCCCATTGCCATATTTTAAAATTTTATTTATTTTAAAGTATATCATGTCAGATATGAGAATAGCTAGTCCTGCCTCTTTTTTGTGAGCCATTGGCTTGTATTATAGGTTTTCCATCCTTTAACTTTGAGTCTGTGTTTGTCTTGTTGAGATAGGTGGGATTCCTGTAGAGAGCATATTGTTGGGTTGTGTTTTCTGATCCACCTTCCTACTTTGTGGCTTTTGATAGGTGAATTCGGGCCATTGATATCAAATATTGAGGATATTTTTAACACCATTCCTGTAGATTTTTAGAGTGTTTTGATATATAGCATATTTATGGTGGTCTGACTGACTGTTTTATAGGAGATCTTTCAGAAATTCTTTCAGGGCAGGCTTGATGATAGTTGATTCAACTTTTGCTTGTCTGAGAAGGTTTTTATGCCTCCATGTAGTCTGAGTGACAGTGTAGCAGGATACAGTAGTCTTGGTTGAAAGCCTTCTCGTTGAGTGCTAGATAAATATTTTGTCATTCTCTTTTGGCCTGTAGTGTTTGTGTGGAGAAGTCTACTGCTAATCTTATGGGTTTTTCTCTGTAGGTGACTCTTTGCTTTTCTCTTGCAGCCTTCAGGATCCTTTCTTTTTCCTTGATTCTTTTCCATTCTAAATATGATGTGTCTTGGTGTTTTTAAGTCTGGGTTAATTCTGTTTGGGACTTTCTGGGCTTCTTGAACCTTTATGTCTTTGATGTTTTCTAGACTAGAGAAGTTCTCAGTTATTATAGCCTGAAGAATGTTTTTTTCCCCACCCTCCCTTTCTCCCTCTGGAGAACCAATAATGTGCATATTATTTCTTTTGAAGTCATCGCATGGGTCTCTGTTGTTTTTTTCAGTATCTCTTAATCTTTTTTTGAGATCTCTTCTTTTTTAGTTGTCTCTAATTCATCCTCGATCTTGCTAATTCTGTCTTCAGCCTCATTTATTCTATTCTCTCTATCCTCTACTGTTTTCTGGAGTTCATCTATTTTGTTACCGTGTTCTGATAACTGTTTTAGCTTGTTCAGCTAGTTCTGTTCTTAGCTCAGCTATTTCTGCTTTCAGCTCTCTAATAACCTTGAGATAATTAGTGTTTTCTTCTCATTTGTTGTTTCTGCATTTCTGATGGCAGTTCTTTCAAGCTCTTTCCTCACTCCTGTGATTATTTCCTTAACTAGTATTTGGCTGTTGACCTCATTATTTTGTGCTTCAACCTTTGGGGGCCTTTTAGCTGAAGTCTTGCCCTGGTTCATTTCTCCAATATTTCTTGTTGGTTTACCCATCTTATATAGTATGTTATGAGGTCCTTCTCTCAGTATTTTTCAAATTACTGATCACTCTCACCTGGATTGACTTGTGTCTAAGTAAGGTAATTAAAGGGTTCACAGTTGTGGAAATTGACAGTTGTTTCAATAGTATTTTAATCCCTGAGTTGGAGCACCATGGCTTAAAAGCCTCTTTTGTTCTTTTTCTTCCCTGTAGGCAACGGGAGCCTGAGGGCTTTTAAACTATAAGTAGGCTTCTTATCTTAATCACTGACTCCTGACCAAGAGATAAAGTAGGGTGTGGCAGACATAATCCAGTTGTTACACAAAGAGCCTCTCAGAGCCCCACTGCTAGGCCACTGAGGTAGAGATATTCTCCAGAGTTTCCTGGTTAGTTCTCTGTCTCCTGGTGTGAGCACAGGGCCTCCCCACCCACTGCTCCAGATTCTGAGGACAGCATTAATGGAGACTCACAGCTACATTCGGCGAGTCCTAGGGGAGTCCTCTCTTCCCCTCAGCTGTCCCTCTGCTGGTGAAACAGACTGGAGGTGGTGTCTCAACTTTTAAACTGCCAGACAGCTATGTGCCACCCAATCTCTCCTTAAGCCTCTCTCCATCTACGTGCCACACATGCTTACACTATTTATCAATATTTTCTTGTGTGATTTTTCAGATAGAATTGCAGAAACAGAAATAGATAAAGACACCACAATACTGTATCTTCTTTCAGTGTGGTGTGGGCCAGGCTCAAACCTGGTTTATGCCAATGACAAAGCAAACATATTGTCCAAAAAGAGCTGTCTTATTGGCTTGACTTCAGACTTGTTTTTCTGTGAAGCATTTAGGAATAAACCCAAGGATATGCATTTGTGATATTGCTGAACTGCCTCTGAGGTCCAACTATCTATTAATTTTTTTGAGGGAGAGATATAGAGAGAGACCATAGCACCATCCCACCATCTATGGAGTTTTCTTAGATACTGCCCATACAACAGTATGGTACTCCCATGTGGTGTTGAGGATCAAACCTAGGTTTTAGGTAGGGTAAAAAGACATTTCCCTCTTCCTCTAATTTTATTCTTTGAAATATTTATTTATTTATTTATTTGATATAACAAAGAGAAATTAAGAGGGGGGAGAAAGAGAGATAGATCTGCATCACTGCTTTACCACTCGTGAAGTATCTCCCTTGCAGGTGGTCACTGGGGGCTTGAACCTAGGTCCTTGTGTATTGTTATGTGTGTACTTAACCAGGTGTATCAGGTCTGGCTCCATTTTGTTCATATCAGTTATTTTCAACCATTTTTCCCACTTGGGGATCTTAGCTACTTCTCTCCCCACATTTGTAATGCTAATTTAATTTGAAATTTAGTGGAGGAGAACCTTGTAACCTTTGGGGAATTATGGGTGTAACCTTTGGAGAATTATGGGAAATTTGTACCTCATTTTTCTTTGTGACTCAATGCAAGATCTTGTTTCTTACAAAAAAAGTCTGGTCTATTAACTGTACCATAGGGTATTAATATTGAAAGTAAAAAGAAACTGAAAAATTTGACATTCATTCACCCAACTGGTACTTCATTTGCAATGACATGTTGTCATTTAATGGTTTTAACACCTGTTACATATGATCTGTCAATTTGCATGCTAATCATTATCACTTTTTTTAAAAATTCAAAACTGGTTAAAACTATCTAGAATTCCATGCCTAAAATGTCTCAGAGCCATAAAGGCCATATCTATTAAATGATTCAAAGAAGATTGACTCTGATATCAAAATATGGTTTTGCTAAGAATAATAAGAATTAAATTGCAGTAAGCAACACCACCTGCAATTGTAGGAAGTTTATTATTTCCAAAGACAATAGATGAATACTTAATGAGAAAGCTAACAGTTGACTTGTATTGTTGGTATGTGACCTTGGGCAGTTCATTTCAGCCTGTCAGTTTCTTCATCTGCAAAAGGGAGACCAATGGCTTTGGAACATATTTCAAAATGCTGTGGACGTTAATGGAATGATGTCTTTAGACATAAAATTTTGGGGGATGTTTCTTTTTGTGGCCCTAGCTAAGTTCTCTATTTTTGAATTCAGTCTCCTCTGTTGCTGGGTAGCTGAACGATAGGACAATTCTCCCTTATTTTTAGTTTTTTAAACAGTATTATGTTTTCTGCTCATTTCTACCCATTTATTGTAGTTTTATCCTCTGGAACTATGCTAATTTTAACTCCACCACACATTGGCACTTAAAAATATCTAAAGTTCATTAGTTCCCCTCTATGATTAAAAAAAATCCTTACTAAGCAGCATTACAATATAAAATAAAAGTTGTCTTTTCATTTAGGAAACAGAAAACCTGAAGGGATTGTTACTTCCTTATGCAAATTTTAATCACTGAGATTTTTCCATAAAAGCTATGAACAATGCTTTATGTGGGAGTGACACAGCTATTTGGTCATTACTCTATGCTGTTTATAATACAGAGACCTCAAATACTGGGGCTGACAGCAAGCAAAAACATTCTGGCAGCTGAGTTCATGCTGCATCTAAGGGATGAATCCATCAAGGGGTGGGAAGGAGTGGAGAAATCTGAGGAATGTAGGATTTACGTTTGGGGATGAGGAGTAGGCTGGATGAGGCCTTGGTTTATCTGATGATCTTTTATCAAAGAAATGCTTTGTTTCTGTCTTTTATTGAGGGCCGATCAGTGGACAAATCTATAGTGTCATATTGCCACTGAGCCTCTTTGATCTTTCTTTCAGTTTATTGGGAGGGTGAAATGAGTGTCAGAAATATAAATTAGGGGCTGGATGGTGGTGCACTTCGTTGAGCACACATGTTACAATACGCAAGGACCTGGGTTTGAGCCAGTCCTCACCTTCAGGGGGAAAGCTTCACGAGTGGTGAAGCAGTGTTCCAAGTGTCTCTCTCCCTCTCTACCACCTCCTTCCCTCTTAATTTCTGGCTGTCTCTATCCAATAAATAAATAAAGATAATTAAGAAAGAAATATAAATTAGTTTTAAGAAGTAATATATTTATACTACTAAAAAGTTAAGGCATATCTCAGAACCACTCCAATCAATCTAAGGTGGATTAGCATAGTCTATAGTACATGATAGCAGCACTTTGTGGCTGGAATTATTTTTTTATTAGTGATTTAATAATGATTGACAAGATTATGGGATAAGAGGGGTACAGTTCCATTACAGTTTCCACTACCAGAGTTCCATATTCCATACCCTCCAGTCGAAGGTTCCCCATTCTTTATCCCTCTAGGAGTATGGACCAAAGATCTTTATGGGTTGCAGAAGGTGGAAGGTCTGGCTTCTATAATTGCTGCTGTGCTGAGCATGGACATTGACAAGTCGATCCATCCCCCCAGCCTGTTTCTGTCTTTCCCTAGTGGGGCAGGGCTCTACAGAGGTGAGGTTCTGGGACACATTGGTGAGGTCATCTGCCCAGGGAAGTCAGGATGGCATCACGGTAGCATCTGCAACTTGGTGGCTGAAGAGCATTAAGATATAAAGCAGGACAAATTGTTTAATAATCAGGAAACTAGAATAAAGAATAGAGCAGATGGAACTAAGATTCTTCCTTTTGGAAGAAGATAGAGGGTCTATTTTAGGTATATTCCAAGGGGCCTATGACTTTACTAATTTTTCCCCAAGCCTGACAGCTAATATGCAGCTGGGCTAAAAGTATTGTCTAGGAAGATGGTGTCAGAGTTGACAATAGGACTAGAAAACTGGGTCAGGGCAGAGAATAGATCCCAAATATGAGGAAAGAGTAAAAATACCATTAACTGTAACCCCCATCTATCTGGCCCAGGCCCCAAATCTATTCATATTTAGTGTAGGATACTGTGTAACCTTGGCATCCCTGTAGGTCTGAGCTCACATTCTGTGGTCACAGCTAGGAATAATTTAGGCTGCACTAATTTGGCACCAGTCTTCCTCAAGTGGCAGAGTATGTTGACCCAGCCTCCCTTCAGAGAGTGGAGCAATCCCTGTCGTTGTTGTTTTACATTGAGGGTAAGGTCCTGTAGAGGCCCACAAGAGGATTTATGATGCTGTGATGACCAGTGATGGTGGAGAGAGGGATATGGTAAAGGTCTAGGCCCATCATATTGATGTGGGAATCCAGGTATTTCCTGACTAGTGCCCCAGATGATGGCATGGCCAGGTAGTGACCAAAAGGGCCATCATTTAAGTCTCTTAGCCTTATCCAGCTTTTGTAGTCCATACTTTATCTGACAAGGTTAGTCTCAGAGTCATTGAGGGAAGTGAATAAGGGAGAGGAGGTTATCTAGGTCTAAATAGAAAAGATTTCATTGGGGGCCAGGCAGTAGCACAGTGGGTTAAACGCACATGGCACAAGGACCAGTGCAAGGACCCTGGTTTGAACCCCTGGATCCCCACCTGCAGGGGGATCTCTTCACAAGTGGTGAAGCAGGTCTGCAGATATCTATCTTTCTCTTCTCTTCTCTGTCTTCCCCTCCTCTCTCAATTTCTCGCTGTCCTATCCAACAACAACAGCAATGGCAGCAATAAAAATAACAACAACAAGGGCAAGAAAAATGGGAAAAATGGCCTCCAGGAGCAGTGGATTCCTAGTGCAGGCACAGAGCTCCAGCAATAACCCTGGCGGCAATAAATATATAAAAAGAAAATATTTGATTAATTACATTATGGTGTCTTTTTAGGTTTTTGTATTTGCTTGTTGCATTTATTGAGTCTAAGTCTACTCACTGCAGACTACTGCACACTTTTACTTAAAGATATATATTTTCGGGGTAGCACAGCGGGCTAAGCACACATGGCGCAAAGTACAAGGGCTGGCACAAGGATCCTAGTTCAAGCCCTGGTCTCCCCTCCTGCAGGGGGGTTGCTTCACAAGCGGTGAGGCAAGTCTTCAGGTGTCTATCTTTCTCCCCCCCTTTCTGTCTTCTCCTCTTCTCTCCATTTCTTTCTGTCATATCCAACAACAACAACAACAACAACAATAATGATAAACAACAAGGGCAACAAATGGGAAAAGATAGCCTCCAGGAACAGTGGATTTGTAGTGCAGGCACCAAACCCCAGTGATAACTCTGGATGCAAAAAAGAAATAAGAATTAAAAAGTCATATATTTTCCACTAATTTATGGATACATGTGCACATGTATCCTGTCCATTTGGCCCTGGCTTTGTTAGGAAGTGTGCTACCCCCAATGAAACTAAGGAGTCTCATGAGTTAGGAAAGTTCTCATCAGACTATTGGAGCTGGACACAGATGACATTCCAGGTCTGGAGTCCCTGGACACATTCTGAGAGGAGACAGGTCGACATGCACTGGTTGCATTGATTTGGTTGAGGCCAGCAGATGCAGTTATCAGACAGTATGGATCCAGAGAAGCATGAAGAAAAGCAAGCAAAACCCTAGAGATTCCAGGACTGGGAGAAATACAAAATTTAAAGAGAATGAGGAAGGTTTTCTTTTTTTTTTTTTTGCTGTCTTAAAGTTTAAGAAGGCAGTAGATAATTATTATTATAACCAAGTTGCTTTACTTGGATTCCAAGGCTGAACCTTTTATTAGAACTCAGTGGGGAACCAGCAATAGTGAATCTGAGCTATACATAGTCTCAAGCCTCAGTCTTTTTGTGGGATGTAGTGTGGGGGTGTAGTTTTTTTTTTTCTAGTTTGATTTGCAGACTGTTGGGCTATTAAGTTCATAATCTTAAGGTGAAAGATGATCATAAATTAAAACTATAAAAAGAAAGAGTGCACTTGTTCTAGAGAGAATGTCTTTAAAAGATTCTGCATGAAATCGGAATTCTTTTTGGAATACCATTACTTTCACACAAATATACTAAACATTTGAATATGTAATACTTATCTCTATAATGAGCAATTCCTGAACAGTATAATACCTTCTTATTTTAAAGAGAAAGATAATATTTTATTGCTACATACTCTCTTTCAATCCATCGAGGAATAGAGGCTATTTACAAGAATGTTTTCAGTCAAGCAGAGACTTTCAATAAAAAAAAAAATCAGGACCAAAGAAAATACACAGCATGAAAGTATAGAGAGAGGAAATACTTTGGGGTTTAGGTGTGTAAATCGTGAGCTTCTTCAAATTATTCATTCAGGTTTGAGTGGCCTTGTGCCCAGAGGAGATAGGAAGAGCAGAACAATTAGTTAAAAAAGATGTTCAGTGTTCTAACTTCATGGAAATCTATGCTAAACTGTTGTCATTGCTAGAGTTGATGACATAGCATTGACCAAACCCGTCTGTTTTCTATTCATTTCCCATTGCCTGGAGCAGATAAAATGGCGCTGCCTGCTCAATGATCCTTTCCGGGTGGAGGCAAAGTCAAGTCTGCTGTATGGCACAGTCCCCAGCAGGCTAGGACTGACTACAAAGTGGAAAGTCCTACACTAAACTGCAGCTATTCATCCTCTTGTTTCCAATTACATTGATAATTTTTATTTATTTATTTAAGAAAGGATAAATTAACAAATCCATAGGGTAGGAGGGGTACAAATCCACACAATTCCCTCCACCCAATCTCCATATCCCACCCCCTCCCCTGATAGCTTTCCCATTCTCTATCCCTCTGGGAGCACGGACCCAGGGTCGTGGGTTGCAGAAGGTGGAAGGTCTGGCTTCTGTAATTGCTTCCCTACTGAACATGGGCGTTGACTGGTCGGTCCATACTCCCAGTCTGCTTCTCTCTTTCCCTAGTAGAGTGGGTCTCTGGGGAAGCGGAGCTCCAGGACATATTGGTGGGGTCTTCAGTCCAGGGAAGCCTGGCCGGCATCCTGATGGCATCTGAAACCTGGTGACTGAGTAATGAAGCTGAAGGGTTGTCATTCCACATGTGAAGTCTCTGGACACAGTCTGAGATGAAGCATGTTGAGGTGGCAATCGTTGTGTTGATTAGGTTGTGATCGGCAGATGCAATATTATTTGATATGGATTGGGAGAGGCATACAGGAAAGTGGGCTATATCCAAAGGTTCCAGGACTGGGGGAAGTAGAGACTCTATAGTGGAGATGTGAGGTTCCTGCTGTCTTAGGGTTCAAAAAGACAATGGATAGTTAATTTTATCATCACATTATTTGGTAATTGGGTTAACTTTGAAAAGTCCTTTTGTTATGGTTTGCTGTACAGTATCCAGTATCTTGTATATAGCTGTGCTATTGGTTGCTTCTCATCTACTCGGTCTAGGCTTATGAGAGAGTCCACATATCAAATACACAGCGTATATATTAAAAAGACTCAGTCTGTGTTTTAAAAACTTCGAGACATACAATTAGTTTTCCGCCTCTCATATTAATTAACTAGTGATTTATGTGACTACACTTTACTAGGAGTGTACATAAACACCATTACCACCACCAAAAGACTGTGTCCCATCCCTCCCACCCACTCCCACCCCCCACTGGCCCAGAAAGCTGCATGTCTACCCCTCACCACAGAGTTTTTACTTTGGTGCCCTACTTACAATTTGGTCAGGTCCTGCTTTTAGTTTGCCTTTCAGATCTTCTTACTCAACTTCTGTTGATGAGTGGGATCATCCCATAGTCATCTTTATCTTTCTGACTTAGCTCACTTAACATAATTCCTTCTAGCTCCATCCAAGATGGGTCAGAAAAGGTGGGTTAATTGTTCTTAGTAGCTGCGTAGTACTCCATTGTGTATATATACCACAGCTTTCTCAGCCACTCATCTGTTGTTGGGCACCTGGGTTGCTTCCAGGTTTTAGCTATTATGAATTGTGCTGCTATGAACATAGGAGTACACAACTCTTTTTGGTTGGGTGTTACAGAGTCCTTGGGGTATAATCCCAGGAGAGGAATTACTGGATCATATGGAAGGTCCATGTCTAGCCTTCTGAGAGTTTTCCAGACTGCTCTCCACAGAGGCTGTACCAATTTACATTCCCACCAACAATGTAAAAGGGTTCCTCTGTCCCCACATCCTCTCCAGCATTTGTTGCTGCTGTCCTTTTTGATGTATGCCATTCTTACAGGAGTGAGGTGGTATCTTAGTGTTGTCTTAATTTGCATTTCTCTAACAATCAGTGACCTAGAGCAGTTTTTCATATGTTTGTTAGCCTTTTGGATCTCCTCTGTGGTGAATGTTTTGTTCATTTCCTCTGCCCATTTTTGGATGGGGTCATTTGCTTTTTTGGTGCTAAGTTTGCTGAGCTCTTTATATATTTTGGTGATTAGTTTCTTGTCTGATGTCTGGCATGTGAAGATCTTCTCCCATTCTGTGAGGGGTCTTTTTGTTTAATAGTTTCTTTGGATGTGCAGAAGCTTTTCAATTTGATGTAGTCCCATTGGTTTGTTTCTGCTTTAGTCTTCCTTGCAATTGGGTTTGATTCATCAAGGATGTCCTTAAGGTGTAGGACGGAAAGTGTTTTACCAATGTTTTCCTCTAAGTATTCGATTGTTTCTGATCTGACATCCAGGTCTTTGATCCATTTGGAGTTGATTTTTGTTTCTGGTGAGATAAAGTGGTTCAATTTCCTTCTTCTGCATGTTACAACCCAGTTTTCCCAGCACCATTTATTGAAGAGAGCCTCCTTCTTCTATTTAATCCTTTGGGCCCCCTTATCAATGATTAGATGTCCATAGGTGTGGGGATTTATTTCTGTGCTTTCAATTCTGTTCCACTGGTCTGTGTGCCTATTTTTGTTCCATTACCATGCTGTTTTGATGATGATGGCTTTATAATATAGTTTAAGGTCTGGGAGTATGATGCCTCCATTTCTGTTTCTTTTCCTTAAGATGATTTTGGCAATTCTAGGTGTTTTCAGGTTCCAGATAAATGATTGTAGTGTTTGTTCTATTCTCTTAAAGAAGCTTGGTGGAACTTTGATGGGTATTGCATTAAATTTGTATGTGGCTCTGGGGAGAATATTCATTTTGATGATATTTATTCTTCCAATCCATGAGCATGGGACGTCTTTCCATTTCTTGGTATCAGTTTATATTTCCTTGAATAGTGAGTCATAGTTTTCAGTATACAAGTCTTTCACTTCTTTTGTCACCTTTATTCCTAGGTATTTCATTGATTTTGCTGAAACAATAAATGGGAGTGATTTCTGGATGTCTTCTTCTTTAGATTTAGTGTTTGCATAAATAAATGCCACTGATTTTTGTACATTGATTTTGTAGCCTGATACCTTGCTATATTGCCTAATAACTTCCAGTAGTTTTCTGCTGGATTCTTTAGGTTTTTCTATGTATACTATCATATCATCTGCAAATCATGAGAGCTTGAGTTCTTCCCTTCCAATCTGTATTTCTTTGATTTCTTTCTCTTGCCTGATTGCTATGGCAAGAACTTCCAATACTATGTTAAAGAGTAATGATGATAGTGGACATCCCTGTCTAGTCCCTGATCTGAGGGGGAATGCTTTCAGCTTCTGTCCATTGAGTATGATGTTGGCTGTAGGTTTGCTATATATAGATTCCACTATCTTGAGGAATTTCCCATCTATTCCCATTTTTTGTAGAGTTTTGAGCATGAATGGGTGTTGGATTTTGTCAAAGGCTTTCTCTGCATCTATTGAGATAATCATGTGGTTTTTGGCTTTGCTTTTATTGATGTGGTGAATGACATTGATTGACTTATGGATGTTGAACCAGCCTTGCATTCCTGGGATGAATCCCACTTGTTCGTGGTGAATAATCTTTTTGATATGCTGCTGTATCCAGTTGGCCAAGATCTTGTTTAACATTTTGGCATCTATGGTCATCAGAGATAATTGTCTGTAGTTTTCCTTTTTTGTTCTGTCCCTATCAGCTTTTGGTTTCAGGGTAATGTTGGCTTCATAGAAGGTGGAAGGGAGTATTCCTGTTTCTTCAATCTTACGGAAAAGCTTAAGAAGTATGGGTACTGTTTCCTGAAAGTTTTGTAGAATTCTTTTGTAAAGCCATCTGGTCCAGGACTTTTGTTGTTGAGGGGATTCTTAATAACGGTTTCAATTTCTTTGTCCGTGATTGGTGTATACATTGATAATTTAAGGACTTATCAGCTATATTGAAAACACACAAATATTACCTGAGGACAATAAAAAGAGATCCCCAGGGTAAGTACACAGCAACAACAATTATGACAGTGAGTATAACAAGACCCAAAACAGTCTGGGAGCAGAAGCTGCTATACCCACTGAAAGACTTTCAGAAAAAGAGCTACTTGTCACCGTTATAGCTTCTCAATTAGCTGAACTCAGATCAAAAGCCAAAACTATGGGTGGCTTATAGTATGAATGACAGACTGTGGTCTCCACCTAATAATTATAAAGAGGCCCTATAGTTTACCTTCACCCACACATCCCCCTGCTTCCCTTACATGTATAGAGGTTGTGTAGTTACAGGTATCTATGATGAATATAGAGGTTATGTACTTAAATAGTTAAAGTTAAGAGTTAATGGGTAGAAGTTAGTAAACTCTCATATATGCTAAGGTTAGCCA
Source organism: Erinaceus europaeus (assembly GCF_950295315.1). NCBI lineage: Eukaryota > Metazoa > Chordata > Mammalia > Eulipotyphla > Erinaceidae > Erinaceus > Erinaceus europaeus. The sequence continues at coordinate 23,233,617 of NC_080164.1, forward strand.
GTAGAGAGCCCCAGTGTTATATGCTTACTTTACAGCAGAATAATTTTTTTTTTTAGGTAGACAGTTTACTAGATATTAGAAAAGCGTTACTTGGTTTAAATGATCTAGTTAGATCCATCCAAGAATGGGTTAAGAAAAAGGGCTATTAGATTGAGCTCCAGAAAAAATCTGCTGTTTCAACACAGACAGCCAAAACAAAGAAGTAATGTTTGAAGTCATTTTGGCCACACCAAGGCCACACGGATGGTCAAAACGTAGGGGAGGGCAGACGAGTCTGTCTCAAACCAAGGGAACTCCTAAGGAGAACTTGCCTAAAGTGATAATAATGTCTGGAGTTATTTTTGATGCTAATAAAAAAATAGTCTTGCATAATGTCAACTGTATCCAGGTGAGAAATATTTAAAATAAAGCTCTGCAGACAGAGGCCAGAGACAATTATTTCCTGCTCCTAAGGCAGCTGAAGTGTCACTCTCTTCATTCTCCTGTTTCCTTCAGAAAGTCCCTTAATAACTGTGGCCGGGGCTGGCCCCTGGTACTTGCCTCCTCTCCCTCTCCTACCAAGGCCAGAATTTTTTACTTGGAACTCTTGCTTCCTAAGGTCTTGGAATGGGAGATAGGGGAGGGCAGTTACCTCTGCTCTCCAAATTGTAGAGAGATAGTTGTGATCACTTGAGGTTAATCATGGTGGGTTCTTTCACCACAGCTGTACATGGTCCTCTGGGGCATGTGGTGGCTGGTGAATGGGACAGGGATCCATGTCTTCTCTTGACATTTGCAGGCACCTGCCCCTTGCTCTTCAAGAGATACAGTAAGCAGTCATGACACCTTTCCTCTCTGGGCATGACTGTTGTGCCATGCTTGGGTGTGTTGCTCCATTTAGTGAACATATATGGAGGTCATCTAAGGGTTAGGTTTACTCATTGAAGATGGAAGAGTTCAGTGAAGTATTTCCTACTCACTGAGGTCCATTTATTCTCAGATCCAGTCATCAATATACCTTACCCACTGACAAAGTGTCAAAGCTTTTTTTTTTTTTCCCTTCCCTCCAGGGCTATTATTGGGGCTTGGGGCTGGCATTATGAATTCATTGCTCTTAGCAGACTTCTGTTCCATTTTGTTTTATTTTATTTATTATTTGATAAAAACAGAGAGAAAGTGGAGGAAATAGAGAGGAAGAGAGACACCTGCAGTCCTGCTTCACCACTTGTGAAGTTTCTCTCTGTGGGTGGGGACCAGGGGCTTGAACCTGGGTCCTTGTATGTATTGATGTATGCACTTAGCCAGGTGTGCCACCACCTGTTCCATTTTTTTATTGGATAGAACAGAGAGAAATTGAGAGAGGAGGGGAAACTAGAAAGGGGGAGAGACAGGCACCTGCAGACCTGATTCATTGCTTGTGAAGTGACCCCCTTGCATATGGGGAGCTGGGGCCTGGAATGGGTGATTGCGTGGTTGCTTATGCTTCATACTATGTGCACTTAACCTGGTGCACCACCGCCCAGCCTCTGTTCCCAATAGCTTTCTGTCTTCTACCTCCTGCTTTGGTAACTCAAATCTTTAAATTAGAGATTAAGGGCTTCTTTATTTGGCTTTGTCAGTTCCCTAGAGTTTATTTTATTTTATTTTTTTATCCTACAGATAAACAAGACCATCCATGACAAGGGATAGAACCCATTTATCAAAGGAATGTTACAGGGCATGGGAGACAGCTCACATGGTAGAATGTTTACTTCACCAAGGACAGGGGTCTGGGTTTCATCCCTGGCACCACACTAGACCACCCAGCATGAAGGCAAACTTCTCAGATGGTGGAATAGTTCTGTGCTGCCATTCCTTCTCTCTCTGTCACTCTCTGCCTCTCACTTCTGCCTGAAAAGAAAAGGAAAAAGCCAACCTGGGAACATCTTTCCCTTTCTGTTACTCTCCATCCCCCCACCATCCTTCTGTCTAAAAATGGAAAAAGTCAACCTGGGAGTAGTGGAATCAAATGGTTCTGGTGCTTCAGAAAAAAAAACAAAAACAGGAAGACATGCTGTATAAGTTTTATTCCTTTCTTATCAGTCATTGATATCAGAATCATTATGCCAGGCTCTGTCATCATTGACACTATTAATTTTGATCATCTGGTCAAAGTGATGTCAGACAGATTTCTTTCTTTTTTTTAAATTTATGATTAACAGTAGATTTTAAGGTTGTAAAATTATAGTGTATAGCTCCACACCACACTCATCACCAGAGTTCTGTGTTCCCACCCTCTTATTCTCCAAGGATAATGACTATAGTTCTCAGCTAGGCTTCTTAATGCTGTTTTTTCCCCCTATGCAAATAATAAGCAATCAGTGGAGTGAAACTTTTACTTAGGAAACTATTCTAATATTATAGCATCCATCGAGTCTTACATGAATCAGTTCTTTTAGGTATGGTTACTAATAGTTTATGTTTAATACTTACTTTAAAAAGATTTGTCTGTGTGAGAGAAGAGAGGGGAGAGGGAGAGGGAGAGGGAGAGGGAGGGAGAGAGAGAGAGAGAGAGAGAGAGAGAGAGAGCATGAGAACCAGAGAACACCATGGCATCACCTTGGAACTTGAGGTAGCAGGGATTAAATTTAGGATCTCATGCTTGAGATTCTAATGCTGTATTCATTTCAGTGCCTCTCACCCTTTTATCATAGTCTTCTTACAGCAAAGTAGGTGAAAGTTGTATTTTTTTAAAATGCTTATTTTATTTATTTATTCCCTTTTGTTGCCCTTGTTGTTTTATTGTTGTAGTTATTATTGTTGTTGTCGTTGTTGGATAGGACAGAGAGAAATGGAGAGAGGAGGGGAAGCCAGAGAGGAGGAGAGAAAGATAGACACCTGAAGACCTGCTTCACCGCCTGTGAAGCGACTCCCCTGCAGGTGGGGAGCCGAGGTTCGAACCGGGATCCTTATGCCGGTCCTTGTGCTTTGCGCCACCTGCGCTTATCCCGCTGCGCTACAGCCCGACTCCCGTATTTTGTTTTTTTAAAAACCTTTTTGGCTTTCAAAACTTTTCTCTTTTTTTGATTTTATTAATTTAGAATGTTACTTCTTTTCATTCTTTTTATGTGGTAAAGTTTGCTTATGTTTTATATTTCTCTTTGTTTCATAATTGCAACATTTGTTCTCTCAGATTTTTTTTTTTAGTTTCTTTATTGGGGAATTAATGTTTTACGTTCGACAGTAAATACAATAGCTTGTACATGCATAACATTTCTCAGTTTTACATATAACAATACAACCCCCACTAGGTCCTCTGTCATCCTTTTTGGACCTGTATCCCCCCCCCCACCACCCCAGAGTCTTACTTTGGTGCAATACACCAATTCCAGTTCAGGTTCTACTTGTGTTTTCTTTTCTGATCTTGTTTTTCAACTTCTGCCTGAGAGTGAGATCATCCCATATTCATCCTTCTGTTTCTGACTTATTTCACTTAACATGATTTCTCAAACTTCATCCAAGATGGGCTGAAAACGGTGAAGTCACCATTCTTTATAGCTGAGTAGTATTCCATTGTGTATATTTACCACAACTTGCTCAGCCACTCATCTGTTGAGATTGTTTTCTTTCTCTCTTTTTTTTTTTCTTTTACCATCAGTGTTCTAGTTGGGACTCAGTGTCTGCATGACAAATCCACTGCTCCCAGTAGTCATTTTATTCTTTCTTTTATATTACAGGTCAGAGAGAAATTAAGATGTAAGGGAGAAATAAAGAAAGAGAGAGGATAAAGAGACACCTACAATACTGCTTCACTGCTTACGAAACTTACCCCCTCCCAGGGCTGAATCTAGGTCCTCCTTGTACATGGTAACAGGTACAGCGGTGTGCCACTGTCACCATGGACTTGATTTTTCTACTTGTTATTTCCTTGTATGTGCTTATTGTTTTTGACTGTGAGCTCAATTTTCTTGATTATTTTTATCACTTCTAGGGCTTCAGTGCCCCAATCTGTTATTTTCCCCTTTTTGAAAATTATCTTTATTAATTTATTGGATAGAGATAGCCAGAAATTGAGAAGGAAGGGGGTGATGAAGAGAGAGAGAGAGACAGAGAGACACCTGCAGCCCTGCTTCACCACTTGTGAAGCTTTCCCCCTGCAGGTGGGGACTGGGGCTTGAACCTGGGTCCTTGTGCATTATAACATGTGTGCTCAACCAGGTGCACCACCACCTGGCCCGCCCTTCCTTCCTTCCTTCCTTCCTTCCTATATAAATCAGTTATTTTTTTCCCTCTCTCTCTTTTTTAACATGTAAATCAGTTCTTTACTTTTTTTTTCTGGCACTCTTAGGAACTTCCAGTACTCCAGCTTTCCAGGCACTTTATATTAAAGTCTCTGCTGAGGGTTCTCAGACCAACCAGGTAGGCTGATTTGGTCTCTCAAACTCAGGAAAGCTGTTTTGTGGTTGAGAACTTCTGTGGAAGAAATTCTCTCAGTAGTGGTACACCTGGTTAAGTACACATAATACTAAGTACCTGGACCTGGGTTCAAACCCTTGATCTCTGTCTGCTGTGGGGAAGCTTCACAAGTGGTGAAACAGGTCTATAGGTGTCTGTCTCTCTCCCACTATGTCTCTCCAACTGCTCTCAATTTCTCTCTGTACTAGCCAATAAAATGGAGGGAAAAAAAAAAAAAAGAAAAACTGGCCATTAGGTGCAGTGGATTTTTAGTTCTGGCACTGAGCCTCAGTGATAACCCTGGAAGAAAAAAAAAAAAAAGAAAGAAATTTTCTCTGACTATTCAGCACTGAAATTTCAGGACAATGCTATTTGGCTATCTTTGGGGCCAGGAGGCTGTGTACCTATTCTAAGTGCCTCAGAAAGCTGTGACAATTGAGAGTCAAGTTCCTCAGTTCTGTCCTGCAGTAGGATAAAGTCTGCCTTTCATGATCCATTCAACTATCTGAATTCCTGTTTCCACCTTACTTTTTGTCCCCTGAATATTCCTATCATTTTTGTTATTCACTGTAAACTTGTAAAAAAAAAAAAAGAAAACTTTCAGGGACCCAGGTGTTGGCATACCTAGTTGAGCACACACAAAATTTCCAGTTTTTTTTGGAAGCAGGATTGTCTGGGGTTTTAGCCACTGTTCTGCTGGAAGTGGAGTCCTGCATGGTTTCTTTATCTTTTTTTAAAATGAATTTTTATTTATTCTGAATAGAGATATAATTAGAGAGGGGGAGGGGATATGGAGAGGGAGTGAGACAGAGAGACACCTGCATACCTGCCTCACCATTTTGTGAAGCTTCTCCCTTGCAGGTGAGGACTGGGTCCTTGCACTTGTGGTGTGTATGCTCATCCACGTGTGTTAACAGCCAGCTCCCATTCTAATCATCTTTATACTGAGACCCACAGAGTGCTTTGCCTTCGATAAAGTCACACAGAGAGGCAGGAATGTGTTCAAATACACCTCAACATGCCCATTTATTCTTCTTATTGAATAATGCATAAATACCCATTAGGGGCTTAATGAGGTTAGTTCATGCAATTATACTTCAAAGTACATTTTCATAGATGGTTTGTTTGATCACAGATGATGTTTCAGCTTTATGTCTGTGTTGATGAAACAGTAAGTAAAATATTTTGGCCAGAAATTAAATGAGGTCTTAAGAACCAGACAGATTTCAAAGGTTCTTTTACCCTTTCTTCCATATACTTGTTACAAGTAACTCTCACATAATAAGTAGGCATTGTGAACATATTAATTAGGTAGGCAAACAGTGAATGAATCAGTATACTTTACTTCACATGACACTGCCTTCAAGGGACCATCCGTGACCAAGGCAGAGGTATACCTGACTTCATTCATCTTCAGCAACCTCCACAGCTCTGACAGTGTTGGGGGAGGGAATCGAGGAAAGAAATTCTCAGTGAAACATTGTAAATACTGGCCTCACTTCGCCACTAAATTGAATCTCCCGTATAAATCCTGTTCCAGGTATCCACCACACTGTATGATTTGGAAAGGTACAATTGATGTAAATACAAGTGCTGACCATTTATCAAGCCTGTCATGCCTCTCTACCAGGAGCTAAAGAGGCATCTGCTGTCACTGACTTTTCAAGGACTGCTCCTGGAAAGTCTGTTTTACTTATTTATTTGAAAATGTTTTCTTTTGCAATTTTAACTTCAGCTGCTCAGAGAAGGATGGACAGAGAGGGTGGCCAAGAACTTGAAAAGAATCATGAGTACCTAAATATCCCAGTGGGGAGCCTCAGCTTGCCCTGGACAGTGGACTAAAGCAAGACAGAATGCTTCTCTAGCAGGCTAGGGAGAGAGACTGTGCATAGTCAGAACAGGGTCACCCCAGTTATAGGTCATTAGGTAGGTAGGTACCAGGCAGAGATACAGAACAGGACTGGGGGAGCATCTAGATGCAAGTGAGAAAATTGTTAAGTTATAGTTCTATGAAGCTGTATCTGGAAAGAGATCCCTTCTTTTTAAATAATTTTTATTTATAAAAAGGAAACGGACAAGAATCATAGGATAAGAGGAGTACAGCTCCACACAATTCCCACCACCAGAACTCTATCCATCCCCTCCCCTGATAGCTTTCCTTTTCTTTAACCCTCTGGGAGTATGGACCCAAGGTCATTGTGGGATGCAGAAGGTCTGGCTTCTGTAATTGCTTCCCCATTGAACATGGGCGTTGGAAGGTCGATCCATACTCCCAGCCTGTTTCTCTCTTTCCCTAGTGGGGCAGGGCTCTGGGGAAGCGGGGCTCCAGGACACATTGGTGGGGTCCTCTACCCAGGGATGTCCGGTTGACATCATGGTGGCATCTGGAACCTGGTGGCTGAGATTTTCCTTTTACCTCATTTCCCGCTCCTTTTTGACAGGGTCCAGTGATTTTTATCATCTGCATCTTTGTAACTATTTCATGATAACCAATGCTTGCCTTCCTGATAGACTTGTTCATATGCCTTCACTAAGTGACCCTTTGTAAGAAATTTCTCCCTGGTGATATGCATAGAAATGCCCAGGGTCCTGCAAGGGTAGGGGCTTAACATTCTGAAAACTAGAAAACCAAGCTTAAAGGTCATAAAAATCTTGATTATTAAATAGTCATTCCTTCATTTCAGTTATAAATAAGTAAATATCTTATTACCACCCAGACAATCAATACTGCCCATGAGCAAGTGGAAAGGTAGATATTTGTAGGTGCCTACTTCTCATCACTGCTTCTAACTAAGTCATTCAGCTAGACAGTTCACACTGTGCTTGGTCAAATAATCAGTAAAGACTCTATTATTACAAAGCTGTTTAATTTATTCCTTATTTTTGCCAATGACTAAACACTGAAGTAGTAACTACGCAAATTTAAAATAGCTATTTATGTTATAATATTTTGGTTCAGTAACCAAGTCTGTAATCTGCTCAGTAAAGAAAAGGACCAGATGTTGCTTTTGATGTCTGCCTGCTGAGCATGGTAGTGGCATGTTCTGACAGCTGCAAGAAACAGAGCAGGGAAAGAGCCCTGTTTTTGTAATGATCTGGGTCTCAACCACTATCCACTCATTGTGAAAGAAGTAATTGTATATTTCTCATCATATTTAGAGAAGAATTGTGTGCATCCAAAATCTTAACTCAGACCTCACCTATAAAGTCTTGGTACAGTCTAAATTCTGGAGACAGTGGAACATGGCTTGGAACTTCCTTAGAGGTTGTTGAGTTATTCTCTTGGACTGAAAAGCATGTGGCATGTGGTAGTGACATTAGATTGGAGGTAGAGGTGAATCAATAAGATAAGAATAGACTCAAGGAGAAGTACCTGTGTAACACCAAGAGAGGCAGCAGAGCCCAGTTTTAACCTAACTAATGATTTTCAGGGGTCTGGAGCAAACCATAGACCCTGACAACATTACTTCGGTGGATTATGAACAGGGAATTATTAAACCAAGAGTTTAACAATTACAAGTTAGCATGCTGCAGCAGCATTTCCAGTATTATAATTTGTGAAGGTTAGTTATTCTGTGTAGGTGTTGAGAAGTGATAATAGCAATATTACTAGCTACATCTAACTTTCAATTAGTTTGTCCTACTGTTTTGCCACTAATTCTTTTATCCCTGGAAATAACCCCCTATGCAGTTTCAATTATTATCACATCAGCCTTTGGGATGACAAAACTGCAGTTTGGAGATATTATATAGCTTGTTCAGCTATACTAAGGAACCAGGGTTTAAAAACTGAACTGAGAGATGTATATCCTAGGACTAAAACTCAGAACAAGAAGTATTTGCCCAGATGACACACCAAGGATGGTGAAGCCTGAAATATCTGTGTAGACAATGTTATTAGGTACCTGGTGATGTGAGAAGGAGCCAGAAATGAAGCCTGCCCGCTGACTGTGAGCTTGACACACCCTTCTTCTCTGCTGAGTGTCTTCTCTTCTGTGTGAGATGGATGAGATTTAAAGGGAGATATTCTAATGTCTGGGGATTTAGCTCGACCGGTAGACTGTAGGACTTGTGTGTCGAAGGCTCTCAGTTCTATTCCTGGAGTAGCAATTAACCAGAATGATGCTCTGGTTTCTTTTTCTTTCTCTCATGAAAATGATTTTGTGTCTTATGAGATCAATAAATAACAAGGCATATTCTAGTTAGTTCCAGACCACATATGGGGTGGGACAGGATTAATGGACAGTGGGAAATAGAAGCCATGATTTTGAGCTGACAAGTCTCACTTCCTAGAGGCTCCCATACCTAACTCCTTACCTGCCCTCTGCCTCACTTCTAGTCTCTAACCTAGTTTCTTCCAAACATGTTCTCTCTTTTGTTTGGAGGAAGACTATCTGTATTTCAAACTCTTCTTCCATTTAAGTCAGCTGAAATGTAACTTTAGTTGCACAGACCCAGGCTTATTCAGTCCTCAGTAACCATGCTCATGTAAGAATATTGCAATTGTCTATTTTTTCCTTGACTTCCCACCAGATTGTGTTTTTTTTAAGACTTTTTTTTAAATATTTATTTTATTTATTTATTCCCTTTTGTTGCCCTTGTTGTTTTATTGTTGTTGTCCTTGTTGGATAGGACAGAGAGAAATGGAGAGAGGAGGGGAAGACAGAGAGGAGGAGAGAAAGATAGACACCTGCAGACCTGCTTCACCGCCTGTGAAGCGACTCCCCTGCAGGTGGGGAGCCGGGGTTCGAACCGGGATCCTTATGCCGGTCCTTGTGCTTTGTGCCACCTGCGCTTAACCCGCTGTGCTGCAGCCTGACTCCCCAGATTGTGTTTTTTTATCAATGTGCCTTGCCTTTCATTTGATACCACCTAATAAAACTATTTAAATTCACTAACTGAACAAATTAATACATTGAAGGGGCTGGATGGTGGTGCACCTGGTTAAGTGCATACATTATAGTAGTGCACAAAAAAGGTCTTCCTCCAGTGGCAGGGTAGAATGACCCAGCCCCCCTTCAGAGAGTGGGTAGTCCCTACTATTGCTAATTTATTGTGATGGCAAGGTCCTGGAGAAGCCCACAAGAGAGTTCATGCTAATATTCCTGATGCATGTGACTGGTAATGATGGAGGTCTAGGCCCATTATATTTGTGTGGGAATACAAGGATTCTCTAACTAGGGCCCCAAGATGATGGGTGGTCCGATATTGACCAAAATGGCCATTATTAAGTGAGCCTGTGATATTACATTTTTAAAGTGACCATGAATTGTCAAAAAACCAGCCTGACATCAACATCTTTCTTAGACAAATGTGTGAGCCAAATGTGAGAACTCAGTAGGTCTGGCTTTGTGATGTGCCCATACGTCAGCCTCCTGACTTTGTGAAGGAGTATGAACATGGAGACCTGGGTCATGGGTACAAGAAGGACCCTCTAATCCCTCCTTTCCCTCCTGACACCAGTAACTTGTACTTGAAAGATGTTCTCTCCAGATCGGATGGAAAGAAATTATCTGATCATCACAGATGAGGAGTCAAGATTGTGGTAATTTTGTATCTATAGGCTTTTTTTTGTCATCACCCAGGTTCCTCTACTTCTCACTTTGTTAGAAAGAGAGAAAGAGATGTGGTGTGGAAATGGGGGGGTTATCTCAGAACCACTCTTATCTTCCCTCCAGTCTACTTCAGTAACTTCTTCACAGATGCCTCTCTTTGTTTAGCCTAAACTAGAAACACTTGTTTGTTGAGTCTTTGTTTCTTGTAACAGATCCTCATATTTTGTAAAATGTGCATTCAATAGTTTTTGTTTTGTTTTGTCAATACTTAAAAATTTTCTTTTGTTACAGTGCACAAGCTGAGAACCTATGATCTGTAGCATAAATGCTTTCTTCCCTTACAAGACTACAGAGAGTTTCAAGAAGAAATGTGTGGTCAAACAGACAATGACTCAAAATAGCTATATAAGGTAAGAACAGTAAACAGACAAACCAAAACTGAGACTGCTCCCTGTAAGGATGCTTACTAAGCACTCACTGAGCTTCCTTCATTGTTTAGCACTTTGTTTACTCTTCCCACTTAATTCTCAGCATTTCTATGAAATGGCATTAGTATCTTCTCCATTTTGAGACTGGGCAGTGGGAGCCTACAAAGGCTAAGAATTGTGCCTATTATCACACCCCTGGTATGAGATTTATATCCAGGTTATTCTGTCTCTAAATTCCAAATATTTAACTCTCACAGTTTCCCCACCATGTGAGGATGAGCAAGGGAAGGTTTGGGAATCTTGGTGATGTAAAATGCTGTGTTAGAAGTGCTGAACTCTCCATAGAATTCATTTAAGCAGAAATTAGATACCTTTTTCTTTAAAAATTTTTTTTATTGGTGATTTAATAATGATTAACAAGATTGAGGGATAGGAGGGGTACAATTCTATGTAGTTCCCACTACCAGAGTTCTATATTCCACCCTTTCCATTGGAAGGTTCCCTATTCTTTATTCCTCTGGGAGTATAGACCAAAATTCTTTCTTTACAGGGTGCAGAAGGTAGAAGGTATGACTTCTATAATTACTTTTCCACTGAACATGGTCCTTGGCAGGTTGATCCATAGCCCCAGATTTTTTTCTATTTTTTGTTTTAAAATTATTTATTTATTATTATTAGTTACTTAATTTTTTTATTTATAAAAAGGAAACACTGACAAAAAACATAGGATAAGAGAGGTACAACTCCACACAGTTCCTACCACCAGAACTCCATATCCCATCCCCTCCCCTGATAACTTTCCTATTCTTTATCCCCCTGGGAGTATGGACCCAGGGTCATTATGGGGTGCAGAAGGTGGAAGGTCTGGCTTCTGTAATTGCTTCCCTATTGAACATGGGTGTTGCCAGGTCAATCCACACTCCCAGACTGTCTTTCTTTCCCTAGTGAGGTGGGGCCCTGGGGAAGTGGGGCTCTAGGACACATTGGTGGGGTCATATGCCCAGAGAAGTCTGGAACCTGGTAGCTGAAAAAATAGTTAACATATAAAGCCAAAGAAATTGTTGAATAATCATGAACCTAAAGGTTGGAATATTGCAGATGAAGATTTGGGTTTCTTTGTTTTGTAGATAGATAGTAGGCCTATTTTAGTCATATTCCAAAGGGCCCATGAAAGACACCATAAAGTCCCCAATGAAATAGTTTCTACTTAGATACCCTCCTCACCTACTTCCTATTATACTTTCCTCACTCACTCTGAAGCTAACCTTATCAAAGCAAGGACTGCAAAAGCTGAATAAGGACAAGGGACTGGCATACTTTAATGATGACTCTTTAGTCACTATCAGGCCATCCCATCATCTGGGGCCCTAGTTGGGGAGTCCTGAGATACCCAAACAGACATGATGGGCCTAGACCTCGAGTAGATCTCTATCTCTATTGTTACTGGTCATCTCCATCAGGAACAACAAAATGGACCCCTTTGTGGGTCCCCTTAGGACCTTGCCCTCAGTGTGGATCAACAATGGTAGAGAATGTTCCAACCTCCGAAGGGAGGCTGGACAACATACTCTATCTACCACCTGAGGATGATGGGTCCTGATATTGGGGCAGCATGGAATGTTCCTACTGATGACCACAGAATGTGAGGTTGGATCTACAGGGATGCAGAGGTCACATAGGCTCCTAATCTGACTATATGCCCCAGATTACATCAAATCGATGGGGTTTACAGTCAACAATATTTATAAACCTTTCTCATATGTGGGAGCTACTCTCTTCCCTGATCCAGCTTTCTGTTCCTTTTCCCAGTCATGACATTATCTCCCCAGACAATAACTTGGGTCCACCTGCATATCAGATGTCTGGCACAGAAAAAAAATAAACAAAACTAGATACCTTTTCCTATCCTAGGAAAGATTTTAAATGGGAAAGAATATAGGAGGCTCTCCTTAAAAATTATAATTTCAGGGGTTGGACAGTGACACACCTGGTCAAACACATATGTCACTATGTACAAGGACTTGGGTTTGAACCCCTGCTCCTCACCTGTAGGGTGGTGCTTTAGGAGTGGTGAAGCAGGTCTGCAGGTGTCTTCTTCTCCCTTTCTCCCTCTCTTCTCAATCTCTCTCTGTCATGTTAAATAAAATAGAAAAATAAAAAAGAAAAGAAACATAACTGCCCGGAGTTATATATTTGTAGTACTAGCACTGAGCCCCAGTGATAATCCTGATGGATATTAAAAAAAATTGTAATTGTCTACCCAAAGAAGAGGTAACATTTCTATTATTAGGAGAAACTATGTTGCCTCTTTGGCCATCTCAATTAATTTTAGAAATATAATGCATGTCAGTGGCAATTATATCTGGAGGCATTGTGTGTTTTCACAGAGATTATATTTATAAATAAATTATTTACCCACCAGGGTTATTGTTATAACAGTCTCTATGCCTGCATAGCAACTCCATTGTTCCTGGAAGTCATTTTCCCTCTTTATTTCATTTTTTCCCCATTAAATATAGAAACAAAGAGGGAGAAACAGAGAAGAGACACCTGAAGCATAGTTCGATCCATCACTAGTGAAGCTTCCCACTGGCAGGTCAGGACTAGGAGCTTGAACTTAAGTCCTTGCACATGATAATAGGCTTTATCTAGTATGCAACCATCTGGTTCCTACACATGAGTTATTGCACAAGAGACACAAATCCTTAATGTTAAGTAACTGGTTTATAGTATTACTGGTTTCTCAGGCAGAGAGACTGGACACATAGAGGCAATTAAGCAGGAAGCAGTGTTTATTTATTTCTGGTGTTATGGACTCGGCAGGCTTGTACCAGTCTTGAGTGCAGTGGTGCTTACCCCTTTTTGCAGTTATCAACCTCCCCATTGCAACAAGCTTAACAGGTTATTTTTTCTTGTTTATATGAAGAATGCACATTTTGTTTTGCTTATCAGCGGGGTTTTCTAACAGACTTTTCTAGCAGGTGGGATAGAGGATTCACTGGCAGCTGGCCAAGGACAAGTTGATTACTTGTAGCAGAAAGTTTAGTCTATGCTGAGGGGAGGTGGAAGGTTGTTCTTCCTCTTCAGCTTGAGAAGTTAACCCTTGCTTGCCTCATTAAGATAGCGTTTAACATTCGTGTACTATTGACTCCAGGCTATAAAATTCTGAACAGGGAAAAATAATCCATACTTTTCTTACTGGATACATTTATTCAACTGAGCTCCGTTTTACCCAATGTGTGTTTAAGTGTTTCAGCCATTCTTGTATATTTGCCCTGTCTATAACCTGATAATTTAGCTAATGCTGAGTGATAGTGGTCACATTGTTACTAGTGTTTGTAGCTGCAAACACCTCTGCCTTCCTATAAGTGGCCACTACATTTCTTTAATCATTCTGAAGTACATTCTGAATTCACTACAACTCTACTGACGATGGGCTCTGATCAGTGCAGGTCGGGAGAGTCATCATAACAAAAATGCAAAAGACTTAACTATGGTGCCTTCCAAGCCAAGCAAATCAAAACAAATAGATAATTTCCATTTGCAATTTAAACGACACCCTTTGTGAGGCTTGTCAAATGCATTTATAAGCTATCAGTTGTGTGAGAGTAATAACAGTGTGCGGATAGCACAATCTTGACAGTGTAGACTGTCTTATTCATTTTTAAATCAGCAGCAATTCTCACAAATCCTGGTATCAAGTAACTTCTCAGTAGATGTTATGGACACATGCACACATGCCATTTGGAGTAATAACCAACTTTATGGCAACTATCAAAAAATATGATTTGGGGGAATGGGTGTGTAACACAGCAGGTTAAGCGCCTGCACAAGGACCAGCTTGAGGATCCTGATTTGAGCCCCAGGCTCCCCACTTGCAGGGGAGTAGCTTCACAGGTGGTGAAGCAGGTCTGCAGGTGTCTGTCTTTCTCTCCCTCTGTCTTCCTCTCCTCTCTCCATTTCTCTCTGTCCTATCTAACAATGACAACATCAATAACAACAATACTAACTACAACAATAAAAAAGGGCAACAAAAGGGAAAATAAATAAATATTTAAAAAGTGACTTTTAAAAAAGTATTATTTGCGTCATGTTGCCCTGTCATGTGACTGAGTGATGGTGATCAGTAACTTAATTAAGCATTGATACTTAATGGGGATATTACATTTTTTTTTTTAACTCTAAGTGATATTGCAAATTACAACATAAAAACACTGTAAGATGTTTCAAGAAAACTTTCCCAGTGTAAAACAAAGTTCTAAGCCCCATAAATCTTGAAAAATGCAAAGATTACCCTTATTTTCTGAGGGGGAGGGTGCAAACAAGTAGACTAGAGTCCAGGTTCTTGATGTTTTTTGTGGCTTCTTGGGCACTTCCTAGTGGGAAGCTGTCTTAAAGAAAGGGGAGGGAGAACCAGAGGAAGGGCTTGGTGGAAGGAGGGAAAGGTTTTATTACATTGGAAGTAGAAGCAATGCTCAGTTCTTTTGTTTCCAAGAATATTTAAATGAATAGGAAGGTCTTGCATCTGCTGTCTCATTTATTTCTTTTTTTTTTTTAAATTTTTTATTTAAGAAAGGATTAGTGAACAAAAGCATAAGGTAGGAGGGGTACAACTCCACACAATTCCCACCACCCAATCCCCATAACCCACCCCCTCCCATGGTAGCTTTCCCATTCTCTATCCCTCTGGGAGCATGGACCCAGGGTCATTGAGGGTTGCAGAAGGTAGAAGGTCTGGCTGCTGTAATTGCTTCCCCGCTGAACATGGGCATTGACTGGTCGGTCCGTACCCCCAGTCTGCCTCTCTCTTTCCCTAGTAGGGTGTGTCTCTGGGGAAGCTGAGCTCCAGGACACATTGGTGGGGTCTTCAATCCAGGGAAGCCTAGCCAGCATCCTGGTGGCATCTGGAACCTGGTGATTGAAAAGAGAGTTAACATATGAAGCCAAACAATTTGTTGAGCAATCATGGATCCCAAGCTTGGAATAGTGGAGAGGAAGTGTTAGGGAGGTACTCACTGCAAACTCTAGTGTAATCCTGCTTTCAGGTATATATTTTGCAGTAGTTTATGGATACGTGTGCACATAAGCTCTCTCTCACAGAAACTGGTGTATATCTAGGTTATGGGACTTTGTTAGAAAGTAAACTACCTGAGATGAAATTAGAGTGTACTATTAAAGGAAAGGTCTCACCCGAGTAATGAAGCTGAAGGGTTGTCATTCCACACGTGAAGTCTCTGGATACAGTCTGAGGTGAAGCATGTTGAGATGGCAATCGTTGCTTTGGTTAGGTTGTGATCAGCGGATGCAATATTATTTGGTTTGGATTGGGAGATGCATACGGGAAAGTGGGCCCTATCCAAGGGTGCCAGGACTGGGGGAAGTAGGGGCTCTATAGTGAAGATGTGAGGTTCCTGCTGTCTTAGGGTTCAAAAAGACAATCAATAGTTAATATTATTATCACATTATTTGTTAATTGGGTTAACTTTGAAAAGTCCCTTTGTTATGGTTTGCTGTACAGTACCCAGTATCTTGTATATAGCTGTGCTATTGGAAGCTTCTAATATACTTGGTCTAGGCTTTTGAGAGAGTCCACATATCAAATACATAGCCTATATATTAAAAAGATTCAGTTTGTCTTTTGAGAAACTTTGAGACATACAATTGATTTCCCCCTCTCATATTAATTAACTACTGATTTATATGTCTACATTTTGCTAGGAGTGTACATAAACACCATTCCCACCACCAAAGGACTGTGACCCATCCCTCCTGCCCACTCCCACCCCCCACTGGCCCAGGAAGCTACATGTCTACCCCTCACCACTGGGTTTTTACTTTGGTGCCCTACTTACAATTTGATCAGGTCCTGCTTTTAGTTTCCCTTTCAGATATTCTAAGTCAGGTTCTGTTGATGAGTGGGATCATCCCATACTCATCTTTATCTTTCTGACTTAGTTCACTTAACATAATTCCTTCTAGCTCTGTCCAAGATGGTTGAGAGAAGGTGGGTTCATTGTTCTTGATAGCTGCATAGTATTCCATTGTGTATATATACCACAGCTTTCTCAGCCACTCATCTGTTGTTGGGCACCTGGGTTGCTTCCAGGTTTTAGCTATTATGAATTGTGCTGCTATGAACATAGGAGTACACACCTCTTTTTGGTTGGGTGTTATGGAGTCCTTGGGGTATAACCCCAGGAGAGGAATTATTGGGTCATATGGAAGGTCCATGTCTAGCCTTCTGAGAGTTTTCCAGACTGCTCTCCACAGAGGCTGTACCAATTTACATTCCCACCAGCAATGTAAAAGGGTTCCTCTGTCCCCACATCCTCTCCAGCATTTGTTGCTGCTGTCCTTTTTGATGTATGCCATTCTTACAGGAGTGAGGTGGTATCTTAGTGTTGTCTTAATTTGCATTTCTCTGACAATCAGTGACCTAGAGCAGTTTTTCATATGTTTGTTAGCCTTTTGGATCTCCTCTGTGGTGAATGTTTTGTTCATTTCCTCTGCCCATTTTTGGATGGGGTCATTTGCTTTTTTGCGGCTAAGTTTGCTGAGCTCTTTATATATTTTGGTGATTAGTTTCTTGTCTGATGTCTGGCATGTGAAGATCTTTTCCCATTCTTTGAGGGGTCTCTCTGTTTGTTTAATAGTTTCTTTGGATGTGCAGAAGCTTTTCAATTTGATGTAGTCCCATTGGTTTGTTTCTGCTTTGGTCTTCCTTGCAATTGGGTTTGATTCATCAAAGATGTCCTTGAGGTGTATGTGAGAAAGTGTTTTACCAATGTTTTCCTCTAAGTATTTGATTGTTTCTGGTCTGACATCTAGGTCTTTGATCCATTTGGAGTTTATTTTTGTTTCTGGTGAGATAAAGTGGTTCAATTTCATTCTTCTTCATGTTTCAACCCAGTTTTCCCAGCACCATATATTGAAGAGAGCCTCCTTTTTCCATTTAATCCTTTGGGCCCCCTTATCAAAGATTAGATGCCCATAGGTGTTGGGATTTACTTCTGGGCTTTCAATTCTGTTCCACTGGTCTGTGTGCCTATTTTTGTTCCAGTACCATGCTGTTTTGATGATGATGGCTTTATAATATAGTTTAAGGTCTGGGAGTGTGATGCCTCCATTTCTGTTTCTTTTCCTTAAGATGGTTTTGGCAATTCTAGGTGTTTTCAGGTTCCAGATAAATGATTGTAGTGTTTGTTCTATTCTCTTAAAGAAGCTTGGTGGAACTTTGATGGGTATTGCATTAAATTTGTATATGGCTCTGGGGAGAATATTCATTTTGATGATATTTATTCTTCCAATCCCTGAGCATGGGATATCTTTCCATTTCTTGGTATCAGTTTCTATCTCCTTGAGTAGCGACTCATAGTTTTCAGCATACAAGTCTTTCACTTCTTTGGTCAACTTTATTCCGAGGTATTTTATTGATTTTGCTGCAGCAGTGACTGGGAGTGATTTCTGGATGTCGTCTTCTTCAGATTTAGTGTTTGCATAAAGAAATGCCACTGATTTTTGTACATTGATTTTGTAGCCTGATACCTTGCTATATTGCCTAACAACTTCCAGTAATTTTCTACTGGATTCTTTAGGTCTTTCTATGTATACTATCATATCATCTGCAAATAGTGAGAGCTTGACTTCTTCCCTTCCAATCTGTATCCCTTTGTGTTGCTGAGGACTTATTCTGATGCAGTCTCCGCCCCCAGGTTTTTCTATGCCCCGCTAAATCCTAGAGTGCCCCCTTTCAACCAATCCTGGCTCCGCCCCCAGGTTTTTCTATGCCCCGCTAAATCCTAGAGTGCCCCCTTTCAACCAATCCTGGCCCTACACGTCACCCCTGGTTGTCGCCCAATAAAAAGCCCCCTCACCCCTCCCCTCGCTCTTTCTGGGCTCTCGGCTCTCCCTCTCTGAGGTCTCGCTCCCTGCTCTCCCCCCGTGGTCGGCCATTGCTGGCTGGCTCCACGTGGTCTGAACCAAACCTCCCCCCCCATCCTATAATAAAGATCTGTGTACCCCTTTGCTCTGGACGTCCGCTCTCTTCTCCGCGGTGCAGCCCGACACCAGACCACCTCAACAACATCTGGCGCCCAACGTGGGGCCACAGAAGTGGGCGGATTCCACTTACCTGTGTCTGGGCGGTTTCGGAGACCTCAGGCCGGGCGTGGTGTGGGTACGGAACACGATGGGCGCCAGATGTTGTTGAGGTGGTCTGGTGTCGGGCTGCACCGCGGAGAAGAGAGCGGATGCTAAAAGATAGTTCCTGGGAATTGGGTGGTGGCGCAGCGGGTTTAGCAAGAACTGGCTTGAGGATCCCAGTTTGAGCCCCCGGCTCCTCACCTGCAGGGGAATCACTTCACAGGCGGTGAAGCAGGTCTACAGGTATCTTTATCTCCCTCTGTCTTTCCCTCCTCTCTCCATTTCTCTCTGTTCTATACAACAACCACAATATCTGCAATAACAACAATATAATTACAACAAGAACAACTAGGGCAACAAAGGCAAGATACAAGATACAAAAAAAAAAAAAAGGGATAAGATAGTTCCCTCTTCCCTACACCTTAGAGTCTTTGTTAAAAGATAAGGTCTTTTTCCCCATGAATCACCCAGGACCTTCCAGATAAACGGCTGACTACCATGAAAAATAATATAAAATGTAATCATAAATGAATAGGAAAGATACATCCCCCAATACTCAGTTGGTCAAGGCACCAAACCTCTTCTTCTATAAAGCATTCAAATCAGAAGCCCTGCTAACCACGAGAAGCAGATTGTTTTTGTTTCTTTACAGGAATCCCGGAAAAACCATCTGAACCCCTGCACACCCTGACGTCACTCACTAGATGGCACGACTACCGTGGCACACCCCCCGAAACCCTAGATGTCACTCAACGCGATCTGAAGAATCTGATTCGCAGACTCCAAGGACAGAACCTTTTTACTGCCTGTCTGCCTTTCCTGCTTTTGCTTTGACCTGTCACGTTTTGGCGGTTCCAGCTCACAATCTACAGAAAAGCAGAATTCCAGAGGCTGACCTTCCTCATGCAGCATTTCATCCCCTGCCATTTCTCCCCCTAGTCGCCTACTTTGGACTGAGACTTCTATCGGACTTGCTGGTATACCCTTTGGACACTTTAGACAATTTTACAGCAGCTTCCTTCCCTTCACGTTGCTGGTTTTTCATCCTGAGTAATTCATAGACTTTACAGACTGTTGCCTTGAGGACTATACAATGCCAAATAGCCCCTCTGTTTGGTGGGTCATGCCTCCCGCCTCCCCCTCATTATGTACCCTTGCCCCTTTCCCCACCCAAACAGGGAATGCTCCTTTACACACCAATCCTTCCCTTCACACCACACTGGCTTTTACTTCTCCCCTACTTATCTCTTCCTATTTTGTTTAGATATAAAGGGATAGGAGGAGATGTTGCTGAGGACTTATTCTGATGCAGTCTCCGCCCCCAGGTTTTTCTATGCCCCGCTAAATCCTAGAGTGCCCCCTTTCAACCAATCCTGGCTCCGCCCCCAGGTTTTTCTATGCCCCGCTAAATCCTAGAGTGCCCCCTTTCAACCAATCCTGGCCCTACACGTCACCCCTGGTTGTCGCCCAATAAAAAGCCCCCTCACCCCTCCCCTCGCTCTCTCTGGGCTCTCGGCTCTCCCTCTCTGAGGTCTCGCTCCCTGCTCTCCCCCCGTGGTCGGCCATTGCTGGCTGGCTCCACGTGGTCTGAACCAAACCTCCCCCCCCATCCTATAATAAAGATCTGTGTACCCCTTTGCTCTGGACGTCCGCTCTCTTCTCCGCGGTGCAGCCCGACACCAGACCACCTCAACACCTTTGATTTGTTTCTCTTGCCTGATTGCTATGGCAAGAACTTCCAATATTATGTTGAAGAGTAACGGTGACAGTGGACAGCCCTGTCTAGTCCCCGATCTGAGGGGGAATGCTTTCAGCTTCTGTCCATTGAGTATGATGTTGGCTGTAGGTTTGCTATATATATAGACTCCACTATCTTGAGGAATTTCCCATCTATTCCCATTTTTTGTAGAGTTTTGAGCATGAATGGGTGTCGTATTTTGTCAAAGGCTTTCTCTGCATCTATTGAGATAATCATGTGGTTTTTGGCTTTGCTTTTATTGATGTGATGAATGACATTGATTGCTTTATGGATGTTGAACCAGCCTTGCATTCCTGGGATGAATCCCACTTGGTCATGATGAACAATCTTTTTGATATGTTGCTGTATCCAGTTGGCCAAGACGTTGTTTAATATTTTGGCATCTATGTTCATCAGAGATATTGGTCTGTAGTTTTCCTTTTTTGTTCTGTCCCTATCAGCTTTTGGTATCAGGGTGATGTTGGCTTCATAAAAGGTGGAAGGGAGTATTCCTGTTTCTTCAATCTTATGGAATAGCTTAAGAAGTATGGGTATTAACTGTTTCCTGAAAGTTTTGTAGAATTCGTTTGTGAAGCCATCTGGTCCAGGACTTTTGTTGTTGGGGAGATTCTTAATAACGGTTTCAATTTCTTTGTCTGTGATTGGTGCATTTAGATTTTGTAGTTCTTCTTGGTTCAGTTTTGGAAGTGCATAGGTTTCTAGGAATTGTTCCATTTCTTCCAGATTCTCTAGCTTGGTGGCATATAGTTCTTTATAGAAGTTTCGCAGAATTCTCTGGATTTCTGTGGTGTCAGTTGTGATATCTCCTGAATCGTTTACAATTCTATTAATTTGAGTCTTCTCTCTTTTTTGTTGGGTGAGTCTGGCTAGGGGTTTGTCAATTTTGTTTAATCTTTCAAAGAACCAACATTTGGCTTCATTGATCTTTTGTATGGTTCTTTTATTTTCGATGTTGTTTATTTCTGCTCTAACTTTAGTGATTTCTGTCCTTCTGGTTGCTTTAGGGTTCCTTTGTTCCTCTTCCTCTAAGTCCTTGAGGTGTGTAGTAAGGTCGTTCATTTGGGCTTCTTCTTGGTGTTTAATATGTGATTGTATGGCTATAAGTTTCCCTCTCAGTACTGCTTTCGCTGTGTCCCAAATATTTTGATAGGTTGTGTCTTCATTTTCATTAGTTTCCAGGAACATTTGAATTTCCTGTTTGAGTGAGTCTCTGACCCAGTGGTTCTTAAGGAGCATGTTGTTTAGTTTCCAAATTCTATGTCTTTTAATAATTTTCCGTTTGTTGTTAAAAGTTAGTTTTACTCCACTGTGGTCTGAGAAGATACTTGGGATGATTTCAATGCTCTTGAATTTATTGATGCTGTCTTTGTGGCCTAACATGTGGTCTATCCTTGAGTATGTGTTATGTGGATTTGAAAAGAAGGTGTATTCCAGTTTTTTGGGGTGGAGGAGTCTGAAAATGTCCAAGAGGTCTAGTCTGTCAATCTCTTCATTCAATTTTCTTGTATCTTTATTGGTTCTCTGCTTTGTTGATCTGTCTAAGTGTGAGAGTGGGGTATTGAAGTCTCCCACTATTATTGTATTACTATTGATGTATTTTTGAAATTCTTTCAGTAGATGCTTAATGTATTTAGATGGTCCCTCGTTGGGTGCATAGATGTTAATAATTGTTAAGTCTTCTTGGCTGATTGATCCTCTAATCATTATGTAATGTCCTTGCCTATCTTTTATTACTTTATTTAATTTAAAATCTATCGTGTCTGAGATGAGAATGGCTGTTCCTGCCCTTTTTTGTGGACCGTTAGCCTGTATGATAGTTTTCCATCCTTTCACTTTAAGTCTGTGTTTATCTTGTTGTGACAGATGGGATTCTTGGAAGCAGCATATGGTTGGGTTATGTTTTCTGATCCATCCCCCCACCCTGTGCCTTTTGATGGGTGAGTTTAAGCCATTGACATTCATTGATATTATGGATTTAATGTATTGTAGTGCCATTGTTCTAAAAAACAATTTGTTTACTCTGATATATTGCAAGTATTATAGTGATGTTCTTGTTTATAAGAGGTCTTTTAGTACCTCTTTCAGGGCCGGCTTGGTGATAGTTGCCTCCTTTAACTGTTGTTTGTCTAAGAAGGTTTTGATCCCTCCATCTAGCTTGAATGAAAGTCTAGCAGGATATATTATCCTTGGTTGAAACCCTTTTCCATTCAGGGCTCGATAGATATCTTGTCACTCCCTTCTGGCTTTTAGAGTTTGAGTTGAGAAATCTGCAGATAGTCTTATGGGTTTTCCCCTGTATGTGACTTTTTGTTTCTCTCTTGCAGCCTTTAGGATCCTTTCTTTATCCTTACTTCTTCTCATTGTGACTATGATGTGTCTTGGTGTCTTCAGGTCTGGGTTGATTCTGTTTGGTACTCTCTGGGCCTCTTGAACCTTGATATCCTTTCTGTTATTCAGGTCTGGGAAGTTTTCTTGTATTATTTCCTCTAGAATGTTTTCTTCCCCTTCCTCTCTTTCTTCCTCTGGCAGGCCAATTATACGAATGTTACTTCTTTTGAGATCATCCCATATGTCTCTGTTGTTGTTTTCAGTGTCTCTCAATCTCTTTTTAAGCTCTTTCACCTCTTTCTTAGTTTTCTCTAACTCATCCTCTGTCTGACTAATTCTGTTTTCTGCTTCTGTTAGTCTGCTTTCCCTTGCCTCAGCTTCTTTCTTCATTACAGCTATTTCAGCTTTCAGTTCTCTAATTGTCTCAAGATAATCAGTATTTTCCTTGGGGTTCTCAACTGTTGTTTCCCTAATACTGCCATTCCTTTCCTCCAATGTTGTTTTCATTTCTGTGGTTAATAAGTTTATTATTGCTTGCATACTTTTCTTATCTATGGTTACTTCTGACTGATTTGTGGTTTCTTCTGGGATCTTGTCTTCATTCATTGGGGTAGCAGTTTTATTTGTTTTTAATCTACCCATTTTTTTATGTGTTTCTCTCTCTTTTTTTAATGCTCTGTTGTTCCTCAGTTGTGTTTTGAGCACAAGTAACACTGTACTAAATACCTTTATGACAATTGCACTCACCAACCTCCGGAATAACAGTAGCAACTGAAGTACGTGTTGGAGTAGTTTAATCGTTACCAGTTAGCCAAACAATTTTTCCAGTCCGTGAAAAAATAGTAACCAAATCCCAGTGAAGAAAGAGAAAAGAAAGAGAGGATAGCAAGAATAGACAGTTATGCAAATCTACTATCCAGTGTATATTCTAGGGGTAACAAGAGTGTAAAGGGAACTAGAGCAGAGATACACACATAGAGAGTCCACTCTGGGTCAGATTTCTTCCCCAAAGTAATTCACAAATTCAGAAAGGCAAAGAAGAAAGAAGTGTATGACAAGATTAAAAAAAAAAAGAGATAGAGAGAGATAAGAGAGAGAAAAGGGAGAAGATAAGAAGAAGAGTTGTAATTAAAGAGCAGTGCGAGGAACTTCCCAAATGTGTATCAGTGAATTTAAAAAAAAAAAAAAAACACCCTGTTTGGTGGTATGGGTATCCTGCTAGTAGCTGGTCCCAGGCACTGCTTATGGGGGGGGGGGCGGCGGGAATGATGTATGCTTGAAAATTAAAAGGAAGAAAAAAGAATTTTTTCCCCCTACTCTAATTCTTAACCCAAATTAAGTTATAGACACCTCCTTGTTGTCACCGCTATGGCCCCTTATTGGCGGGCCTGCTAAAGGCAGAAAATCCTATTGTTTACAAGAGATGTGTCCGGAGCTCCAAGGCTAGCCGCTTCTCAGTCCGCCATCTTCCGGGAAACCCCCCCCCCCTCCAGACTTTTTTAAAGGATTTCTCAAAAATGAAAACTAGCTCCAAGTCCTTTGATCCAATGAGAGCTATACTCAAGAAGTCTTTGGATCCGCCCTCAGGGTCGCGGTGGACCCTGGAGACTCCCAAGAGGAAGCCCCCGAGCTAAAGTGCTCTCTCCGGGTCCTCTGCCCGCTGCGCTCTGCAACCGGCGGAGGAGCCACCTTCCTGGGCTGGCGGAGGACAATGCCCGGCGCACTCGCCTTGCCCGGCGCCACCTGGGAATTCTGGCACCCTGCTAGTCCGTGTCACCTTTACTCTAATTCTTAACCCAAATTAAATTGTAATCACTTCTTTGGTGTCCCCCCTTATTGACTGGCCTGCTAAAGGCAGAAAATCCTACCGTTGCCGACGATGCGATCAGAGCACTCGCTGTTAGCGACTTCTCAGGCCACCATCTTCCTAACTCCCCCCCTCATCTATTTCTTAAAAAACAATTGGTGGGTGTCTGGTACAAACAGGATGGAGAGTATAGAGCTTATCAGGCCAATGGGTATCCTCAATGATGAAATGCTCTCTGTGTATATCTTCCTGAAACATAACTTGTAATAAGTCTATGGTGATTGACAACAGCTGGGGGGTGCATTTGAGTGATTATATTTTTCTGTTTTTTGTAGATACTGAGTTTCTGTTTTTAGTTTGTTCTTACAAAGTTTCAGCTCCTACAAAAAGGGAATGTGGGCGATTATTTTGGGGTTAAGCCAGTGCATCTATGTCATATAGCCTGTTAGGGTCACACTTTTTTTGAGGGGATTAATAGTTTACAGTGTACTCATTGACACATGGAAGACCCCAAAGTTCTCTTCTGCCCCTGCTTTCCACTCTTTTTAAAAAAAAATCTATGTATTTATTTATTCCTTTTTGTTACCCTCGTTGTAGTTATTATTGTTGTTTCTATTGATGTAATTGTTGTTGGATAGGACAGAGAGAAATGGAGAGAGGTGGGGAAGACAGAGAGGGGAAGAGAAAGACAGACACCTGCAGACATGCTTCACCGCTTGTGAAGCGACTCCCCTGCAGGTGGGGAGCCAGGGTTTGAACTGAGATTCTTATGCAGGCCCTTGCGCTTTGTGCCACATGTGCTTAAGCTGCGGCGCTACCGTCCAACTCCCCCTCCTTTCCACTCTTTACTCAGAGTCTTTGCTTTGCCTAGATACATACATTCCTAGTTCATGTATCACTTAGTGTTTTTTCTTCCTCACCCTCTATATTAAGTCCCACTTCTTTTTAAAATTTTAAAATTTTATTTATTTAGTTTCTCTTTTGTTGCCCCTTGTTGTTTTTATTGTTGTTGTCGTTGTTAGATAGGACAGAGACAAATGGAGCAGGGGAAGACAGAGAGGAGGATTGAAAGATAGACACCTGCAGACCTGCTTCACTGCCTGTGAAGTGACTCCCCTGTAGGGGGGGAGCTGGGGGCTCAAACCGGGATCCTTACCCATCCTTGTGCTTTGTACCACGTGCGCTAACCCGCTGCACTACTGCCCAAGTCCCACTTCTAATTGAGATCATTTAGTTATTTATCCCTCTTCTTTTGACTTATGTCCTTTAACATTGTATTTTCAAGTTCTATCCAAAATGCTGCAAAGGAGATGACTTCATCATTTTCAACAGCTGTATAGTATTGTCATATATATGCACAACTAATTTTTTTTACTCATTCATTTGTTGTTGGACATGTGGGTAGTTGCCAGGTTTATCAGGGTTTGCTATCAACATAGGTGTACATAGATCTCATTTGATGGGTGTTTTTGATTTCTTTGCTTAAATCCCCAAGAGAGATACTGATGGGTCATGGGATAGGTCTATTTCTAGTCTTCTGAAATATCTCCAGAGTGTTTTCCACAAGGATTGAACTGATTTACACTCCCACCAGCAGTAGTGTTCTCCCTTTCCCCAAATCATCTCCAATATCTGTTGTTACTGCCCTTTCTTTTTTTTTTCTTTAATTATCTTTATTTATTTATTGGATAGAGACAGCCAGCCATTGAGAGGGAAGGGGACACCTGCAGCCCTGCTTCACTACTCATGAAGCTTTCTAACTGCAGGTGGGGACAGGGGCTCAAACCCAGGTCCTTGCACACTTAAACATGTGCACTCAACCAGGTGCACTGCCACCTGGCCCCCATTACTGTCCTTTCTAAAGTATGTCATTCTCATAGGTGTAAAGTGGTATCTCATTAATGGATTTTTTGCAATTCGCTGATAATCAGTAACTGAGCATCTTCTCATGTATCTGTTGGCTCTCTGGATCTGTTTCTGGATATTTCTGTTCATGCTCTCACTACCTCTGACTGACCAGGCCTTTCATTGTTATTGCGCTGGCAGGATCTGTGCTCCACAGGAGTGGAAGGAAGAATCCTGGGCATTCCTTAGCCCACTTCAGTCAGGAAACTGGCTCACCAACATCAGTGCAGAAAGTTTGCAGGAGTCCCGTGGAAACAGCCTTTCTTACTCAAAAACATTGTGGAAGAGCACAGTTAAGATAAATGAAATAATTTTTCCTGACTAAGATTTCATAAAGATGTTCTGAGGTTAGTGAATATTTGGAATGAAGTTGTAGCATATAGCATTTTGCAGACTTAACTTGACCTCATCATTCAGGAGACCTCTATCACTCTATCTACAACTGTGCTTCCTAGAGGAGTGCCTGGGGAGTGACTGCAATGGGCAATGCTGTCACATTGTCTGAACCTGAAGCCAAGTCTCACTTTCTCCCTAGGGGATCGTGATTTGATTTTTCTCTCCTTCTGGAAGTGACAGTGAATAAATTGTAGGAATTAGGTTTGTCCCATGAGATACTAGTTTCCTAGTGTTTGTGGTGCCTCAGAAAAATTATTTTGGTTTTCTTTGTTCATTTATTATGACTCTGTTATGCCATCATGAATTTTCTCTGTAAGTCTTTCTTGAATCTGTTGAATTGTTATTATTACTGATAGGAATTATGTATTAGAGGTGATATAACTGAAAAAAGCATACTGTTGTAAATACAGCATTCCTTCTAACTTGTCTTTGTGATTCCTATCATAGGCTTCAAACTGTGCTTCATCTGAGCATTCTAGGCTTCTTCTCTATTGCAGTGTGTTAATTAAGGGGCCCTCATTATATCAGTAAATCTAGAGATTAAAAGAAATTCTAATTTTTTACCTAGCCTATCAATAATAGCTAATAAGAAACTTAGGGAACTATGGTAGATAACAGTGATAAATAACAAGGATGAGCTGCGTCTATTTATCACTTATGATGTGTCTTTCTTCTTTTTTTTTTTTTAGCTTTCATGAAGGGTCTGAGTTTACAAATAAAGGATGAATTTATGATATCACTTTTAAACAGAAAGAAGACAGTTAATGTGAACAATAAACTACAGAGGTGGGCAGAAATAGATGTGCCGAAAGTCTAGGTTAATGTTGTTATGCCAATTGAAAATTAAATTTGACTCAGGTGTCGTGGCATCCAAGAGAAAAAAAAGTGCAAGTGACAAGAAGACATTAGAAGATTATTACCTACTTTATAATCAAACATATTCTGCCTCTCTCTTTCTCTAGTAGGGTGGGACTCTGGGGAAGTGGACCTCCAGGAAACATTGGTGGGATCCTCTGTCCAGAGAAGTCTGGTCGGCATCATTCTGGCATCAGGAACCTGGTGACTGAAAAGAGAGGTAACATACAAAGCCAGACAAATTGTTGAACAATCATGGACCTAAAGGCTGGAATAGTACAGATGAAGTGGTGTGCTTGGGGTTACTCACTGCAAACTATTGTATACTTTTGCTTTCAGGTATATATTTTGCCCTAGTTTATGGATATGTGTGAACATGTGCTCTATCTCATGGGACCTGGTCTATATCTAGGTTTTGGGACTTTGTTAGGAAGTGAACTGCCTGGAATGGAATTAGAGAATACTATGAAACGAATGGTCTCACCCGAGTAATGAAGCTGAAGGATTGTCATTCCACATCTGATGTCTCTTGACACAGTCTCATGCTGAGGTGGCACTCTTTGCTTTGATTAGGTTGGGATCGGCAGATGCAATATTATTTGATATGAATTGAGAGAAGCATGCAGGAAAGTGCGCCCCACCCTAAGGTTCCAGGAGTGGGGGAAATATAGGCTCTATAGTGGAAATGTGAGGTTCCTGCTGTCTTAGGGTTCAAGAAGACAATAGATATTGTTATCATCACATTATTTGGTAATTGGTTAACTTTGAAAAGTCCCTTTGTTAGGATTTGCAGTATAATACCTTGTGTATACCTGTGGCACCAGTTGCTTCTGTTCTCCCTGGTCTAGGCTTTTGAGAGAGTCAACATATCAAAGACTCAGCCTATGTATTAAAAAGATTCAGTCTGTGCTTTAAAAAGTTTGAGACATACAATCAATTTTTCCCCTCTCATATTAATTAAATAGTGATTTATATAACTACAAATTAAAGGAGTATACATAAACACCATTCCCACCACTAAAAGACTGTGTCCCTTCCCACCCACCCACCCACCCCCACCCTCACCCCCCTGCCTCCTCGGGAAGCCAAATGTCCATCCTTACCCTCACCCCAGGGTTTCTACTTTGGTGCCCTACTCCAGTTTTAATCAAATCCTGCTTTTAGTTTCCCTTTCTGTTCTTATTTCTCAACTTCTGTTGATGAGTGGGATCATCCCATACTCATCTTTATCTTTCTGACTTACCTCACTTAACATAATTCCTTCTAGCTCCATCCAAGATGGGTCAGAAAAGGTGGGTTAATTGTTCTTAGTAGCTGCGTAGTACTCCATTGTGTATATATACCACAACTTTCTCAGCCACTCATCTGTTGTTGGGCACCTGGGTTGCTTCCAGGTTTTAGCTACTATGAATTGTGCTGCTATGAACATAGGTGTGCACATATATTTTTGGTTGGGCATTATGGAACCCTTGTGGTATATTCCCAGGAGAGGAATTACTGGGTCATATGGAAGGTCCATGTCTAGCCATGTGAGAGTTCCCCAGACTGCTCTCCAGAGAGGCTGGACCAATTTACATTCCCACCAGCAGTGCAGAAGGGTTCCTCTGTCCCCACAGCCTCTCCAGCACTTGTTGCTGCTGTCCTTTTTGATGTAGGTCATTCTCACAGGAGTGAGGTTGTATCTCAATGTTGTCTTTATTTGCATTTCTCTGATAATCAGTGACCTGGAACAGTTTTTCATATGTTTGTTAGCCTTTTTAATCTCCTCTGAAGTGAATGTTTTGTTCATATCCTCTGCCTATTTTTTCATAGGGTCATTTGCTTTTTTTATGTTAAGTTTGCTGAGCTCTTTGTATATTTTGGTTATTAGTCTCTTGTCTGACGTATGGCATGTGAAGATCTTCTCCCATTCTGTGAGGGGTCTCTTTGTTTGTGTGATAGTTTCTTTGGCTGTGCAGAAGCTTTTCATTTTGACGTAGTCCCATTGATTTGTTTCTGTTTTAGTTTTCCTTGAAATTGGAATTGTATCATCAAAGGTGTCCTTGAGGATTAGGTGAGAAAGTGTTCCACCAATGTTTTCCTCTAAATATTTGATAGTTTCTGGTCTAACATCCATGTACTTGATCCATTTGGAGTTGATTTTTGTTTCTGGTGAGATGAGGTGGTTCAGTTTCATTCTTCTGCATGTTTCAATCCAGTTTTCCCAGCATCATTTATTGAAGAGAGCCTCCTTCCTCCATTTACTCCTTTAGCCCCCCTTATCAAAGTTTAGATGTCCATAGGTGCGGGGGGTTTAGATCTGGGCTCAATTCTGTTCCACTGGTCTGTGTGCCTATTTTTGTTCCAGTACCAGGCTGTTTTAATGATGATGGCCTTATCATATTGTTTGAGATCTGGGAGTATGATACCTCCATTTCTGTTTCTTTCCCTCAAATTTTTTTTGGGAATTCTAGGTGTTTTCTGGTTCCAGATAAATAATTATTGTTTTTGTTCTATTCTCTTAAAGAAGCTTGGTGGAACTTTGATGGGTATTGCGTTAAATTTGTATATGGCTCTGGGGAGAATATTCATTTTGATGATATTTATTTTTCCAATCCATGAGCATGGGACGTCTTTCCATTTCTTGGTATCAGTTTATATTTCCTTGAATAGTGAGTCATAGTTTTCAGTATACAAGTCTTTCACTTCTTTGGTCACCTTTATTCTTAGGTATTTTATTGATTTTGCTGCAGCAGTGACTGGGAGTGATTTCTGGATTTCTTCTTCTTCTTCTTCTTCTTCTTCTTCTTCTTCTTCTTCTTCTTCTTCTTCTTCTTCTTCTTCTCCTTCTCCTTCTCCTTCTCCTTCTCCTTCTCCTTCTCCTTCTCCTCCTCCTCCTCCTCCTCTTCCTTCTTCTTCTTCTTCAGATTTAGTGTTTGCATAAAGAAATGCCACTGATTTTGTACATTGATTTTGTAGCCTGATACCTTGCTATATTGCCTAATAACTTCCAGTAGTTTTCTGCTGGTTTAAGTTTTTCTATGTATACTATCATATCATCTGTAAATTGTGAGAGCTTGACTTCTTCCCTTCCTATTTGTATTCCTTTGATTTCTTTCTCTTGCCTGATTGCTATGGCAAGAACTTCCAATGCTATGTTGAAGAGTAATGTTGATAGTAAACATCCCTGTCTAGTCACCAATCTGAGGGGGAATGCTTTCAGCTTCTGTCCATTGAGTATGATGTTGGCTGTAGGTTTGCTATATATGGACTCCACTGTCTTGAGGAATTTCCCATCTATTCCCATTTTTTGTAGTGTTTTGAGCATGAATGGATATTGGATTTTATCAAAGGCTTTCTCTGCATCTATTGAGATAATCGTGTGGTTTTTCATTTTGCTTTTATTGATTTAGTGAATGACATTGTTTTATGTATGTTGAACCAGCCTTGCATTCCTGGGATAAATCCCACTTGTTCGTGGTGAACAATCTTTTTGATATACTGATGTATGCTATTGGCCAGGACCTTGTTTAATATTTTGGCATCTATGTTCATCAGAGATATTGGTCTTGGTTTTCCTTTTTTTGTTGTGTCCCTATCTGCTTTTGGTATCCAAGTGATGTTGGCTTTATAGAAGGTAGAACGGAGTGTTCCTGTTTCTTCAATCTTATGGAAAAGTTTTAGAAGTATGAATATTAACTGTTTGCTGAAGGTTTTGTAGAATTAGTTTATGAAGCCATCTGGTCCAGGATTTTTGTTGTTGGGGAGATTCTTAATAACTGTTTTATTGTGTGCATTTAAGTTTTGTAGTTCTTCTTGGTTCAGTTTTGGAAGGGCATATGTTTCTAGGAATTGTTCCATTTCTTCCAGATTCTCTAGCTTGGTGGCATATAGTTCATCATAGAAGTTTTGCATGATTTTCTGGATTTCTGTGGTGTAATTTGTGATATCTCCTCTATCATTTACAATTCTATTAACTTGAGTGTTTTCCATTTTTTAAGTGAGTCTGGCTAGGGGTTTGTCAATCTTGTTTTATTTTTCAAAGAACCAACGTTTGGCTTCATTGATCTTTTTTATAGTTCTCTTATTTTCGATGTTGTTTATTTCTGCTCTAATCTTAGTGATTTCTGTCCTTCTAGTTGCTTTAGGGTTCCTTTGTTCCTCTTCCTCTAAGTCCTTAAGTTGTGAAGTAAGGTAATTTATTTGAGCTTTTTCTTGTTGTTTAATATGTGATTATATGGCTATGAGTTTTCCTCTCAATATTGCTTTAGCTGTGTCCCAAATATTTTGATAGCTTGTGTCTTAATTTTTATTTATTTCCAGGAACATTTGAATTTCTTGCTTATGTGTCTCTCTGACCCAGTGGTTCTTAAGCAGTATGTTGTTTAGTTTCCAAATTCTGTGTCTTTCAGTAATTTTCTGTTTGTTGTTAAATGTTAGCTTTACTCCACTGTGATCTGAGAAGTTACTTGGGGTGATTTAAATGTTCTTGAGTTTGTTGATGCTATCTTTGTGGCCTAACATTTGGTCTGTTCTTGAGTATGTGTTGTGTATATTTGAAAAGAATGTGTATTCCAGTTTTTTAGGGTGTAGAACTCTGAAAATGTCCAGGATATCTAGTCTGTCCATCTCTTCATGTAATTCTCTTGTTTCTTTGTTGATTCTCTGCTTTGTTGATCTGTCTAAGTGTGAGAGTGGGGTGTTAAAGTTTTCCACTATTATTGTATTACTATTGATGTATTTTTGTAGTTCTTTTAGTAGGTGTTTTATGTCTTTAGATGGTCCCTCATTGGGTGAATAGATGTTAATAATTGTTACGTCTTCTTGCTTGATTGATCCTCTAATCATTATGTAATGTCCTTGCCTATCTTTTATTATTTTATTTAATTTAAAATCTATTGTGTCAGAGATGAGAATGGCTGTTCCTGCCTTTTTTTATGGTCCATTAGTCTGTATGATAGTTTTCCATCCTTTCACTTTAAGTCTGTGTTTGTCTTGTTGGTTCAGGTTGGATTCTTGCAAGCAACATATGGTTGCTTTATGTTTTCTGATCCATCCTCCCATTCTGTGCCACTTAATGGGTGAATTTAATCCACTGACATTTATTGATATTATGGATTGAATGTATTATAGTGCCATTATCAACAACTCTTTATTTTCTCTGATATATGGGAACTATTATAGTGATGTTCTTCTTTATAAGAGGTCTTTTAGAACCTCTTTCAGGCCAGGCTTGGTGATGGTTGCCTTCTTTAACTGTTGCTTGTTGAGAAGGTTTTTATCCCTCCATCTATTTTGAATGAAAGTCTAGCAGGATATATTATCCTTGGTTGAAACCCTTTTTCATTCAGGGCTCGATAGATATCTTGCCATTCTCTTCTGGCTTTTAGAGTTTGAGTGAAGAAGAAGAAGTCTGCTGACAGTCATATGGGTTTTTCCCTATATGTGACTTCATGTTATTCTCTTGCAGCCTTTAGGATCCTTTCTTTTATTTTTATTTTTATTTTACTTAAGAAAGGATTAATTAACAAAACCATAAGGTAGAAGGGGTATAACTCCACACAATTCCCACCACCCAATCTCCATAACCCACCCCCTCCCCTGATAGCTTTCCCATTCTCTATCCCTCTGGGAGCATGGACCCAGGGTCATTGAGGGTTGCAGAAGGTAGAAGGTCTGGCTTCTGTAATTGCTTCCCCACTGAATATGGGCGTTGACTGGTCGGTCCATACTCCCAGTCTGCCTCTCTCTTTCCCTAGTAGGGTGTGTCTCTGGGGAAGCTGAGCTCCAGGACACATTGGTGGGATCTTCAATCCAGGGAAGCCTAGCCAGCATCCTGGTGGCATCTGGAACCTGGTGATTGAAAAGAGAGTTAACATACGAGACCAAACAAATTGTTGAGCAATCATGGACCCAAAGCTTGATATAGTGGAGAGGAAGTGTTAGGGAGGTACTCACTGCAAACTCTAGTGTACTTCTGCTTTCAGGTATATATTTTGCAGTAGTTTATGGATACGTGTGAACATAAGCTCTCTCTCACAGAAACTGGTGTATATCTAGGTTATGGGACTTTGTTAGAAAGTGAACCACCTGAGATGAAATTAGAGTGTACTATAAAAGGAAAGGTCTCACCGAGTAATGAAGCTGAAGGGTTGTCATTCCACATGTGATGTCTCTGGACACAGTCTGAGGTGAAGCATGTTGAGGTGGCAATCGTTGTGTTGGTTAGGTTGTGATCAGTGGATGCAATATTATTTGGTTTGGATTGGGAGAGGCATACGGGAAAGTGGGCCCTATCCAAGGGTTCCAGGACTGAGGGAAGTAGGGGCTCTATAGTGGAGATGTGAGGTTCCTGCTGTCTTAGGGTTCAAAAAGACAATCGATAGTTAATGTTATCATCACGTTATTTGGTAATAGGATCCTTTCTTTATCCTTTCTTCTTTTCATTGTAACTATGATGTGTCTTGATGTCTTCAGGTCTGGGTTGATTCTGTTTAGGACTCTCTGGGCCTCTTGAATCTTAATGTCCTTTCTGTTGTTCAGGTCTGGGAAGTCTTCTTCTATTATCTCCTCTAGAATGTTTACTTTCCCTTCCTCTCTTTCTTCCTCTGGTAGGCCAATTATATGAATGTTACTTCTTTTGAAATCATCCCATATGTCTCTGTTGTTGTTTTCAGTGTCTCTCAATCTCTTTTTGAACTCTTTTACCTCTTTATTAGTTTTCTCTAGCTCATTCTCTGTTTGGCTAATTCTGTTTTCTACTTATGTCAGTCTGCTTTCCCTTCTCTCAGCTTCTCTCTTCAATTCAGTTATAGTATTACCTTGTTCTGTTAATTGGCCTTTTAGCTTAGCTATTTCAGCTTTTAGTTCTCTAATTACCTCTAGGTAGCTAGTATTTTCCTTGAGGGTCTCATCTGTTGTTTCCCTAATTCTGCTAGCCCTTTCCTCCATAGTTTTCTTCATTTTTGTGATTATTAGGTTTACTATGGCTAGCATACTTTTCTTATCTATGGTTACTTATGACTGATTTGGAGTTTCTTCTGGGATCCTGTCTTCATTTCTTGTAGAAGCAGTTTTATTTGCTCTTGGTTTAACCATTTTTTTATTGATATGTTTTTTTATTTTTCTGTTCTTTTCTTCAGTTGTTATGTTTTGAGTACAAGCCACTCTGTACTAAATACCTTTATGACAAATGCTATCACCAACCTCAGAAATTACCATGGTAACTGAAGCAAGGATTGATGCAGTTTAACCAATACCAGTTAGCCAAACAACATCTCCAATCTAAGAATAGGTAGTTACCAAATCCAAATGAAAAAAGAAAGATAAAGGAAAAAAGGGAAAGCAAGTATAGACAATTATGCACATCTAGTGCCCACTGTAAATTCTAGGGGTAGCAACAGGAGAAAGGAAAGTAGAGAAGAGACACATATACAGAGAGTCCACTCTGAGTCATATTTCTTCCCCAGAATAATTCACAAACAAGTATCAGTGAATTCAGAAAGCAGAAGAAGGAGGAAGTAAGAAAGCAGACAAGAATGAGAAAAAAAGAAAAAGAAAAAAAAAGCAGTGAAAGGAGAGTTTTTTTTTTTTAACTAGCTAGGAGGAGGAAGAAAGGGGAGAGTGGATAGAGGAGGTGGAGTGAAACAAATTCCTCTCACAATGGATAGGATGGAATAGCAATGGAAAAAACAAAAATAGTTTATTTTGGTCAACTTTAGGGAGGGGGGTAAAGGGACTCACGTATATATAATAGTAATAATAAAATAGAATAGAGTAAAAAACCCTAATAGTCACTCTGCAGCTTGGATGGGTCCAGATTGGCTCAGGCAGCCTGAGCAAAGACAGCCAATTGTTATAACAAACAAACAAACAAAAACCTCCAGGTAGTCTTTCCCAGGCAGGGGTGAGGCTCTGGTTGGATATTTTGTCATTCAAATAGAGCTTGAGCCACTTAGAGAGAAAAAAAAAAGAGGGAAGGAAATCAAAAAGGAAAAGGATTGGAATAACACTCCTGGTGAGCCAGGAATCTTGGAAAAGAAAAAAGCTCAGGAGGGAGCCTGCTAGTAGCAGCTCTCCAGCCCCTGGGTTCTGGTTATGGGTTGGGGGGAAGGGGTGCACTTCAGCAATAATCAAGATTCCCTTTCTTTTTTCTGTTTTCTAACCCAAGTTGAGCTATATTCACCTCCTTGGTGTCACACTTAGGACTCATTATTCACTGTCCTGCTGACGGCCCAATATTCTATCCTATCTAGCAGTTGTTGTCAGAGCTTATGCCAGTAGCTGCCTCCAAGTCACCATCTTGTCTCTGCCTCCACCTTGCTATTTCTCTTTATAAATAAATAAATAGGGGGATGAAAGCTGGTGCCCTGGGTTAAGCACACATAGTATGAAGTGCAGGGGCCTGTACAAGGATCCTGGTTTGAGCTCTTGTCTCCTCACCTGCAGGGGGGGTCTCTTCACAAGTGGTGAAGCAGGTCTAAAGAGGTTAGTCTCTCTGCCTCTCTCTCCTCTTTCAATTTCTCTTTGTCCAATAAAAATGGGGAAAAATGTCAGAAGTAGTGGATTTGTATTGCTGGCACCGAGTCCCAGAAACAACTCTGGAGGCAAAATAAATAAATAAGTAATGGAAATAAGTCTATTAAAGGTAAAATTGGAGGGCCAGGAGATAACTCACTCAGTAGGGTATACAGATTACCATGCATGAGGACTCAGGTTCAAGTCTCCTCCACCACATGGTAGCACTTTAGACCACAACAAGGAGAAGCTTCATGAATGGTGGAGCTGCGTTATGATGTCTGTCTTCTTTTTTGCGCTCTTGCTGTTTTCTGTCTGAAACTATACAAACATACTTTGTGAGCAATATGATTGTGCAGGCATGAGAACCAGTGAATGAATGAATGAATGGATGGATGAATGAATGCCTCATATATCCTTAGACTTTTTAAAATAGTTTTAAGTAGACAGGCTAAAATACACAGTCGAAGATGCATTTCTTTTTCTTTTTTTCAAAAGAGGGCAATTCACTTAACTCTGACTCACGGATGGTTTGTAGGATCTCTTAATCCTTTCAGATGTAGGGGTCATGGAGCAGCCCTGACAGGGACATTACTGTGTTTCTTTCCTTATAACACCTCAGAAAACAACTGAGAAACAAAGGCTGCCAAACTGTTTCCAGTGGTCCAGACCCTGCTGTCATGTCTCCACTGGCCCTCTGCCTGGCCTCATATCTGGACTCTGCACCCACTGGTGGGAAACATTATTTCATTTTCTTTTTTCTTTCTTAATTTCTTTTTCTTTCTTTCTTTCTTTCTTTCTTTCTTTCTTTCTTTCTTTCTTCCTTCCTTCCTTCCTTCCTTCCCCCCTTCTTCTTCTTCTTCTTCTCCTCCTCCTCCTCCTCCTCCTCCTTCTCCTCCTTCTCCTTCTCCTTCTCCTCCTTCTCCTTCTCCTTCTCCTTCTCCTTCTCCTTCTTCTTCTTCTTCTTCTTCTTCTTCTTCTTCTTCTTCTTCTTCTTCTTCTTCTTCTTCTCTTCCTCCTCCTCCTCTTCTTCTTCTTCTTTACTCCTCCTCCTCCTTTTTCTTCATCTTCTTCTTTGTTTTTAAGCAGAACACTGCTCAACTCTTGCTCTTAGTGATGCTGGGTGCTGAACCTGGGAGCTCTTTCTACAAGTCCTATGCATTACCTCTGAGTCATCTTTATGGTCACAATGGGAAGCATTCTTACCACTTCTCCAGATCTTGCTGGATACTGTTCCCTGACCTGCCCCACTACAGGCTGCTCAGACAGTTCATGGACTTAGGCTAGTGGATGTTCTTTTGAGTGAAATGCCTGGATTGTACAGAGAAGTCAATGATTTTATGTTCCTTGGAAATGATATTCTTCAAGAAATCATTTATTATTACTATTTATTTATTTATTTGCCTCTAGGGTTATCACTGGGACTTGGTGCCTGTACCAGGAATCCACTGCTCCAGGCAGCCATCTTTTTCTATTTATTATTTTATTGTTGTTGTTGTTGGATAGGACAGAGAGAAATTGCAAGAGGAGAGGAACACAAAGAGGGGGAGAAAAAGATAGATACCCGTAGACCTGCTTCATCACTTTTCATCACAGGGGTGAAACGACCCCCCTGCAGGTGGGAAGCCGGGGGCTCCAACCGGAATCCTTGCATGGATCCTTGTGATTTGTACTATGTGTGCTTAACCTGGTGTGCTACCACCCAGGCCCCTACTATTTATCTTTTTAATGCAGTGCTAGGGAATGAACCCAGAAAAATGTGTCTGGGTAATACTGCTGAGTGGCCTCCTCAGTCCAAAGTTTTGTTCATTGTTTTTGTGAATGAGACCTTAGGGAAAGAAAGAGACACCACAGCACTGTCCTACCATTCCTGGGACTCTCCTGATGCTGCCCATGGTGCTTCCATGTAGTGTTGGAGATGGAACCCAGGGCCTCATGCTCCACAAGGCATGTGCTCTACTAAGTTTGCTATCTCCCAGCTCCCTCACTCATGATTTATTTAAAGGAACAGGAGAGGGAGATACCCCCTTAGTGGTGGTCCTCAGCTTGTCTTCTGTGTTTATCTCTGGCTCTCAGCAGTCTCATCTTACTCAGCCACACTGGGAGGAGCAGCCAACTGATCCCTCCAAGTCTCTATTACATAGATTCTGTAGGTCTGTGGGTTGTCCACCCTGTTTCAGTCCTAGCCCAAGTGGTATATCAGAAATTCTTCACAATGACTTAGTGCTTCCCTCAGAAGACTTATGCTAAACCCAAACATCTCCACTTAATAATGTTTCCAACAATCTTTGAATGCTGGTTATTGATCAGTGCTAGAGCTGTTGTCTGGCTGACCTGCTCCTTAACCTGGTGAGCACCCTTAGAAATATCTTTGGGGTCTTTTGCATACATGTTTATGACCCCAGAGTCAAACTAAAGCTACAGAAATCAATCAAGCAAATTCCAACAAAGGCCAAGAGTGAAGCTGATGAAAGATGAAAAGCCTTGCCTGGGGAAAGCATGGAGGAAGCTAGGCCCCTGTATGCCTCTGGAATACTGCTTTTTAGCTGCAGTTTTGACCAAGGAGAAAGAAAGATAAGTCTGGGCAGTTTAAAAACCAACCAACATGTGTTCAGGAGCAGAACACTCTGCCAACCAGATGCCTATGTCTCTCATGTCAGGTGTATACCACCTATAGGCTATGACCCTCCTTGAGGTGAACACAGGTCTTCCAAGAATAAATAACCATGAAAACACTTCCTTTTTCACATGGTCTGACACTCATCCCTCTTTGCTACTATTGGAGAGCTCAGATGTCAGAGACAAAAAGAACACAGACCCTCAGGTAAATCTGGAAGCATGAAGAAACAAGGCCGTGTGTCTCTGTCTACTTGCAAAAGAGATTTGTTCAGAATGTTTTTCCTATGTGCACAGCTGAATTTTAGGAGATGGAGAAGGTCCCTTTGATCAGTGTAATGGATCAAGTTGACTGAGAGTTGGGTCTCCAACCTTTGAGGCCTTATTCCTTCCCTGAGGCCTCATGCTCACGTATTAGTATGTACTCTGGGAGAGACATTGCTGTGTCTTTTGATTGTGACCCATATGGGTACCATAGACTCAGAGACAGAGCTCACACTTGAAGGAGTACAAGGATTACATGCTAGGAGAAAACTGAAAGAGAGTGTCTTTCTCTGGGCACGGAAAACAGCAGTGTATGTTAGGTGTGGTGCAATGTGCCTGTGGTGTATGTATGTGGTGTGAGTGGTATATGTACGTAGTATGTGAGTAAGGGGGAGCAAGTAGGCTGCAAAAAGATTTCTGTGGAGGGACTATGTGTTGTTTAAGTTCGGGGGCGCCAGCAGGCCGGGCTAGCTTCATGGTGGTGAACAGAGACTGACTTGGGGGGGGACACATGGCTGGGCTGAGAAGCTGCAGTTTAATCTTTATTCATGAATGGGCAAACCACCACACCATGTGCTTCCCCATGTTTCTCCTTCCGCTCCTGCTGCTGGGACTCTGGGCGTCCTTAGCATATGGGGCGGGGAGAAAGAGGGGCGCGAAACTAGCAAGGACCAAACCATTTCTCTCAGAGGTAGGGGGACCAAACCAACACGAAGAATACCAACAACTATGTATCTAGAAGGCTAAAGTACACCTGGCCACACTGGCCTTGGCTTCTTTATCTGGAGAGTGCTTTTGTGTAGGCATGCAATCATTAAAGTAATCCCCAGTGAGGAAAAACTGACAGGGCCTGGCAAACTGCCTAAGAATGTGTTTCCCAGTGTGGCAGGTCCTCCATCTGGTCATCTAAGGTAATATGGTAACCCTGGCAGTTGCCAACTTGCTGAAAGCACACCGTTTGTTTGTCATCTCCAGGAGCTGGACCCTTTCATTCTTTCATGGAAAGAAGCAGAAACTCAAGCACCTGACTTGGGTTTGGGGACCTAAATCCACATACTTACAGATTGAAGTGCTCTGTGGGGACCAAATCCTCCGTCCCCTGATGCCCATCTAAAGGCCGTCTACTTGGCCTCACACATTGCTTCTAGTGAACTCTACCAGGAGAGAACCAGCATCCTGGTTTGAGCTCTTGTCTCCCCACCTGCAGGGGGATCTGTATGTCCAAGGTGAAGTGTATGTCCAAGCTGGACACCTGCTGGTTGTTTTTCTGTAATTGTACTGCCTCTTCTGGGCCTTTATGATGAACTCACATCAGACAGTCAAGGTATGTACTAACTTGAAAGTGACTCAGAGTGTGGTTAATCGCCTGTGTACAATGAGTTCTTGCAAAGATTTGTTTTGTTGGAAGCTGAGGCAATGCAGAGCAGTGAGTCTTTCTGAATGCAATTGTGCTTTTCTGGACTGCACTCCAGCCAATTTCCAATTCCCTGAGGCTAAATCCTATTAGGCATTAAAACTCAAATTTCAGGGCCCTTGCACTGGTGAGCACAAGGAACATCTGTAGTCAGTTTCTGGTTTCATAAGCACTGAATACTGATGATTGCGGGCACAGCCAACCTGCGATGCTAACAGGTTGAAATAAAGACACATTTGCTTCTAAAAACCTGCAACTTACATTCTTCTGCCTTTCAACTGGTTGTGAGGGTAGTAGCTGATAAATATAATCTGTAAATATTGGTTTTATTTTGTTTTATACTACAGCCTATCACTAACCCCAGTTCAGTCATTTAATTTATTTTTTTTTTACTTAATTGTTTTTTAATTGCCTTCAGGGTTATTGCTGGGGCTTGGTGCTGGCACTATGAATCCACAGCTCCTGGCAGCTGTTCTTCCTTTTTAATTTAATTTTATTAGTTAAGACAGACATTAATTGAGAGAGAATGGGGAGATAGAGAGAAAGAGAGGAAGATAGACACCTGTAGATCTGCTTCACCAGCCATGCAGTGGACCCCCCGCAGGTGGTGAGTGGGTCCTTGCACTTGGTAATATGTGCATTTAACTGGTTGCACCAAGGCCCTGCCCCTCGGTCCAGGAATTTTATGTTCATTATTTCAATTCTTTTTAAAAATATTATTTATTTATTTATTATTCAATAGAGACAGAGAAAAATTGAGAGGTGAGGGGGGAGAGAGAGAGAGAGGGAAAGAGACAGAGAGAGACACCTGCAGCCCTGTTTCACCACTCGTGAAGCTTTCCCCCTGAAGGTGGGGACAAGGGGCTTGAATCTGGGTCCTTGTGCACTGTAATATGAACACTTAACTAGGAGCTCTAACAGTGTTATCTCCATTATACAGAGCAGTGTAACTCATACAGGCAAATACCTTGCCTCAGGTAAGGCAGTTAGAAAGTTCCCACCACCAGATCTCCATGTCCCCATTTCTTCCATTGGAAACTGCTGTAATTATCCCAAGGTTGTCTGTGTACCCTGTACACAATTCCTGGGGTTGTCTGATTCTATTTAATGCAGTTTCAAGGAATGACTATCTCCATGACCCAATTTTAATTTTTGATAGAGAGTTAGGGAAAGACAAAAAATTGGGAGTAAGAGAAAGAAGAGAAGAGAGACACAAAAGTACCTCTCCACCATTCTTGAAACTCTCCAGTGCTCTTCATGGTGATCCTAGTTAGTCCCTGACTTAAGGCATATATAAATACATATTCAGTTATTCGAATGGGATTTTGTTAAACAGAGGGGATTTTATGTTAAAACGTTTCAATATTCAAGAGGTCAGGTAGAATTGTCTGTGAGTGTAGCTTGTCTACATGGCCAGGAAGCTGCTGAACAGGTTTCTGTCCTGTACTTCTATTTAAAAAATATTAGTGACTTAATATTGATTTACAAAATTGTAAGATAACAGGGGTATAATTTTATCCTGTTCCCACCACCAGATCTCCATGTTCCCTTTCCTTCCATTGGAAACTGCTGTAGTTCTCCCAAGGTTGATGATTATTTCTGTAACTATATATCTATATTTATATATATTTTTCCATCTCTGGTCCTTCAACAGTTGTTCTTTACCTTGGCTGCACACTAGAATCATCTAGGGAATGTCTCCAAATCCCAAAGCTCTGAACTAATTGAAAGAACATAGGGATATAAAACTCAAGCATTTGTATCTTTTAAAACTCCCAATGGGCAGGCAGTGTTCAAGACCACAATAGTTTTCTTCTTCCTCCTCAGGCATTTAATCTTAGCCTAGCTGATCCAGATGGAAAAGCAGGTCCCTACTTCTATTACTTGCAGGTCAGAGGTGATCCCAAGCCACACATGTCTGTTTTCACTAAAAGCCAGAGGACTCCATTCTCTGAGATCTAAAATAGCGTAGCATCATGTCATTTCTGATCTGGCCTCCATAGTACTTTTGTTTCTCCCTGTCAGTGGTACCTGCCTAGCTCTATGATCGCCTCTTCCCTTTGCCTGGGTCAGAAACTCAGCTTCCCAAGAGGACTGTCACCCCACCCCACCCCACCCCACCTTATGGATATGGTCATTCCTTGACACTGCATTAAATAAAATCAGATAACCCCAGGAATTGTGTACAGGGCACACAGACAATCCAGCCTCTTCTGATAGACCACTGCCTTCTAACTGCCTTACCTGGGGCAAGGTGCTTGTCTGTATGAATTGCACTGCTCTGTATAATGGAGATAACACTGTTGTGAGCACCTAGTTAAGTGTTCACATTATAGTGCACAAGGACCCAGATTCAAGCCCCTTGTCCCCACCTTCAGGGGGAAAGCTTCACAAGTGGTGAAACAGGGCTGCAGGTGTCTCTCTGTCTCTTTCCCATCCCATCCCCTCCTGCCATGCTCTGACCTTGTCTGCTTTGTGAACAGATTCCTGAGAAATGTTCACTCTGCCAGGTTCCTCCAACGAGGGAGCTATGTGGCTCTAGCCTCTTCTGTTTGTTCTGCCCATGATCTGATGCCAGAGATCAGAAGGAAGGTTCCAGACAGAGGGTAACAGGAGTAGTAGGAAGAGGGAGGCGTCTGCCCATGAGTGGGAGGAAGGTAGCAATCAATGTGATGCAACAAGAGGGCTTAAAAGAATGTGTGTGTGTGTCTGTGTGTCTGTGTGTGTGTGTCTGTGTGTGTGTAACATAGAGGACAGGCGATATTCCATTAGAGATTGAAGAACAAGATGAAAAGTGGGCATTAGGGGCTGGAGATAACTCAGCTGGTGGAGTGCATACGTTACCATGCACAAAACATCAGGCCTCAGCCCTAACAGCATATGGTGGAACCATGCACCAGGGGAAGCTCCGTGGGTGATGGAACAGTGTGCCTCCTTCCTTCCCCCCAACCCCTGCCTATGTCTTTTTCTGTATATCTGAATAAAATGGATGGAAAAATCTGCCTAGAGCTGTGGTCCATGCATGCGTGAGGCCCTGACATAACCACACACACAAAAAAAGTAAAAGGATATTTCTTGGTTACCAGTTGCATAAACAAGCTTTGGTTAAGCTAAGCGGGGTGGGGGGGGGGAAGGACATGTGTTTAGATGTCTTCCAATACTGAGGCAGGAAGGCCTCTGGAAGAGACTGGAACCAGAGCCCCAAGGGCTTCTGGCTGCCTTCATGCCTGTCTTCTGCATGCTTCCTCTTGCTCGCCTCCCCTACTCTTTCCCACAGGGTGGACTACACAGGCCCTGTAATGGCCCCCCTCTTGCCTATTCAAGCATGACCACTCACAAAAAGAAAAACCTTTATTTGCTGATGGTGATGATCCTTGCATTTTCTTTCTGTTCATTCCACTTTCTTCTTTATCCCCTGACCCTATTTCCTCCTCCTGTTCCTCTTTTAAGATAAAAGAGAGGCAAGGAGAGAGAGGGTGAAAGATACCCCAGTACTGAAGCATCTTTCAGTGAGGTGGTAGCAAGACTTGAACCTGGATCATACCCGTGACAAAATAGCATACTATCCAAGTGATCTATTGATATTTTGTCAGCCCTGCCTCACTCTACTTTGAAGTTCCTTAATTTCTAGGAGACAACAATGGAGCCAGCTTGGGGCAGGTGCTAGCCCTTGGATTGATTCACTGTGACTGGGAGCACAGACACACTGTAAGAGCCTGAGGTTTTTGCTGTTTCATGTGGGTGGCTTGGAAGCATCAATTTGCTAGAAATTGGCTAAAACAAATAGACTTTAGGACATAGACCATCAATGATTTCTTTGCTTCTGCTTTTTTATTCTTTTTATCTTTTTATAAAGTTTCTTCCCTCTTCTGAAGCATTCCTAAGCACTTCCAATTTGGTACTTTCCTCCTCAATTTTTGCTCAAATACACTCTTAAATTTTTTAATGTGTGTAAGTTTATCTTTTTACAGGACTTGCCATCACACACAATCTCC
Organism: Erinaceus europaeus; assembly: GCF_950295315.1. Lineage (NCBI taxonomy): Eukaryota > Metazoa > Chordata > Mammalia > Eulipotyphla > Erinaceidae > Erinaceus > Erinaceus europaeus. Next base: position 23,277,990 of record NC_080164.1, read on the forward strand.
CTTAGGGTTTTTCAAGTAGGTCCTACAGGAACCTCTTTCTCAGACTCTGCTCTCTCCACAAATTGGGAGGCATGGAATTTCCCAGGATGTTTCCCCAGCCTAGTTCATGGAGCTGAAGGTAAAATCCAGGGGCAAACACAGGGCAGAAAGGATGCCCACAGGCAGGGTCTCGGTTGTAGTCCTACAGCCAGAAAACACGCTTTCCCTCATTTTTGCAATCAGGCTTAGTAAGATACCCTTAGCCCAGCTTTTTCCTCCTTTTGCAAGAATAGTCCAGAAAGAGCCTTGGCGGTTTGCCAGGGAGGACTCATGGTCATAGATGTGAGCCAGTGGGGAGACTGCACTTAATGGATCCTCTGTTGCCATCTCATTACAAAAATTTTTAATGGCGATTTAATAATAGCTTATAAGATTACAGGGGTAAAGCTCTGCACTGCACCTGATGCCAATTTTTTGCCCCCTCAACCACCATCTCATTTTGTAGTCTGACCTCCCTTTCTCTAAACTGAACAGAGCTCTCCTCCTCAGCATTCCTGCCTCCCTCCTCTCCACCCCCCCAACAGCTGTGCAGTGTACATACAAACATTTACAGTGCTTAGCCATTTGCTGACTTTTCCTATTGATTCTGCCTTTTTCCCTATGATTTCTCTCCTTTGAAAGCTTCTTTCAGTCCTCTGGCATTAGAAAAGCTCGGTGTGAATAAAAACAGGGCAATTTCCCTCCCTTTCTGTCTCTGTAAGATGTCAACACCACAAGTCGTGTCCACCTTCTGTGACTAAAATGAGTTTGAAACCTTGCAGTTGTGCTTTGGGTAGCTGAGCAGGCTGTGCAGGAAGCGGGAGGGGGCCATTAGCAGCTAGCAGGGCCCCCTGGGCATGCCTGCAGGAGGCTCTGGGAGGCTGAGATTTTTGTCTCTAGTTTTTCCTGCTTACTGCCAACTGCCAATTACAAACTGGAGACAAATTTCTTAACCTTCTGGTAAGCAGCATTCAATTTCCTGGAGTCTAATTTATACACAAACAAACCGACACATTTTTCTCAATTGTATTTCCCCCAAATTTTCACTTCATTTTTTTGTTTTGCCCTCTGAGACCCTCAGGAGTCTGAGATTCTGCTGCTTTGGTTTGGGTTTACTTTTCGCTCTATTAGTTTCATAGGAAGATAGAGAAGGAGATAGAAGTAGAGGAAGAAGAGATACTACAGAACCACCCCACCATTCATAGAACTTCCTCAGGTACTATGCATAGTACTCCTATGTGTTATTAAAGGCTGTAACTCTGGTCTTTGCACATGGTAAAACGTGTGCTCTTCTGGGTGAATTCTTTTACTTGATTTGACTAATCTTTCTATGACATTCTGCAGCCTTACCCAGGGTCTTATAATCTGCAACAGTCTGCCTGATGGGAGCTCCAAACTACAGCCTCATGAGAACAAAACCCTGAAGATCTTGAAAAAAAAATTCAGGTCTCCAGTTGTAAAATAATAACCAGTAACACGACTGTTGTTAAAGTTTCCAAGGCTCCAGTAGGCCGGGCTAGCTTCGGGGCGGTAGACAGAGACTACCAGAGACTCGGGGACACAAGGCTGGGCTGAGAAGCTGCAGTTTAATCTTTATTCACGAACCGGCAAATCACCACACCATGTGCTTCTCCATCATTTTCCCTCTGCTGCTGCTGCTGGTACTCTGGACATCCTTAGCATACGGGGGCGGGGGGTGGGGTGGAGAAAGAGGGGCACGAAACTAGCAAGGGCCAAACCATTTCTCTCAGAGGTAGGGGGAAGGGGGCCAAACCAACACGAAGAATACCAACACACGACCTTAACAGAAGAGAGAAAGATTTAAGTGAAAGTAAATATGGGTCTGAAAGCAAATGGTGTCTAGAAGCATCTAATAGAATGGCAACTTGACACTTTTCTTATCCCTAGGACAAGACAGATATTTTCATCTGGGGTGAAGTTAGTGAACAAGTAGTTTACTTGTGGTTTTTTTTATATTTATTTATTATTTTCCCTTTTGTTGCCCTTGTTGTGTTATTGTTGTAGTTATTATTGTTGTTGTTATTGATGTTGTTGTTGGATAGGACAGAGAGAAATGGATAGAGGAGGGGAAGACAGAGAGAGGGGAAGAAAGATAGACACCTGCAGACCTGCTGTACTGCCAGTGAAGCAACTCCCCTGCAGGTGGGGAGCCAGGGCTCGAACTGGGATCCTGACACTGGTCCTTGTGCTTTGTGCCACCTGCGCTTAACCTGCTGAGCTATCACCTGACTCTCTCACTTGTGTTTTTTTAGTATTTAATTAATTAATTAATTCCCTTTTGTTGCCTTTGCTGTTTTATTGTTGTAGCTATTATTGATGTCGTTGTTGTTGGATAGGACAGAGAGAAATGGAAAGAGGAGGGGAAGATAGAGAGGGGGAGAGAAAGAGAGACACCTGCAGACCTGCTTTACCACTTGTGAAGCGACCCCCCCTGCAAGTGGGGAGCTGGGGCTCGAACCGGGATCCTTGGGTGGGTCCTTGTGCTTTGTGCCACGTGCGCTTAACCCGCTGCACTACTGCTCGACTCCCCTCACTTGTGTTTTTAAACCCCATTTTCAAGGAACTGCTCTTTCAGATCAGCTCAGAAACATCACTGGAATGGTCTGTATTGATTGTTGTATGTATTTCCTAGGGTCCTCGAAACAAATTACCACAAACTGCTGTCTTACACCAAGATTTTATATTCTCACAATTCTGGAGGCTAATAATGTGAAACCACGGTGTTGACAGTGCCATCATACTCCTTCCAAGATAGTCTTCAGAAACCAGACTGCAGTACACACATGTGTATTTATAAGGCTGTACACCTAAAATCTACATGGTGTTATACACCATTATCACTTTACATTATATATGTATGTGTTTTTTAAAAAAAGATCTTATGTTTCTACTAATTTCTGGTGATTACCAGCGGGCAATCTTTGGCACTATTTGGCTTGTAGATGCGCAATTCCAATCATAACCTCTGTTTTTACCCGACATTCCTTTTGAATTTTCTTTGTATGTTTTCTCCTTTTCTTATAAGAACATCAGTAACTGGCTTTAGAGCTCTAATATAAGTGATCAAGCACTTGAGATGTCATCTTGCTCTATACATATATCCTCTTCCTATCCTCTCATTTCTTTTTGTCCTTTGCCCTGACTCCTGGTGCCACGGTATGTTGGACCAGAAGTGAGATGCATAGATATGTGGCAAAAGGTACTGCTTAATGATGTTATCACAGAGCTTTACAAGGGACAGTTTACCAGGCCCATGATGATTTATTCAACCATGACACCAGGACCTCATCTTCTTCCATGTGGCCCATTATTCTTGGTAACCTTTGGGCCCCAACCAGAGATAAGATTGTTTTATTTTTTGAGATACGAGCCTGCCATCTTCTCAGGTTGCTAGCATCTACCTTTCTTATACCAAGTCTTTTCTTGGTTAATTGGCCTCCTCAGTGGGCAGTAGTCCAAACCTTGGCTTCAGTCACACTAGTTCAGTCGCCCTCATTTTAATGATTTACATATACAGAGACTGAGTGAACCTGGATTTTGAGGGTACACTATTCAACCCCTAGTAGTTGCTGTCCACTGACTAGACTCAGCATGGATGATGATGTGTGTGAGGATTTCAGTCACATGTAATTGAGTTTTGTTTTGTTGATTTGGGCATCTGAATTTCGACATTGAGGCTGGTGACTCACATTTTTAGGGTGTCTTAAGTTTGCCACATAGAACTCCAAATCAGGGACTGGGCAATGTTGTACCCAGTTAAGCACACATAGTATGAAGGACAAGGACCTGCACAAGGATCTGGGTTAGAGCTTCCAGCTCCCCACTTGGGGGGTGGGTATTGCTTCACAAGTGGTGAAGTAGCCTGCAGGTATCTCTCTCTTCTTCTCCCTCTCAACCCCCCCTCAATTTCTTTCTGTCCTATTCAATAAAATGGAAAAACAGATCCCCCCCCCAAAAGCTGCTAGGAGTAGTGGATTTGTAGTGCTGGTACCAAGCCCCAGTGATAACCCTGGAGGCAAACAAACACCCCCCAAAATCTTGCCTTTACTTACATGTTCACATGTAGTCAGTCTCTAGATCTTTTCCATATATCCAGCACAAACAGGGACAGGGAGAGCAGAAAGGACTGAGTCCAGAGTGCAGAAGGAGGCTTGGACCTACTATGGACCTTGCAGTGATGTACTCTGCTAAGCCCTTAATTGCTAATCTCTGCTAAGAGATTCAGGCAGAGACTGAAATTTATAAAAGGAAGAAGTTTTGAAAGTCCTTCCTTGGTTACCTGGGCTTTGGTTTGTAACTGAGAGTTTGTTTATTAATTTATGCTGCAGGGCCTTGTGCACATGCAGTTTCACCATTCCCAGGGCCAGCTGTTTTCACAAGGAAAGAGAGAGAGAAAGAGAGAGAGAGAGAGAGAGAGACCGAGACCACAGCACTAGAGTTTACCCTGGTGTGATGAAGCTCCCATGTGGTCCTGGAGCTCAAAGTCAAATCATGCTTGTGTAAGCAGGCTCAAATACACATCAGATGACCTATCCTATGGCCTCTGTAATTGAGGTTTTAGATTGCAACTTAGCATAAACATTCTATTTTTAAGCTTCAGTAAAAAGTCTATGAAGTTGAAGGGGGACAATGACTTCTTCCATGGCATACTAGGAAAGAGGGCTTGTGAGTTAGTGATATGCTAATACAGAGCTGTAAAAATGTACTCACTTAAAAACCCAACTCTGAATGGCCTGCCATGACTGATAATGTTTGTTTAGACCTTTTCAATTAGTTCAGCACCAAGCAAAACATCCTGGAAAAGATAGATGAAAAGACCAAATGATGAACACAGCCACTGAATTCATTTCTTTCTAGATTCCTTTTTTAATTTTTATTATGCCTGCACAGTTATCATCAGGGCTCAGTGCCAGCACTACAGAGCCACAGCTCTTGGATGGCCATATTTTCCCTCTCCTCTTCCCCTCATTTTATTGGATAGGACAGAGAGAAGTTGAGGGGGGAGAGAGAGATAGAGAAGGGGAGTAAAGAGAGACACTGGTAGACCTGCTTCACCACTTGTGAAGCGTCTCCCCTGCAGGTGGGGAGACTGGGCTTGAACCCAGTTCTTTTCATGGATCCTTGTGCATAGTACTATGTGTGCTTAACTGGCACTACCGCCTGCTCCTCTCTTTCCAGATTTCTTAAATGTTATTATTGAATCAGTCTCTCCTGGGCATGCATGCAATTGTTAAGAGTGTGAGCTGATGACAGTATAGGAACTTTTATAGGAATCACAAAGTTCCTGAAGGCAGTGGAAGGGGGAGGACCCAACATCACAGGGAACAAGGAAGACTGGACTTGATAAGAAAGTATGATTCACAGTTAACAGTAATTTATATACTTTCCCCATATTTAGAAACTACTTTCTCCCCTGATCCAGCTTTCTAGTCCTATTCCCAACTCTGACACTATTTTCCCAGATAATACTTTTTAGCTCACTTGCATGTTAGCTGCCAGGCTCAGGCAAAAATTTACAAGTCATGGGCTCCTTGGAATATAACTACAGTGGACTTTCTAGCTTCTTCCAACATGAAGACTCCAAATTTCATCTGCTATAGTCTTACCTTTAGGTTCCTGATTATTAGACAGTTTGTTTTGCTTTATATCTTAATGCTTTTCAGCCACTAAGTTGCAAATGCTTCCATGATGCCACCTGACTTCCCAGGGCAGATGATCTCACCAATGTGTCATGGAACCTCACCTTCCCAGAGCTCTACCCTGCTAGGGATAGATAGAAACAGGCTGGGGGTATGGATAATATCAATGCCCATGTTCAGAGGAGAAGCAATTACAGAAGTCAGACCTCCCACCTTCTGTACCTCATAAAGAATTTTGGTCCATAATCCCAGAGGGATAAAGAGTGAGGAACCTTCCACTGGAGGGGATGGCATATGGAACTCTGGTGTTAGGAACTGTATGGAGTTGTATCCCTCTTGTTCTGCAGTCCTGTCAATAACTGTTGAACCACTTTTTAAAAAAGAAGAAGGGGAAGAAGAAGGAGGAGGAGGAGAGGGAGGAGGAGAAAAAGAAGGAGAAGGAGAAAAGGAAGAAGAAGAGGAAGAAGAAGAAAGAAAGAAAAAGTATGGGCTTTAGAGGCATGCCTTCTCAGGAGGTAGCAAATGTTTATAGGCACAGTGGACAATGGGAAGCTTACAGCACAGAAACTCAGTACAATCAGTACAATCCAAAGTAGGCATGCTGAGGTAATTGTCCTTAATCCATGTCTTGAAGGCATTCCAGGGTGTCCAATCTGCAGTCTGCCCTATAACAACTATCTCTCCCCATCTACTAAATTCATGCAGCTATCTGTGAGTTATCAACAGGGAAGCTGGGCAAATGATAAAGATAAATAATTACAATAGCTGTCTGCTTTATTATGTTTTAGCAAAGAGGCCTTATTAATAAGAATTTTTTTGATTCCTGGATTATCAGCTTCTTAGACTGTGTGTGATTATGTTGAGGGTTTAGAAATAAATTATGAATTTTCTCTCTTAGAATTGATAGGATATGGATTTTGAAGATGGTTGGTATTTTATTTTTCCTCCCACACTGGTCACATTCAAGTTTGCCACAGTTTTTGAATGCTTTCTGTAAATTGTTCTGTAACTCCTTTAATGAATTTTGTAACTTTTGCAGATTAGTTAAGAAATAGAAACATAAATTACTCAGTGCAATGCCAGTCATCACCACGTCTGCTGTTTCAATCATCATAATATTTATACAGTGTGGAAATGATATCAGATGACAGTTAGACTTGTCTTCTTTGAAGAGATTTATTAGATTTGCAGTTATTTTGCTTACAATGTCAACATTAAATTAATTTACTTCAAAATCACCAAAATATACACATTTGTAAAGATAACACTTTTTTGTTTCTAGTCATTTATGACGGATACACATTCCACAAAGGGGAAAAGCACTCAGGCAGATAAGTGGTCCAAGCTACAATACCATTTTCCAGACAATTTTAATTTATGCATTCATTTACTCCACCAATAGCTTTATTTTGTGGTGAGCATCTACTATGTGTTCTAGACACTAGGGGTATAGAGCTAAAGTAAAACAAGCCCTAGCTTAATAATAGAGTTCAGCCTTCATGAGTGGTAGAGCAGTGGTATGGTGTCTTCTCTAGCTCCCTTTGCCCTCCATCTAAAAAGTTAAAAAAAAAAAAAGTCCACTGGAAAAAGTGGAATCATACAGGCATGCAGGTCTAGCAATCACCTTGGTAGGGAAAAAAAAAAAAACCTAAGCTTTTATGATGAAATCAGACTTTAAAAAGTTATCAGTAGGGGCTGGGAGGTAGCGCAGAGGTTAACGCTCATGTGGTGTGGATCAAACCTCAGGCTCAACACCTGCAGGTGGTGAAGCAGGTCTGCGGGTGTCTGTCTTTCTCTCCCCCCCTCTGTCTTCCCCTCTTCTCTCCATTTCTCTCTGTCCTATCCAACAACATTAACAACAACAATAATAACTACAACAACAATGAAACAACAAGGGCAACAAAAGGGAAAAAATAAAACAAAATGTTTCCCACTTTAAAAAAAAAAAGAGAAAAGGAACAAATACATAATCCACTGGGGTGAGAATTCAGTACTCCAACATATGTCTTTCACAAAAAGGTTAATTTTAGGAGAGTAGCCCTAAAAGCAGGAGGGAGTTCACCTTTGAAAGAGACATTTGCATGTTAACATTTCCCTTAAGGGTATTCTGGGGAACCCAATTCGTGGAGAAAACAGATTTTAAATTTTTTATCGTTTTACAATATCTTCTTTTCTGAGCCTCCTTTTCCCTCAGAAGTCTTTGAATTAGCTTAGATATGGTGTCTGAGGTCATGTGGTGTGTCACATGAGCTTTCTGAGTCTCCCATGTGTGCAGAAGATTTGCATGCCTATAATGAAATTCTCCTTAAATGTTCTCTTAATTTTTTCCTGTTAATCCTTATTTGCTTATTTGTCCAGCCTCTGAAGAACCCAGAGAGTTCCCAACAGTAACACCTCTGCTTGTCCATTAGAAAATGGGAATCAGGAAGCCTGGGATAGAGGCTTCTCTGCAGAAGATGGCTTTTCTCTATAATGGAATGAAAGGGGGAGCTGTCCAGAGGTGGACTTACTATGAAACCAATGAAGCTTAAGCTTCTGGGACTTCTCTGCATGGGTCTCTAAGACTGGCATGAGCTGTGGGGACTCACAGGTCTACCTAGTGGGGAAAGGAAAACAGGTAGCTAAAGGAAGTGCTTCTAGCTAGGGATTTTTTTTTTTTTTTTTGTATAAAAAGCTGAACATATCAACAAAGTATGTGAAATCACTCCTAAGTAAGCTTCATAGAGCCAACAATTTGCTGTAATTTTTCTTCTCACTCTTAAAAACATAATAACCAAAGCTAGTACTTACAATTATATTTCTTTTCTGAAGGAGCATTCCTTGCCACAATTATATAAGCTCAGACCCAGCCAACTTTGATCTCTCCTGTCATGGGATCACAGGGCAGGAGGGCCAGCAGGGAGGTCAATGGGGCTGGAGCTTGTCTCAGGAGGTGACAGCATGTGGTCAGGGAAGAGAGGGGTGGACACAGCAGGCCTCCTTCAGAACTTTAGGATTTATTCTGCTTAAGTTGTGAGCCAATTAAAACTCAGATCAGAGGCATTAGGGGATCTGATTTACATTTTAATCAGCTCCTTTTATATTGAACACTCTGACCTGTTCTGTGAAGTTCATGTGAAAGGGCAAGGATAGCAGTCAGGACACCTGGAAGGAGCACCCAGGAGCCCAGCTAAGAGGTGATGGTGCTTGCAGCCATAGTGGTGATAGCAGGAGAGATAGTGACAACTGCGGTGGATTTGGGGATTTGTTTTCAAAGTTGAGCTGGAACATTTGCAAATGGATATAGAGGGGATAATCAAGAGAGGAGCATGCCAGGGTTTTTACTTAGAGTTGGGGACTTACAGTCAGAGCTCAGATCTAGAGATAATTAACTGTAAGGCCAGTATCCAAGTGAAGATGCAAATGCAAAGTATAGGACTGAATTGATGAGTCTGTCACAGTCTTTTTTTTTTTTTTTTGCTCCTGGAGGTCATTTCCCCCATTTTGTTGCCACCTTTGTTGTTGTTATTGTTGCTATTGCTGTTGTTGTTATTGGATAGGACCGAGAAAAATTGAGAGAGGAGGGGAACACAGAGTGGAGGAGAGAAAGATAGACACCTGCAGACCAGCTTCACCTCCCCTGCAGGTGGGGAGCCGGGGGCTTAAACCAGCATCCTTATGGTTCTTGGGCTTCGCACCATGTTAGCTTAACCTGCTGTACTACCATGCAGCCCCTAAGTCGGTCACAGTCTTAAGGTCATTTAATCCTCAGTGAAATCCAGGCATTATTGTTCTTGCTTAAAGCTATTTTAAAGGGTTTTCTGAAGAACAGAAAGGGAAACTCAAAGCAAGATCTGACTGAATTTGGAGTAGGGCACCAAAGTAAAAATCTTTGGGTAGAGAAGTAAAGTTGATGTTCAGCTTCACGGGGCTGGGGGGTGGGGATCCCGACAGTCCTTTGGTGGTGAGAATGGTATTGATGTACATATAGCCTAAGTAACCATGAGCTATAAGAAATAGGATTCAAGACAACTTTTTTTCAAAACAATTTTCTAGGGGAAAACTGCCACTAGGAAAAAAAGAAATTCTACTAAACATAAATTTCAGTTTTAAGACCGTAACTGTCTTTAGGTTGAACATAAGAAATATTTTGTAGCAATCAGAAAATGCAGTGCATATAGTCAACAGTTCCTGAACGCTTGCAGTCTAAGCCCTTGACTTGCTTTATCTCCTGTAATTATCACAACAAACTTTTACGATATCTTACAATATTCTTATTTTACAGGCAAGGGAATTACGCATAAAATGGCTAGGTGGTAATGGGCAAAATTTGGAGCCAAATCTAAAGTTTTCTTTTTTTTTCTTTCTGCTAAACTGATTTTAGGATTCAAAAGACTCAGGCTCAGTTTCAGATTTGGCTTCTAAAGTTGGGACACTTGTCATTAGACTTTACCATCTTCATCATTAAAGTTAGGTTTGAATATCTCTGAATATCTACTGTGCTCTAGAATGATTAGAACAATAAATAACTACATATACAAATACACACATACATATATGCATATATTTTTTAAGATCAAGAATTTTAAACTTTACTCAGGAAAATTGACATTCTCACTAGGCTGAGAGACAAAGAAAGATAGTGAAACACACACACACACACACACACACACACACACACACACACACACACACACACCGGAGGTCTTACTCACATGTTAATGAGTGCTTACCCAGGCCCACAGGTCTAGCTTATAACACCCAAGCCCTGCCTTCACCTTTCAAAGCCACACCTGTCACCACTCCCATTTCCTTTGCAGTTACTATATTTTATTTTGAGCCATACTTCAGATTTTAAAGTGACTCAGACAATTCATTAAAACACCTGCTATTTATTCACTACTTACTTTGAGCCAGGTCTAGTGCTTTATATAGCTTGTCTACCTCCGTACTCATAATTGCCTTGCAAGGTCATATCTATTTGATGTGTTATAGGTGAAGGAAAACATAAAATATTTTGCTAAAGGTCAAGGAGCAGGTAAGAGTTCTAGATCTAATGCAGTTTGGAATAAAAATCCCACCTACTCTACACCATTTAATTTATCTGTGGAAAAGTGGGAATCATCTTAAACTCCCCAAAACTTCAACTTTGAGAAAAAAAAAAATCAAGACAGTTTTGCAAGTGTTGGGTTTAGTGAGTAGGAGAGGCTTTTAAAATGCTGTTGTTTGCCATAATTACACCCTAACAGAGAGTCCAAATATCTGTCCTTTTTTGGCAAGCTTTTTGCAGATGAGAATCTGCCAAGATTATCCATTAGTAGCATCTCAGACTTCCACAGGAAATTCTGTTGCCATTAATATTACATTGCATAAGCTGTCTTGCAGATATAAAAATGAATAGGAAAATAGACCCAGTCTGAGTTTTCTTAAAAGCCTATATAATATCTTCAGTAGTCTAGCAGACTATTTTACAAATTTAGCTTTTAAAAACTACTTTTTTATTGAGAGACACATAGAGAGAGAAAGAGAGACCTAGCACTCCTCTACCATCTTTTTTTGGTAACAAAGGATCACCCTCAGGGTCTCCCATCTCCCTACTCTATAGTCACATAGAATTTAATTCTTTTATGTTTGATTAGTAGTAGGTTACAAGATTTTAAGATTACAGTACATAGTTTCACACCACACCCACCACCAAAGTTCTGTATCCTCACAATCCCACCTCCCAAAGATAATCAGGACAGATAGATCTCACAGATCTTAGAAACAATTTTTTTTATCATGTTCATGCATATTCGATCTCCATATTCCATATATGAGTGAAACCACTAGTAGTTGTCTTTAACATCTTTACTTATTTTGCTAAGCATAATCACCTTCAGTTCTGTCCATTCTGTCACAAAGGACACAATGTCATCATTTTGATTGCAGAATAATACACCATGGAACATATATACCATAACTTCTTTAGCCAGTCATCAGTTGTTGGGTATTTAGGCTGCTTCTACTCTTTGGCTATTGTGAATGATGCAGCTGTGAACATAGGGGTGCATATGTCCCTTCAAATTAGTGTCTGAGTGTCTTCTGGATAAATGACTTAAGAGTGGCATTGCTGGATCATAAAGTAATTCCATTTTTATTTGCTTAAGGACGGTCCATACAGTCTTCCAAAGGATCTATATCAGGAAGCATTGCCACCAGCAGTTAAACGGAGTTCCCTCTTTCTCCACAACCTCTCCAACACCTGTCATTTCCTAGTTTGTTGATGTAAGCCATTCTCTCAGGTGTGAGATGGTACCTCAATGTAGTTTCTGTTGTTTTTCCATTTTTTTAAATTTGATAGGATATAGAGAAGTTGAGAAAGAATGGAGATAGAGAGATTGACAGAGACACATCTGCAGCATTACTTTATCACTTATGAAGATTTACCACTGCTGGTGGGAACCGGAGGTGGGGGGCTTGAAGCTGGGTCCTTGTGCATGGTAACATATGCACTTAACCAAGTGTACCACCACCCAGCCCCAGTGTAGTTTTAATTTGCATTTCTCTAAGAAGTGAAGTAGAGCATTTCTTCATGTGTCTGTAGGCCATGTGTATCTTTTCTTTAGAAAACTGTCTAGTTCTTTGGCCCACTTTTTTTTTTTTTGGTGGGGACTTATTTTTGCTTCTTTTGTAGATCTGTACCAACTCTGTATACTAGTTACATATCATATGTGGAATATGCAAATGTTTTCTTCTATTTACTGGGATGTCTGATTATCCTTTCATAGTTTGCTTTTGATGTGTAGAAGCTCTTTAATTTCATGTAATCCAATGTATTTACTTTTGTTTTAATTTTCCATGCCTATGGTGTTAAATTTCCAAATACATATCTTTAGCATGAAGATCTTGCAAAGTTTCACTGACATTTTCTTCAATAAATTTTGGAGTTTCAAGTCTGACATCCAGATCTATATTCCGAGTTGACTTCCTTTGGTGTATGGTGTTAGGTGGTGATCTAGTTTTACTTTTTTACATAGAACTGTCCAATTTCCCCAGAACCATTTTTAAAAATTAATGATTAAATATTAATTTATTAAATTACATGTCAGCAGGTGTACAATTCCACACCATTCCCACCACCAGAGTTCCGATTCCCTGATCTCGCCATTGTAGTCCACCATCGTTCTCCCAAGGTTGCAGTCTTGAGTTAACTGTCATCTTTACAGCTATCTGTATACATTTGTACATAATTACCTCCTTTTCCTTTCAGGTCCAGTCCTCTCTTACCGTCCAGATCACACATGACCCTATTACTTCACCCAAATATCTCTTCCTTTTTCATCCTCTCTCTCTGGTACTTGATGGAGCTTGAGTTCAGAGGCCTCTTATTCTCTTCCTCCTGTCACTTCTCTGCCACTGGGAGAATGGACCAGAGTTGGTTTTGGGGTGTAGAAGGTAGCAGTTCTGGCTTCTGTGATTGCTTTTCTGTTGGATTTAGCCATTGGCAGGCTTATTCATACTCCCAGCATGTCTCTTGTCTTTCCTTAGTGGGTTAGAGCTCTGGAGAGGCGAGGTTCTTCTGTATAATGGTCTGCCAGAGAAGTCAGGCTGGAATCAGGATAGCATCTGTAACTTGGTATCTGGAAGGTGGCAGGACATAAAGTGAGACAAAATGTTTAATAAACAGATACCAAAAGTAGGAATAGACCAGATGATATCAGGAATCCTAGGGTGGAAGAAAGCTAGGACGTCCACCCTAGGCATGTTTCTAGGGGCTCACGCCTATGGTAGTCCATGCCTGAGTTTGACAGTTAGCATCAAGCAAAAACATTGTCTGAGAAAATGGTGTCAAGGTAGAGAAAAGGACTAGAAAGTTGGATTAGGGCAGAGAGTAGCTCCCATTCTTGAAAATATTCTGTGGATAGGATTAACCACTTACTTCTATCCACTAACTCAGAGGGGGAAATACACACACACACACACACACACACACACACACACACACACACACACACACACACACTTTTAGTGCTAGAGCCTGTGTAACCTCTGAGTTCCTATTGGTCTGAACTCACAGCTCATGGTCACCACTGGGAACAGTGCAGCTGCACTCATTTCAGGGTCAATCTTTTTTGAGTGGCAGGGCAGGATACCCCAGCCTCCCTTCAGGAGGTAGTTCCTACCATAATTATTTTATGGTGAGGGCAAGGTTCTGGAAGGGCCCACAAGAGGGCTTTTGATGACATTCCTGATGGAAGTGACCAGTGGTGGCCCAGAACCATGTTTTGAAGAGATCTTCTTTAACTTCATTGAATGGTTTTGGCCCCTTTGTTGTATATTGAATGGTTGTATAAGTTTGTGCTCATTTTTGGGCTTTTAATTCTGCTTCATTGATCTAAGTGTCCATTTTTATTCCAGTACCATACTGTTTTGGTTACTAGTAGTATAAACTGAAGTTGGGGAGCGTTATATATCCATACTTCCTCCTTTTTATCAGAAGTACTTTGGCAATTTGTGGCTTTTTGCATTTCTAAAAAAATGTTTGGATAAGTTAGTTGTTCAGTTTGCTTGAAAAAATGCCATTGGGGTCTTGATAGAGATTACATTGAAATTGTAGACTGCTTTTGATAGAATAGAATAGCCTAAATGATCACTTATGAGCACAAAGTACACTGATAAATATGTGCCTCAGTATTTCTAGTTTTGGGTATAAACTAAAATGGAAAGAGTAGTGGGATAAGCAATATTCAACATCAACACAATCAGATAAATAATATCCAATTCCTTCAACAAAATCTATAGATTGTCAGAATTGTCTCATCTATAGCTTTATGCAGCTTACTTGTTGACAGAACCCTTCTGCTAACTCAGAAAGCTCCTTTGTGTGCATTTGCTGTCAATTCCTCCCACAGCCAGGTCTAGGAAACCCCTTACCTCATTTGTGTACCTGCAAATCTGCCCTTGACCTGCTGAGCCATCTCGTGACTAGTAATTTCCCTTCTGTAATCTGCCTAACACTTTGCCTTTGGATTTATCTCTTGGTTTGGTGAGCTCTACTTTAACTTGGAGCTTGAAATTCAAATTTCTGGGTACACAGTTTTCAAATAAAACTTGGCAACTCTCAGTCTATATCCTATGTGTCTTGTGTATGTTTTCACCGAGGCAGGATCACACCCCACTCTGCTAACCTGTCCTGACATCTCAGTACTCTCTGGGAAGAGTTTCAAGCTGCATACTAGTATGATTTTGTTGTTCTTGTCGCTTAGTATGCCAAAGTTCATCCCTGCCACTGAGTTCTGTACACAATGCAGTTAATAGCCTTTTCAAGTCTTGGGGCCAATAATATTCAACCAGATTGTAACCCATCTTGAATGAGATGGTAGAATATGAGGAGAAACAGGCATGTCAGTTCATGTGAAACCATATTTGTAGATGCAGGCTAAACAATGATTCCATAACATGAAAACAAAAGGGCTCATGGTGTCACTAACTAATGAGACAGGTCCCCAGGAGGCAGTAGAAACCCTGGAGAAAAAGCACATGCTTGTGCTGCTCTGGCCAGATAAGAGCCAGTGGTACTTGGAGAGATTTAATCTAACATTCAGACTATAAACACATTCTGTGCCAATTCTAGGTTATATAAGTTTCAGGTTGCTTTGCAAGGAAACAGGAGGTTCAGCACTTGTACTAGGATGTTTTGCTCTTTCTTTAAAAACCTGGATTCTGTGATGCTTATTGTTTAGAGAGGTCAGTGTCACTGTTTTAGGAAATAGAATGCAGAATTCTCAAGTTCCTACTAGGTCAGGACAGGCTGGCCCTGAAGGCTGTTTGAGAACCTGAGTTTCAAATCAGTCACAGGCATCACTGATTTGATGCTATAAGAGTCAGTCCAGTGTCATTTCATCTGGCATAGCTATCTAGTCTCCAGATAACTGATCTGCATACAGATATTTACCTTCTTGTCCTCAAATTCTGAAACTTGGATTGAAATGGTCCAGATTATGACTGAGTGGCCCTGCTTCCACTATCTTTATGGAGAGAAAAGTGTCCTGCCTTAGCAAGGTTGCCTTTCGAGTTTAACACATCCCACCCTCACCACTTCATTACCACTTTATTTAGGGAATGTGGATTTACAGGAGTGTTGCTGTCAAGAGGGTAAATTTTCATATCTTCCCAAGACAGGTATCAGTACATCTGTCCCTCTACCAAACCTTAATCCTGCTCCACCATAGGGACTTAGATCCCCAACCTCTTAATGTTCTTCCCTGCCCTGCTGGGAAATTGTGCAGATGCAGTCACATCTGCCATGTTGTCCCCTCAGGATATTGCAAGTTCCCGCTAGAGTTGGGACATTCTCGGAGCGCCTGTTTCGCCATGTTGTTATCTCAGGGCATTGTCAATTCCCCGGGATAGTTGGGAGTGCTTTGGTTACTTCTCCCCCTTCCCATTCCTGCAAGAGTTATTATCCTACCGTGGAGTGCTGTGGTTACTCCTCCCCCTTCTCATTCTCACAAGAGCTATTCCCATAAAAGCCCTCCTTCTTTCACCCTTTGCTCTCTTGCCAGCCTTTCACTTCGGTGATTAGATGCAGGGAAGGTTGCTGTGTGAGGTGGCCATTTTTGCTACCTCCACGTGGCCCAAACTGCTGCTCTCTAACCCAACTCTGAGGTGCCAGTGCAAGTAAAGGATTGTGTACCCTTTCTGCTCCAAAGCTCCTTTTTCTGCGTCCCGCTGCCACAAGTGACACTGCCCCCTTTGGAGTCCCCCAGTCTGCTGTGATAGGCTACAGCCCATTCAGGTTGCATTGTCCTTCACTTTGTTTCTTTCAGCCCATCTGTGAGACAGCTCTTCCAGTATTCATTCTCCTTCTGACTTATTTTGCTCTACATGATTCTCTCCACTTCCATCTATGCTATAACAAAGGAGAGTATGCTATCATTCCGGACAGCTGAGTGTAATATTTATACCGCAACTCCCCTAGCCATTCACTTGGGTTATTACTGGGTTTTTGGTTATTACAAATGATGCTGCTATGATCTAGGTGTGCATAGAGCTCTTCAGATAAGATTAACATATCTTTTTCTATTTTCTTCCCTTTTATCAAGTCCTTTAGCAATTCAAATGGTTTCAGGAATGAGTGACTTCCTAGGATGCACTAACTTTTCTTTGCCTCCTTATTCTTGTGTTTACGAAACAAATTAAATAAATGAAATTATATCCATTGGATACACTAAGTCTCTGGAACTTAGCTCTTTACATTTCACTCTGATTTTGACTTGGCAACTGCAGTCAGTTTTGACTGATGTGCTTCTCTCCTGGCCATTTTAGAAACAGCAGTGACTGCAAATACAGCCTCCTTAGAAGAACCAACTCAATGGCTTTCTGCTGAGGAGACAGCCCCTCCTCTTCCTCTTCTTCCTTGTGACCATGGCCATTCAGATGGTTTGCCCACAAAAAATCCTGGCTTGCTGGGAACTCTAATGGGCCTGCCAATCAATGTCACTTACTTGAACACATCCCACTCTCAGTAAGGGATTTCACAATAGGGTTTGTTTCTCTGAGGATACATTTAGCATAATTTATACAACACCCACAGCAGGCAAAATATGGTACTAGACACGAGAAAAGGAGACAGAGAATTATAAACAATGGGGGTCTTCTCTCTTTGGGAACTTCTTAGAATGGGAGAGAGAGATGTGTTAGTCATGGTTCTCTAAGGAAGCAGAAGAAAGGGGGAAGTAGAGGGAGAGGGAAAGGGAGGGAGGGAGGAAGGGAGAGAGAGAGAGAGAGAGAAAGAGAGAAGGGGGAGAGAGAGAGGGAGGGAGAGAGAGTGATATGGCGTGGCAGTGGTGGAGAGTAAGCACTACTGTAGGGAACCAAGTCTTTTTGTTCCATTTAGGCCTTCGTTTGAGTGTATGAGGACCACCTTCCTTAGCAGGGGCAGTCTGATTTAATCACCCTGCCTACTGAAATGCTAATCTCATCCCCAAATAACCCCATAGGCACACCCAGAACCATATCAAATATCTAAAGAGCCAAAGGCCCAGTCAAATGGACACATAAAATTAGCTGCAGACAGGAATGTGAAAAGTGCTGGCTGAATTACATTTTCCATGTGCACTGCTACAGCTGTGTCAAGTGTTGAGGGTGGGACAAGGGGAAAGTACAGCTCCTTCCTTTTTATGTATTCCTGTACTTTTGTTTGCTTCTTTGTTTTTATCAGAGCACTGCTCAGTTCTGGTTTATGGTGGATCTGGGGATTGAACTTGGGATTTTGGAGCCTCAGGCACAAAACCTTTTGTACAAGCTTGGTACTATCTCCCCAGGGTCCCTGGAGCCCCTCCCAAATGGGTCATATAAGTAACAGCATGGATGGGAGTGAGACTTTAGAGACCAGGTGTTAGACTGATTGGGAGAGGTAAGGAAGTTAGGTTGTAAATCATCTCAGGCCTCAGAAGCCAGGAGACTCTGAGGGGCGAGGCCATGTAACAACCCCACTGGGGCCCTCTGTAATGGGACTGCATGGACGGACATGTACTACCAGCCACTGCTGTTCTTTCTCCATCTCAGTCCAGGATGATCAAGGGGGAGAGTGATCAACAAGGCTGGCTTCCTGCTTTAGGAATCCTCTGAGTTTTCTTCAGAGGATTATGAGGCTGAAGGAGAACTAAATGAGAGTTAGATGCACTCCCTGCATTGGAAACCGAGAGGCCTTTTGACCTGCCATTCTGTCCTTTATCAATAAATGTTGCAGAGGACTGTGGATTGGGCCCTGGGAACATGGCCTATGGGCAGAGGGATGTGTCACAAAACAGTTCCTCACAGGAGCAGTTATTAGTGTGTTAGACCAGAGCTTCTGACAGAGCAGGGGTTGAGTTGCTCAATGTGAGGAGAAACCTGTGCAGGCTCCAGAAGGCAAGAATCCATGGAGGCTCAGGAGAAATTATGATGCCAGGAAGTTGGAATTTCCAGGCAGGGTCTGGAGAGAGCTGACTAGGTAGGATTTGTGCCTTGCAGGATTTGAGCCCTTTCACCACTAGGAGGTGTCACCACACCAGATGAAGCTCCTTTGTTTTAACACTTCTCTTTGTCTGTCTGCCTGCTTTTCACCTCTTCCTATCAGTCCCTCTTTTAAAGTCCCTCAGAGACTGGGGACACAATACCTAGGTCTTTTTTTCAGGGCATTGGGGAGGTTAGATGGGAAGGGAGTAAAATGGATCTGTTGAAGATACTTTGTTCTCGAAGATCCCTTTACAGCAGGGTCTTGTGGGGGAAGGGTATCTGAAATGTAATTTAGAAATGGTTTAAATTTCCGTTTTGGTTTAAAGTCCATTTCTGAAGAAGGTCATGGTTGTACTTGGTGAAAGTCTCTGGGAAAGAAAGCCAAAGTAAAATAAATAAATAAGAGACATGTTTGTTTGTTTATTTATTGCCACCAGGGGTATCACTGTGACTTGGTGCCTGCAGGGTGAATCCACCATTCTCTACAGCTATTATACTTCTCCTTCTTTATATATAAATAAATGGCTGATGGGTGGGGTGGGGGGACAGAGAGGTGAGACGCCTGCAGCTCTGCTCCACCATGAAGCCTCTTGCCCCACAGATGGAGAGCAGGGACTTAAACCCTGGTCCTTGTGGATTATAGTGTGTGTGCTTTACTAGCTATGCCACTGCCTGCCCCCAAGAGACATGCACTTAAATAATTGTTTTCTTTATTGGGGAACTAATGGTTTACAGTTAATAGTAAAATGCAGTAGTCAACAGTAAAATGCATGTGTGACATTTCTCAGTTTTCCACATAATAATTCAACCCCTCTAGGTCCTCCTCTGCCATCATGTTCCAGGACCTGAACCCTTCTCCGCCACCCCAGAGTCTTTTCACTTAAACAAAATTTACACACAGTAGTGATACATTGGATTTTAGAGACGTGCAGAAAGGACAGAAGGGGTAGCAAATGCTTCTAAGGGTGTTAAAGCTAAGGAGCCAGAATGGAGATGATAACTTTTTAATTTAATAACCTTTTAGAGAAATCTTAAATGAAAAACTATTGGTGAGGCACACTCCAGTATGTTTCTGTCTTCATGAGTGTAGAGTGTTACAGTATGAGGATGAGGATGAAGAGGAAGAGGAGGGGGGAAAGGCATTACTGGTATCTACAGTAACTGGAAGAGGAGGATAGAGGTTTCTTTTGGAGTTTGGAATACACTCTGCATAATTAAGTGACACTGTATTTTTATTATTGTTGTTAATTGTAAAGGGTTTAATGTAATTTAAGGTAGAACTTAAACAGGTATCCATGGGAGTGGGACTTGTACATCTCTGAAGAGTAGGTGCTCATCTATATTCTTGGAAGCTGTCTTAGAAGTCTTCTGGACTTCACCTTAGCTTCTGTAACAAAACATGTCATCCTAGGGCATACCTGCACTGCTGTGGGTAGGGAGTCCAAGGGAGAAGGCCCATAAGCCTCCTCTCTCATGGAGAGTCAAGCTGAGCAACCACCTGCCTAGCTAAGGAGAGCAACTTTTCCAAAACAGGTGTCCTTTTTCTTCCTCTTCCTACTCCCCCCCAGATATGTCCTCACCCAGGCATGATTTCACTCTGTAGGCTGCTTTTTCATTTAGCTAGAAAGAGGGAGAGACACCAGAGCAGTCTACCCAGTGACTTATCTCTTGGCCCTGAATCTCTCTTCTTTTTTTTTTTTTTTAATTCTGTCACTGGAACTTTTCATTAACTCTAGGTCAACATTTGAGAGAAAGAAAGAAGGAAGGAAAGAAAGAAAGGAGAAAAGAAAGGAAATAAAGAAGGAAAGGGATGGGAAGGAAGGATAGGGAAGAGAAGGGGAGGGTAAAAAGGGAAGGGAAGGGAATAGAAGGAAGGGATGGAAAGGGAAGGGAAGGAAAAGAAAAGGAAGGGAGGGGAGGAGAGGGAACAGAAGGGAAGGGTAGGGAAATGAAAGGAAAGGGAAGGGGAAAGGAAAGGGAAAGGAAAAGGAAAAGAAAGGGAAAGTAAAGGGAAAGGGGAAGGGAGAGGGAAAGGAAAGGAAAGGGCCGCAGAACCAAAGCTCCCTAGCATCATAGACCTCTTATATGGTGCCGGGGCTCAAACTCATGTACCATGTATGACATGGCAGACGCCCTGTAGGGTGGGCTCTTTCCCACCCCAACCCGATCTCTGTTCTTTACCATCCACTTGAATGAAGTGAGGATCTTCTGTAGTGCTCTGCCCTCTTCTCTTTGATATTTAGCCTGTTGAACTTGTGGTACTGCTTTCTCAGTGGCTACCATTAGAGTTATTTTCTATAGGTGTCTGCAAGTACCCTGTAGTATGCATTTTTTGCATTTTTTATTTTTTATGGGGAGGTTAAAGGTTTTTCAGTACAGTTTTTGACATATGGGTGCAATTTCCCTTCTCACCTTGATAGGTGGCTGCAAAACTCTCTCATCCCCAACCTCGGTCCTTTTCCATCATGAAGCACCAGGACCTGAAGTACCTCTCCCCTACCCCTCTCTGTCCTTCCCCAGAGTTACTAAACCAGCTCAAATTTTACTCTGTGTTTCCCTTTTCTGTTCTTGTTTCTTAAGTTCTGCCTAAAGAGTACAAACTCAATTTGTGTGTTTGTTTGAAATGTAATCTTGTTCTGAAAAAAGAAAAAGAAAGAGTACTGTGTTAGCTACACTCAGCTCTGAAATCTGCCACACTCAGTCTCCAAAGTTTGGAATTATGTGGAGAATACCACTCAAAATACAAATGTGACACTCTATTTTTTTGCAGATGTTTCCAGAGTTGCTGATTTTAGCTTTAATTAATGTCAGCAGTGATTTCAAAATGGGGTAAAAACAGATCAAGTGAAAAATGACAGGGAGTAAGAATTTGATGCCAAATTATCATATTTTTAATTGCTCTTCTCTGGTGATGGTTTGATAAATTGGAATAAAACTTATTTTGATATTTGGAATAAAATATGTCTTATCTATATACCAGAACACCAGTGTAGCTTTTTGGTTTTAGTCGAGAATGATGACTGGAAAAATACAGTTTTGGCCACTGCCTGTATGCCTCATGGCAGACTGCTTAGCACTAGGTACTAAAGATTCTATTCCACAGGCCTAGCAGTACTCAGCTATGATCTCCTCGAGGCAGGGGCCATGTCATACTGAACTTTGATTCTTCATGGAATCTCTAAGAGTGTGAGATCAGGAGTTACTGATTTGTTTAGAAAGCCCAGTACTATTTCACAGCTCTGGGCTGCTTTTTCATTCAGTTAAAAAAAAAGAGAGACATCACAGCCATTGAGCTTCCCCATTGTGCCATTGAACATCTCATGTGGTGTTGGGGTTCAGACCTGGACCTTGAACATGGCAAGCAAGGCACATGCCCTACCTGGTGAGGTAGCCTCCTAGTCCTGTTTTCTAGTTATTATAAAACAAAGAAACCAACCAAACACACCCATCCAAAAAGATCTGTGTACACATATGTTCTTAGCAGCACAATTTGTAATATCCAAAACCTGGAAGCAACCCAGCTGTCCAACAACACATGAGTGGCTAAGCAAGTTGTGGTATATATACACAGTAGAATACTGCTCAGCTATAAAAAAAAAGGTGACCTCAGCCAATCTTGGATGAATCTTGAAAAATTCATGTTAAGTGAAATAAGTCAGAAACAGAAGGATGAATATGAGATGATCTCACTCTCAGGAAGAAGTTGAAAAACAAGATCAGAAGAAAAAACACAAGTAGAATCTGAACTGGAATTGGCATATTGCACCAAAGTAAAAGACTCTGGGGTGGGTGGGTGGGAGAATACAAGTCCAAGAAGGATGACAGAGGACCTAGTGGGGGCTGTATTATTATATGGAAAAATGAGAAATATTATATCATATACAAGCTATTGTATTTACTGTTGAATGTAAAACATTAATTCCCCAATGAAGAAATTAAAAAAAAAAAAACCCAACATTTGTTGAATGGTGTATCTGTCTTATAAGCCGAATGGAACTCTCTTAAGAGGCCCCCCAAGGGGAAAGGTGGGACTTGGAGAAGACACAATGCCCACCTGAAACTGAAGACTAAGCTCAGCTTGGAGTCTGGATGGCCAAAGCATGGGAGCACCCTGTGGCTTGCATCCCTGAATGCTCAGTGTGTGCTTTCCTGAGGGGTCCATGATGGTGCTTTGGGGCCTTCTAGCCTCGCAGGAGGGGCGGGTGGCCGGGTGCTGACTGCTCTGTGCTCCAGCTGGTGGATGGGCATCTCTCTCTCTCTCTCTCTTTCTCTCTCTTCTTTATTTGGGGATTAATGTTTTATAGTGGACGGTAAATTCAATAATTTTTACATGTGTAACATTTCCCAGTTTTCTACATAACAATACAACCCCCACTAGGTCATCAGCCATCGTGATGTTCCAGGACATGAACCCTCTCCCCCGACCCACCCAAGAGTCTTTTACTTTGGTGCAGCACATCAACTTCAGTCCTCCCTGCGACTTCTTAGACATTTGCGAGCCCCAGGCTGGTTTCCCACTCATCACAAGCACTTCAGTTTACAGCTGGCATGTGACCAGCCAGCTCCACTCTCTGCAGCTTATTGTCATTGCACTGGAGGAAGCCAGGGAGACAGCTCAGGCTGTGGGGGGCACAACTTGCATGCCTGAAGCCCCAGAGGCTATGAGGTCACTGTGACACAGTAGGTCAGAACTGAGCAGTGCCACCCCACAAATACATACATCAACCAACAAGTGTTGGGCTGTTGGAAAACTCATGACACATTTTTGCGTAGAAAAAAAAAGCATTTGATTTTTTTTTGACAGCTTAACGATAAACCTTTTTATTCCCCCTCAGAAAAGCTATTCTGTGCCTTTAGCCACCCTGATTATCAGTTTCTGATAATCTCCCCAATCCAATCCCCTGCTTTCTTCACTGTCACTTACTCTGTCATTGTTCCTCTGCCCCAAATGCTGTCATGGCAACCTCTCATGTGGTACCAGGGTTTGAAGCAGTGTTTTCTCCACTCATCCAAAAAGATCTATGCATACTTAAGCTCATAACAGCACAATTTGTAGTAGCCTAAACTTGGAAGCAACGTAGGTATCCAACAACAGATGAGTGACTAAGAAAGTTGTGGTTTACAGTAAATATAGTTGTTGATATATATGAAAGTTGTGGTCTGTATATACAAGGGAATACTACTCAGCTATTAAGAATGATGAATTCACCTTCTTCACTTTATCTGGGAATGTAGCTTGAAGGAATCATGTCAAGTGAAATAAATAATAATAAAAATGATCTAATTCATGGACAGAAGTTGAGAAATAAGAACAGAAAAGGGGAAACACAAAGTAGAACTTGGACTGGGTTTGGTGTATTGCACCAAAGTAAAGGATACTGGAGGGTGGAGGGAAGGGGCTTTCAGGTCCCAGCGCTTGATGGTGGAAGGGCTGAGAATGTTTTTCAGAAAACTGAGAAATTTTACATATATATCAACAACTATATCAACTATATTTACTGTAAACCAAAACAATTAATCTTCACTTTTTATTTTATTTTATTTTATTTTATTTTATTTTATTTATTTATTTTTTATTGCCACCAAGCTTATTGCTGGCCCTACAAAATCCACTACTCCTGGTGGCCTTTTTTTTTTTTCCTTTCTCATTTTTTTTTTTGGTTAGGACAGAGAGTAATTGTGAGAGGATGGGAAGATAGAGAGAGAAAGACTGACACCTGCAGACCTGCTTCACCACTCATGAAGTGGACCCCCTACAGGTGAGGAGTGGGGGGCTCAAACCCAATTTTTTCCACTTGGTAACATGTGTAATTAACTGGGTGCATCACTGCCTGGTCCTACCCCCAGTTTTTATTTCTTTTTCTTTTCCTTTCTTTTCTTTTTTTAAGAAACAGTACGTTCTCTGACTCCCACAATACACTTCACATCGTTAGACTTTCTCACTAACCCAGCTTCAGTTTAGCTGAATTTCTCAGAGAGGCATAGTTTGATAATCCTTACAATAGTAGCACACCCCATCTCTACCTTTGCCATTTTCTTTCTGCTTTGGTTTAGAAAAGGAGTTACCTCAGTGTCCAGGACTGGAAAACCAGATCTAAAGAGGCTGATTTTGCCTTTTGATCTGATTGGGAGCTCAGTAAACTCCAAAAATTTTTGCCAGTATCAACAACTCACTTCATCTTGGGAAGATGGAGAAGAATGTGGGCAGGGTCATCGCAGCTTGTCTCTGACATGAGTGAAACTGGGTCACCTTTTCTTCCCTTCTACTTTCTGTCTTTGAGGCACTTCTAAGCCTGTAGACATTTCATTTATGCACTGGTTTCATGTTTATTTGTCCTGGACTAACCTCCAGGAGAGCAATGATCTTGTTTGCTGTACTGCTGAATTTTCGGTATCTAAATCATGACCCAGTGTGTGTACGTACTTTAATATTTGCGTGGTATAATTGAATGGTGAAGGGCCAGTTTTGAATTGCTTTTGGAGGTGAGGGTTAATTTAGGAGCCATGTAAATGTCCCTTATGCCAAGGCCTTGTGCACAGTAAGCCATCTGTAAATGCTCTCTTTGCAAATTCTTCTTGAGCCATATTTAAAGATAAAATAAAGAAGTTTTGCCTCTCTAACTTATTAAAACACAAGACCCTGGTGCAGCTAGACACTCTGCCACCTTGTCTCCAGACCTGCTACCTTGTCTTTAGGGATCCTTTAACTAGACTTTGTAGCTCAGAGGTTTCACTGAGTTTGAGTGACTTCCTTCCTTTGTCAGCATCTATTCATGAGGACATTATTAAACTACAAACTGCAGTTGGCAGGAATGACTTTTTTTTTTTTTTTTTAGAGTTGAAGGAATGACTCTTAATAGGATGCCCATTGAATTTCATAGACTTTGTAGTGTGTGTGACACTGATAAGGATGTCTAGTCAAATATTTGTATATGCCACAAAATTAGATCATGACTTATCTGCTCTATTAGGAAGAATTGCAGATCAGTGTTTATTAGCATGAGCTAGGCTGCCTCATGCTCTTTTAGCACCGAGGTCTATTGTGAGTTTAGCTTCACACAGCTTTTACATTCAGAAGGCTGCCTCTGACTCCTTCATGCTCTCAGTAAAGGAGCCTCTTTCGACTCTTAGAAGTCTGGCCTTTCAACCCAGGGGTTTCAGTGAACTCCTAAGTCATTTGCAAATGTCACTCATTCACCTTGACTGACCAGGATGGGAAAGTCTGTGAAATTTGTAGAGAGGAGGGCTGGGTGGTGTTGCATGGGCTTAAGTGCACATAGTATGAAGCACAAAGACCCACAGAAGGATCCTTGTTCGAACCCCAGCTCCCCACGTACAGGGGAGGTCACTTCACAAGTGGTAAAGCAGGTCTCTATTGTCTCTCTCTCTCTCTCTCCTGTTTTATCTCCCTCTTCCCCCTCACTGTCCTATCCAATAAAAAAAAAAAGCTGTGAGTTTGTAGTGCCAGTGTCATCAAACCCCAACAATAACTCTGGAGGCAAATAAATAAATAAAATAAAGCTGTAGAGAGATCCTCACCTGGGATGACACCTGCAAAGTGTCCACTGCACTGGGGACAGTCAGAATCTCCTCTCTCCACACCCACCCCTGGCTGTGTGCAAGAGCTAGAATCATAATTAGAGCTGGGGACATACCATAATGATTATGCAGAAAGATTTTCATGGCTGAGGCACCAAAGGTCTCAGGTTCAATCCCTAGTACCACTCTAAACCAGAGCTGAGCAGTGCTTTGATAAAGTAATAACAAAAACAACAATAATAATTATTATCATGGTAGCTATCCTTCACAGTCTCTTCCTTTCTGTCTTATAGAGCCCTTGGGAAGGTTCCTGTGCACACTTCCATGCCTTGCTCAGCATGTGCTGGCCGCTGTTAGAGGTTTGTTCTTTCTCCCTCCTGGTTGGTCATATCTCTGCTTCCATGATGAGAGGACTGAGTATCGTCCCTTTAGCAACTGTATGCTGGAAACTTAAGTTTCAGCCTAGACATACTCACTTCCTAAAACAGGAAGTAAACCCACTACTTCTATCTTCCAGGAGTACATTGAATCAATGCAAAAGACCCAGTATGGTCTCAGATTGTAGGACAAAATCTATGAATCACCATGTAGAATGGTAAATCCTCTGAAACTCATATCCAGTCAGTCACTGCTCAGAGAGATCCAGTCTTTAGAATAGAAATAGGTCACAGCAGGACTGAGGAACCAAAGGGCACAGTTTGCAGCCTAAGAATCAATCTTGGTTATAACTTGGATTTGCTTGATAATGAACATTCTCAGAGGAAGGGGATGTGGTGGAACACAAGAGGTCTTCCCTTGAGTAAGCCTGTGCTTTGTTAATTACAACCTGAAGTGATGAGAAAGGGATGGAAGCTTCTGCTGATGTTGCTCAGAGACAAGGAGGGAGGGACTCCTCTGTCGGCCACTGTTTGAAGTTCCTGAAGTTCATGGCACTTGCTTAGGGGCATTTGATTCTTTAGCTTTGAAATACACTCTTGTGAATAAAGTGAATCTTCCATTATCAACTTGAAGTCTTAGTTCCCCTAGTTACATTCTGACATGTATTTGGAAACAGAACTCATGATCTTCATGAGTGCCTAGCCCAGGGATGGGCTGGTCAGCGAACTAGAAGCTTGTGTTATTCAACCATTGTTTTTTGACAGTGTGAATTATTTTTAGAGACCGAGTCTATTTAGGACCAAGAGGATCTTTAGGATGACAATTCTTCCATTGCGGCAGAACAAATTGTTTTTCATCTTCCCAAATACAATCCTGTGTCCTCTCCATTTTCCTTCCTTTATTTTTGGTGTTTGCATTTGACAAACATTAACTGGTCTGGAACTATGACAAGATCAAGAGAGCAAGAGAGAAAGCTGATGTGACTTTTGCTTTTGTGGAGTGGGAAGTGTATTCATAATATAACTGAGAAGCAAATAATTAGTTGCACATTGATGTGACAGCACAGGGATAGAGTTGTTCCTGGAGATCGCTCTTTCTCTCTCTTGCATAGAGATAGAGAATTTGAGAGGGAAGGGGAGATAGGGAGAGAAAGAGAGATAGCTGTGGCACTGTTTCACCACTTGTGAAGCTTCTTCTCTAGAGGTGGGGATTAGATGCTTGAACCTGCGTTCTTGCATGCTAACAGGTGTACCACTCTCTAAACCCATTCCCAGTACTCTTCAGAGTGTAAGACTCAGGCTACCTGTTTAGGACATTTGTGAAGGAGTCTCTCCAACCCAAAAGAGACAATTACTATCCAGCCTGCATGCTTGCCTTGGGAAGTGGATGGCACTTCCCATGTAGAACACTCATTATATGGTTACTCTTTATACCTGTTTGCTACTATGATGATGAGTTAGTCTTATCTCATACTAATCTTGGAATAGAGAACTTTTATCTAACACCCTATATTGTTAAGATACTATCTGCTTTATCTTTCATAACTCTTTCCTTTGAAAAGGCACTCTCTTGCTCATTTTTATTCTTCTTCCTCTTCTTCTCATTCTCCTTCTCTTCCTCCTCCTCCTCTTCCTTTTTCTTCTTCATCCTCTTCTCCTTCTACTCCACCTCTTCCTCATCCTCCCCTTCCTTTCGTCTACTACTCCTTCTTCCTTCCTTCTCTCCCTCCTCCTCCTTCTTCTGTTTCTCCTTCTCCATCTGTCTTCTCCTTCTTCTTCCATTCCAGTAAACATGCCCATCAACTTGGCTAAATTTAAAAAAGGATCCAAGGCATAAAAGGGTGGAGGTAATGGAAATAGGAAAATTAAAGTGAATGGAAATTAGATGATTTCAATTTTGCATGTATCTTTGCCTATTCATGGAAAACACATCAGGAAAAGCTCGGAGAATGAGGCTGCTTCTCTTCTGCTATATCTGAGAATAATAAGACCTCTTGGTGGGGACTAGACTGGGAATTCCAGCCCAAGAATAGAAAACATGGGACAGACATCCTTTTTAGCATGTCTGTAGTGCCTGAGCAGAAAGGCAACAAGTACATTTTTAATCACAGAGTTCATTTATGCTCACCTGAATTTTTTGAAAGATACGTAGTATAATTTCAAATGCAGTATATAAATTAATATGTTCTTTTCCCCTAGGGCCAAGAACCTAGGGATTGTGATGCACTTGGTAGGTATCATCTTTGAAAAGTATTTAAGTATTGAAGGCTGGGAAATAGCTCACTCAGTTTAATTGAAGTCCTGGGTTCAGTCTACATCATATCACCCTGAACACGCCTAATCTCATCTGAAGTCCTAGGTTCACTATCCAGTGCCACAAAAGTAGTATTGTAATAAAGTAAAAGTATATAAACTGCCTGAAAGTCATACAATACAACTTCGATCTTATTACATATTTATTACATTTAGTATTCTATTCTTTTGTCATTGCCAGGGTTTCACTATTCTGGATTGACTTTTTCAGAGAGAAATGGTGCTGGAGTGGGGGGGGTGAGGGAAATATACCACATCTCTGAAGCTTCCCCTGGTGTGTGTGCATGTGGGGAGGGAGGGTTGGGTTTGAGCTTGGGCTGTGTGCATGGTGGCTGGTTCATTATTCTGTTTTTCTTTAAAAAAAAAAGTGTAGGTTGTCAAGAGATTCAGGTCCTGTCTTCCATGTGAACATGACATGGACATCAGCTTCCTAAAGGTACCTCTACACCATCTTGTGATGACAGTTCATGCCACTCTTTTGCCCTTTGGAAGGTAAAGAATGGGAGGCTGGTGCAGTTGAGCAACATTTTGGCATTAGA
Source organism: Erinaceus europaeus (assembly GCF_950295315.1). Lineage (NCBI taxonomy): Eukaryota > Metazoa > Chordata > Mammalia > Eulipotyphla > Erinaceidae > Erinaceus > Erinaceus europaeus. Next base: position 23,307,399 of record NC_080164.1, read on the forward strand.
ACTCTTTGCTGGCTGTCTGGCTGGCAGGTTGGATGTTTTCCCTGACTGAGGAGGGTCAAGGGGGTGGGGATTGCTGACTTTCTCCATCCCTTCTGTCACTGACTTCTCACCTGGCTCTTTGCCTGCTCTTCAGTGCACTGGGTGGGCCTGGAAGCTCACCTGGGCCCATTGTAAAATCAAACAGGGCTCCCTGTGTGACTCCAGCAATCTGCCTCTTGCTGAGACTCCTTTGAGTCTTTGGGGGAGGGGCGGTCCCCAGCTTGGTGTCAGTGCAGGAGAGCTCTCTCTTTCTGTAGCAAGGTGGAAGGCAGCCTGGTGGGACAAAGAATGCAGACATCATGTTGGGGCCTGAGCTGGGTGTCCCTGAACACTGGGCAACCTACCTGGCTGGCTGGAGGTGTTGATCAGGAGTGGCTGCGCTGTTTTTTTTTTAATTTTTTTTATATTTATTTATTTTCCTTTTTGTTGCACTTGTTTTTTTATTGTTGTTGTAGTTATTAATGTCGTCATTGTTAGGACAGAGAGAAATGGAGAAAGGAGGGGAAGACAAAGAGGGGGAGGGAAAGATAGACACCTGCAGACCTGCTTCACTGCTTGTGAAGTGACTCCTCTGCAGGTGGGGAGCGGGGGGTGGGGGAGGGGAGGGGGTTCCAACCAGATCCTTACACTGGTCCTTGCGCTTTGGCCATATGTGCTTAACCTGCTGCGCTACTGCCTGGCTCCCTGTGCTGTTTTTTTTTTTTTTTTCTTGGCATTTCACAGGAGAGAAACTTTAGAAAGAGTCAGCCAGATGGTCAAAAGTAAAAGATAAGTTCTTGTTAGCATATGGAAAACCACTAATCTCCTAGCACTTCCTTGTTTCTTCAGACTGTTCTGGTCAAGTTTACAACATGTCTCTAAATGCCTATCCACTCACCTGTTAATTAGCTATAGTCAGGCACATGCCTTTTGTTGTTTTGTTTTGTTTTGTTTTTCTCTCTTATTTTTTTAAAACTGTGGGGGTTAATGGCTTGCAGTGAATTTATTAACACAGGGTACAACTGTCCATCTCCCTGTACATAATATGACAGGACCTGACTTCCATTCTCCTTCTCCTTTCCCAGAGTTCCCTTGGTTTTTGTGCTATATACACACAACCTCCAACCCAAGTTTCACTTTGTTATTTTCCTCTTTGTCTTTATTTCTTAAGTTTCACATATAAGTGGGAACATTCATCATTCTTGACTTATTTCACTTAACATCTCTTCATGTTTCATCCAAGAGGGGCAGAGGAGAGGATTCATAAGTTTTAACAGCTGTGTTACTATTACATTGTGTATGTATACAGCACATTTTCTTAGCCACTCACCTTTTCTTGAATGTCTGGGTTGTTTCCAAATTTGGATTGTTACACACTGTGCTGCTATGAATATAGGTATACATATATCTCTTCTAATAGGTGTTTTTGTTTCCTTTGGGCAAATCCACAGGACAGAAATTGCTGGGTCATAGGGTAAATCCATTTCTAGTATACTGAGAAGTCTCCAGACTGTTTTCCACAAGGCTTGGACAAATTTACATCATTATCATTAGTGAAAAAGTATCCTCTCTTCCTGGCATCCTCTCCAACAGTTGTTTCGGTCCTTTCTGATGTGTGACATTCTCATGTGGGTTACTCCAAGTCCCCTGCCCCCCTGGCCAGTGGGCTAAGGGTCAGATCGGCCCCCTGGAAGTTCTGGGGTGGCTCTGCTTGGTGAGGGCAAAGTGCACAGAGAGACAAGAAGTCAGATCTGGGAGAACCTCAGTGGGTCAACTTGTTTATTGGGAAAGAAAAGGCAAGTAGATATACCCATAGCTCAGGGGCGGGTGGGGAGGTTGAGGTAATCATTGACCCAAACACAGAGTATAGTCACAATGTATAGTCACATATTGACCTGCAAACTATTTGATCACAAGTAAAAGGCTTGCTCACAAGCTTCACAGTGTTCACAGTGCATGCTTCTCTGGAGGTAAATTGTAGGCACTTCAGGGTGGGAGGGGGTGGGTGGAAGGGAGGCAGTTGAGCAACAGGATGTTTGCAGTGGTTTTCAACTTAGCCATACACAGTTATTCATGGCCTTTGTTCAATGGGGGGAGGAATAGCATGTGTAGAAGGTGCCCATGATCTGGGGTCCAACAGTCATAAATCCAGAGTTCAGGGGACACCTGCCTTTTTCTTAATCTGGAGGGGGTAGGGCTGGCGGTCTATCCACTCAGATTCTCATGGAAACAATGGCCTGGACTTCCCAGATACTGGGCCCAGTTGCCAACATTCTCACAGGTGTAAAGTGATATCTCATTTCTCAGTGCAGTCTGTATATGCATTTCTCTGATAACCTGTGACTTTGAGCACTTTCCTGTGTGATTATTGGCCCTTTGGACCTTTTTATCAGTGAAGTTTCTGTCCCTGTTCTTTCCTTACTTTCTAATGAGATTAAAAAAAAAACAAAAACAAACTTTAAAGCTAAGTTTACTGAGTGCTTCCTGTATTTTGGTTAATAGATCTTTATCTGACATATGTTGTATAAAGATCTTTTCCCATTCTATAGGTTATCTTTATGTTTGGGTGATAGTAACTTTTGCTTTGCAGAAGATTTTCAGTTTGATGAAGAACTGAGAGCCCAAAATAAGCCCCTCCATCCATGGGCATCTCATTTTTCAAGGGGACCCAAAACATTAAATAGAGGGGAAAGGAGAGACTTGAAAATAGGGTTAAATATGCAGATAAATAAAATTGAACCTCTACATATCAGCTTGCACAAAATCAGGTCCACATGGATCAAAGACATGGACATTAGATCAGAAACTATGAGATACATAGAAGAAAATGTTGGCAGACCACTTCATGACCTGTGCTTCGGATACCTTCAAAGACTCAAGTTCAACAGTAAAGAAAATAGAAATAAACCAATGGCACTACATCAAATTGAAAAGCTTCCACACATGTAAACAGTGTCACCATTTGCTTTTTCATGGGTGGAGTGACTAGTCTATTTTTGGCACTTTCTTCTTCTTTACACCTAACATTGATATGTGGCCTCCAGCCTGAGGTGATGGGCTATGGTAACAGCTAGTAGGATAATGATCCACACCTACACATGTTCCCAGTAACCTCCCCTATCCCCCAACATTCTAATCTGTCCACTAGCAGATTCTGAATTCGTCATTTTGACTGGACTTGTCAAATCATTCAAAAGAGCAGTTGCAGATAATGTTTCCATTTATTTTCTTGGTTCTCTGAATCAGTCAAATCAGTGGACTGTATCATTACCAAAAACACACATACAATGAGTGTTGCTTAGGGCAGTCAAGTGGAAAAATAAAAGGGCATAGAATCCAAGCCTAGTTTTCTCCATCTGGAAAAGATAACTTTTAGTACCAGCCTCAGTAAGGGGCCTGCAAGATAGCTCATCTGCTCTTTGCATGACCCAGGCTTGAGATTGGCCTCTGGGGTAAGCATCAGTGCTGTGGGGTCTCTGTCTCTCTCTCTCTCATTCTTCCTCTAAAAAAACAATCAGCCTGTAGTGGTGAAACTCCCCCACCTATCTTCTCTTCCCCTTTCTGTTCTCTCTGCTACCATAATTTCCCCAGAAATTGAGCCAGTGTGACTATTATCATTACAATTAATTTGTTTTAGTGATTTATATTCCACACATGAGTGAAACCATTTAATAGCTATATTTCATTTCTTTACTTATTTCACTTAGCATGGTCATCTTCAGTTCTATCCACTGACACTCCATTGAGTGTCACACAGCTTCTGTACCCAGTCATCTGTCAATAGTGTTTAGATTGCTCTCTCTTTTTTGATCATTGTAAATAGTGCAGCTATTCTTTTTGAGTGTTTCCTTTGAATAATTACTTAGCTGTGATACTGTAGGATCATAAAATATTTAGTTGTACCCCTCTTATCCTATGGTTTTGTCAGTGTTTCCTTTTTATAAAAAAATACGCATAAGGTATTTTTTTTAAATATCATCATATTTTTCTACCCATTTGCATTCTCCCCAACAGTGTTTCTTTTTCTTCCTATCCTCAACAGAACTTGTTATTTCAAATCTTTTTTGTTGTAGGCCATTCACACCTGTGTGAGGTGGTTTCTCACTGTGTACTTACCAGATAATGAGTGATATTGACCATCTTCTCCTATGTTTGTGGGCCATCTGATTGCCTTCTTTGGAGAAGAAGACTCTTTACTTTTCTGTGATGGAACCCAGTTACCAGCTACCCTGATCCTTTAGTTCCTAGTTCCTATCACTGTCAACACCCCATCTTTGTTTTTCAACAGCTTCTATTTTTGAAGCATCCTTATTCCTCACACCCATGATTTTGATTAAAAAAAATTTTTTTTTCAGAGCAATTGTGTAAACTTTGGTACAAATAGGAAGTCCAGAAACACATAAAGACTGAACCAAGATTGCTAATGTGTTTATTTTCTCATGATAATTTTTCTCTTGGTTCTGGACTGAGAATAGCAGAGACGTGTGATGAGAGATGAGCTTATGCACAGCTGGCCCCTCATGTTGGGTGGTATCAAGACTCCTGATTGTTGTGATGTTATAAATATCACTTCTGTGTTAACCAAGTAGCCTCCTTTCCTGTCTCTTTCCCCTCCTCCAAACAAACCAGAGTTGCTTGTTCCTTAGATTCTCCCTGACCTTTCTGTCTAATAATATCAGGGCTCATCACCCAGGAATGTAGGAATGTATGTGCAAGCCATCCTCGTGCTCAAAAACAAGTACAAACTCATTGTTTCATTGAAAGAAAGCAAAACCTGCCACTCCTATGGGAACACAAACTATTCTTTCCTCATTTCAAAAATAAACTGTCAACTTGGAAGATAAAGCTCTTACTCTGAGTTAGCAGTTGAAAGTTTGTAGACAACACTTATTTTGCAATTAGTGTGTAAGGCCTGTCATAATTAGCAAGGACCATGACAGCTGACTTCTTTATTTTGAAAAACAAAGGAGGAGAAAATTTACCAATTTGCCAACTTCTGTGTGCATCTTGTCTCACGGAAAGTCTCTGAGTATGTCTCCTAGTAGCATTTTTTTAAATATTTATTTATTCCCTTTTGTTGCCCTTGTTGTTTTATTGTTGTAGTTATTATTGTTGTTGTCATTGTTGAATAGGACAGAGAGAAATGGAGAGAGGAGGGGAAGCCAGAGAGGAGGAGAGAAAGATAGACACCTGCAGACCTGCTTCACCGCCTGTGAAGCGACTCCCCTGCAGGTGGGAATCCGGGGTTGAACCGGGATCCTTATGCCGGTCCTTGTGCTTTGCGCCACCTGCGCTTATCCCGCTGCGCTATAGCCCGACTCCCTCCTAGTAGCATTTTAAAAATACTCCTTCGTGGAGAATGTAAAGCTCTTTGTCAAGTTTAGTAATCATCTTTAGTCCTAAATATGAAGGTTAAGTCCATGGAGCTCATGGTTATCCCTGATTTGTTTAGACCAATAAATCTTTTCCGTTGCTTTAGAGTCTTTTAAGAGAAAGCATCCAGTAAATGACACTATCCTGTAAAAGAAGAAATAAAACTTACATATTTGATGCAAAGCTGGAGAATGAGCCAGCGGCATAATGCTTGTACTATTAGTACTGTGGTCTCCTTGGCCCATTCTTCTCATTTTAGATTTGAGAAAGGAAGATGTAAAGGAAGGAGAGAGGAATAGGCAAGTAGACAGACAGGAAGACAGACAGAGACCAAGGAGGTGGTCTAGTGGCAGCATTCTGGATTTCCAGGCAAGGGATACAACAAAACATAATTTCTCCATCCATGGAGCTCCTTGATGCTGCCCATGGTGCTCCCAGGTGGCGCTGGGATAGAACCCTGAATCTTGGCTCTCTAAGGTCTGCACTTGCCCCACAAACTACCTGCTAGGCACCAAACTTGCCTGTTTTTAAGAAACAGCTTTGAACTCGACAGACACACGGCAAATAAGCCAAGATTATTGTAAGTTAAGAGTTGTTTCTGTAATCTATGTGTACGTGGTAAGATGGAAAAGCACTCTTCATATGGAAGTGAGTTAAGAATGAAAATGCAGAAGACAAATCTGAAGGACTCTTGTAGACAGACATTCCACTACAAGTGTCGCCAGAGGGGTCGTATCAAGCATCAAAGGTGCTTTTGCATGTTGTCACACTTGCAACCTGGAGTCACATTCAAAGGGCATCAGATACTCTTCTGTTTTATCTGAAAGGACATGGATCCTTCTGGTTGTCTGACCAGATACTTCTCATGGAAGTGCAAACCTTCCAGAGAGAAGTATCCCCATTAACACCCTCTTCTGTGCCAAAAAGAGAAACATCTTTGAAGGTATTTTAGTGAGTATGCATAGCAAACCCAGCCCCCCTCTTTCATCATGCACTCAAGATGGAGACAGAAGCCTTGCTAAGCCCCTCAACTAAGCCCCCCTTCCCCCACAAGCCTTTCCCAGGCACCTATACTGACTGCTGGTGCAACTGGGAGCAGACACAACATGAATCTTGAATTGTGCTTAGCATTTGGCACGGAGGGGGGAGGGGTGGGCTGAATTATATCACAAGATGTTTTTTGGTGCAGTGACAATGCTCCGAGCCATGAAAGATACGTTATCAGCATTGACAATTTACATTCCCCACCAGGGAATAAATGTAAGACCAAGAGTCCTCTGCTAACCTGGCCTCACTCCAGAGTCCTGCAACAGGCTGCAATAATGGGATGTTAGAAGACCAAACGTTGTTGCATTTTGCTGTGCCTATTGGTGTCCAACCTATAAACAAATGTGCTGACTGATTAGAAGGTGTGTGTTGGGCCTTAAAGCCAGCCAACACCTCCCCCCCCCCACTTCATTGCTGACACTATGGTCTATTTACATAGTCATTGTTTTGCCTGAAAGATTCCCACCTCATTATCCCCTCAGGGTATTGTCAATTCAGTTAAAACCATCACAACAGTTGCTAAGGACACTTCTACCTTCCCAGCATACCTTTTGCCTCTCTCCACCCCCTTTCCATTTCCAACTTGCCACTTCTGGTTTTTACCCTATAAAGCCCAATGCTGTTCCAGTTTCGCTCTGCTCTCTTTTCTCTTCCGAGTCCTGACCTGGAGAAGACCTGGAGAATGGCTGGTGTGCATAGCGGGAGGTGGCCATTTAGATAGCTTCATGTGGCCTAAACCTGCTGTGCTAAAACCTGACTCTGGGGCATCTGCAGGTGTGAACCTGTGGATGCTCAGTGAGAAAGGTTCTGGATAAATCTTTACAAGCCTCTCTTCTCCTGCAAACAGTCCCCAAAGACAATCGCAGACAGCTTAGCAGTCAACTTGTCTTTGAAGAAGAGCAGCCTATAGAATCTTAGAATCAGAGCTAAAGAAGTCTTACTTTAGTACTTTTTTGTGGTCCTTGGTAGATAGAGCCCAGGACCTCATGAATGCATGCTGCCACTGCTGATTGGCCTTCTTAGGATGATTTTTATCATTTTATATTTAAGGAAGAGAGACAGAGAGTAGAGACACTTCAGCACTGATTTACCATTAATGAAGTTCCACTGGTGCTGTCCACAGTGCTCCTAGGTAGTTCTGAGGCTCGAACCTAGGATCTTGTGCCTGGTGAGGTATGTACTCTAACAGGTAGACTATTTTGCAAGTCCTAAAATAACCTTTAAAACAATGTGTGCTAACTTTATTTTTACATAGGAGGAAATAGCACAAAATAGTGATGTGAGATAATACCTAAAAATACACTTTTTGAATTCTGATAATTGATGAATATGTATTATAAGATAGCTTTTATGACTTGAGTATTTCAGTTAACACATGCTATGTGTATATTAGCCGGAAGAAGAAGGATGAGTACTGGATGATCTCACTTATAGGTAAAACTTAAGGAACAAAAAGAAAGGGAAAATACAGTATAAAGCTTGGATTGGATGTGGTGTATTGTAGTAAGGCAAAGGACTGTGGGAAGCAGGAAGTAAAAAGGGATATAGAGGGCACTGAGGACTCAGGATGGGGACCGGGAACTTGAACCAGTGTCCTTGAGCACTGTAACATGTGCTCTCAACCAGGTGTGCCATCATCTGATCCCTTGTAAATCACTATTTACATAATAAAATGATTTGAAGGAAAGCAATAGGTTGGAATTTAAAACTGCCTCCAAGTTTTTTGTTTGGAAGTGAAGTTAGTCTTACTCTGAAATTCTAAGTCCTGTGAGTATAGGTGCAACATTAAATTTTAAAAATTGATTTAAAAGAGAGACAAAGAGAATAAATGATCCAAAGGATCACTCTGGTATCTGCAGTACTTGGGATTGAACTTGGGACCTGCCGGGTTAGCCTGAGGGTGCTTATTCCCAAGCAAGTGCTCTCTGGGTTGGAGAGAACTCAACTGGAGCCAGTCTAGGCTGCTGCGTGGGAGAGGGATCAGGAACTCGTGAGCTAACGTTGCAGAAGATACACTCTGGAACTCTCGGAGCCGGAAAGCAATTCTTGGAAGTGTTTTTACTCAGAAAAGCAGCTTGTATATATACTCGCCAAGTAGGGTGGAAACAGGGTGTGATGTAGAGAGGGTGGAGCAAAAAGAGATTGGTGAAAATCAGGGTGTGACAAGGAGAGGGGGCGGAGCAAAAAGAGAGTATGAACCAGCTGGATTAAACAAATGCCCTGGAGGCAGGGTAGTGCTTAGTTAACAGTGGTTTGTGTAAACAGAATACAGTGTTAAGCAGGGGGGATTTCTTCTTCTAGCGTTTGCCCTTCTTCCATAGCCAGTCAACAGCGTCAGATTGAGCCTGATGTAAAGTTTCCAGACCTCCTTTGAATCTGGAGAGGTGACAGTCGTTGACTATGTGGGTCATAGTCTGTCTGTAGCTGCAGGGGTAGTTCGGGTTGTCTCTGGCTCCCCAGCGATGGAACATAGCGGTGCACCAGCCATGGCCTGTTCGATAGTGATTGAGGAGGGCCCAATCATAATGTGCTAGGTCAAAGCCAGGTTGACGCTTGCAGGGGACTGTGATGAGGTGTTTGTTCTTTACCTCAGCTGACTGCCAACTCTGTTTCCAAGAGACTGGAACAGAGAAGTTCAGTGTAGGCGTAGGGGACCAGATTGGGTGACGAGACATCAAGCGTTGGACAGGGTGGGCAAAGATATCCGCGTATATTGGCAGGTCCGGTCGAGCATAGATGTGGGAAATGAACTTAGATGATGCCGCATCCCGACGAATATCTGGCGGGGCGATGTTGCTAAGAACTGGCAGCCATGGAACCGGGGTGGAACGGATGGTTCCAGAAATGATCCTCATGGAGGAATATAATTTGGAATCGACCAAGTGGACATGGGGGCTACGGAACCATACTGGGGCACAGTATTCTGCAGTGGAATAGCATAATGCCAGAGATGATGTGTTGGGTAGTTGCCATCTCCCCCTGGCTTCTGCTTAACCATATGCCTATATAGGGATTTTACTGATCCAAAGCTTTGGTCTATTTACATAAATCACTTTTACATAAAGCACTCCAGGGCATTGGTGGTTCTATGATAGGATTCTCTCCTGCTCCACCCCCTCCTTGTCACACACTGATCCCTTCTTTGTCACACTCTGATTTTCACCAGTCACTTTTCTCTCCACCCTCTCTATATCACATCCTGTTTCCACCCTACTTGGAGAGTATAAAAACAGCTGCTCTTCTGATTAAAGACACTTGGAAATTGCTTTCCGGCTCCAAGAGTTCCAGAGTGTATCTCCTGCGGAAGTTGGTGCAGCACGAGTTCCTGATCCCTCTCCCACACAGCAGCCTAGATAAGCTCCAGTTGAGTTCTCTCCAACCCAGAGAGCACTAGCTCGGGAAGAAGTACCCTCAGGCTATCCCGGCATCTGGCGCCCAGAACAGGGACCTGTAAGCAGCAGATTTACAAGAAGACATCTTAGATAAGTACACACCTTTTGGGTATCTGCAATATTGTGTTAAGGCACTGTGATTTTTTTTCTTTCTTATTGTTTTCCGGAGATCTTTCCACCATGGAAAATCTTTTCCAAATCCTGCATTCTTTTTCCAGTATACAATTTTTATATATCTGGGACATTTTTCTCGGGGCTTCACCTTATATCCTGTTGATCATCATAGCAGCTTTTAAGGGATATATAGGTCAACCTCTCAAAAGGCTTAAGGACCTAGAGGCTGAGGTCAAAGAGATAAAGGAAGTAATCATAGAACTTAACCAGCACCTTAAAAACAAGAGGAAGCAAAGACCTGTCGTGATCTTGACCCACCCTAATTCCTCTGCATCTTGCCCTGAGGCCCCTATTTTGGCATCTTGCCCTGAGGCCCCTATTTTGGCAGACACGTGTCCGATTTCTCCTTTGGACTCCACAGCCACTTCTTCGGCCACCCCCATTTTGGCAGAATCGTGTCCGGAACCTCCTGCTGCCTCCACGGCTGCTTCTTCACCCCACCCTGTTTTGATAGACACATGTCCGAATTCTCCTGTAGCCTCCAAAACCACTTCTTCGGCCACTTGTCCAGAAGCTTCCACTTCGATGACTCCTCCTACCGCTACACACTTATCAGAGCAAGTCCACACATTTCCGGTCAATGTTGCCCCCAATAGACAAAAACCTCAGGCCTGGTATCCATATTCCGCCACAGACCTGAAGGAACTACGCCAGGCTATCAAAGATGACGGTGTTCATGCCCCATGGACCAGGTCCATTTTACAAGACCTGCTTCAGAACCTTAATACCCCTCAAGATTGGAGAGATGTGACTCGTGCTATGCTCCCAGGCCCCCTCTTCCTGCAATGGGAGGCATTCTTTCGTGACGAATGTTTACAACAATCGCGGAAAAATATTCAAAATCAGCCAGAGGGTAATTTTGATGCATTGTTTGGAACAGGCCAATTAGAAACAGGGATTCAACAGGCGGAAGCCAAGTTTCCAGCGGGGTATTTTGATCAAGTACGCCTGTGTGCATTAAAAGCATGGGAGCGATTAACACCACCCATGGGAGCAGCCTCAGCCCCCATTCTCTCCCTGCAACAAGAACCTGATGAATCCCTCGCTAAATTCATTGCCAGGGTCCAGTCGAGTTTGGAAAGGAAGATTTATAATCCTGACGCTCGTTTTCTCCTTCTGCGATCCATAGTCTGGGATGGAATGCTTCCGCATTTTCGACAGGCCTGTATCACTCTTAAAAACGAACACCCAGATACTTGGATTCTAGCTACACAGGATCTCAGATCAAGCTCTTTTCAAGGACCTATGTTACAGGCCTATGCAGCTACCTTACATAAGCAAAAAGGAGCTTGCTTTCAGTGCGGTCGCCAAGGGCATTGGCGTAACCAATGTCCAGAAAATAGACCACGACCCCGCCTCCAGTCAGGGCGACCCCACCTCCAATCAGGGCAACCCCGCCTCCAGACAGGGAATCAGAGACCACGAATGCCTTGTCCCAGATGCCAGAAAGGATTTCACTGGAGGAGAGATTGTTGGTCAAGGTTCCATAGGAACGGCACGCCTCTGCCAAATGTAAACAGGGATTTAAACTAGGTATGGGGCTTCCCTTAGCCCCGCCCCCAAGAGGGAAGGAAGCAGGTCGCCTGCTTGGTGCTGTGCCCTTCTTCCACAAACAGAAGCCCAGCTTGGGACCCAATCCATCGCTACACCCACCACGCCAAGTAACAATAACAGAGGGTGAGCAGAAGGAGGAACCCGCGGTATGTGGGAACTTCCAGCATAGAAATAACCTGCTGGAGCAAGAGAACAGCTCGAATTCAGAGCCTGAGATTTTATGGACCACCCCTGTTTTAGAAAGGGGTCACCCAACTATGACAGTAAAGATTGGTAATATTCCTTTTAAATGTTTGATTGACACGGGAGCAGATAAGACAATACTAAGACAAGCAGAGGTTCCCCAGAGTTGGGAACTCCTCCCAGGACCACGCTTACATGGTGTTGGAGGATTGACTCAGGCATTCTGCACACGAGATTCCCTTGTGTGGGAAGATCCAGAAGGGACTACCGGACGCTTTCAGCCTTTAATAGCTGATATAAGCACCAATTTATTGGGAAGAGACTTGCTGGAATCTTTAGATGTAGTGATATCCTCAGACACCTCTGCAGGACACCACACTCACTCCTGTGAGACTGCTAGACCCAACCAGCACCCCCAATACTGACTGCCACTGTTCGTAACAGAACTCCCCGCTTAGATTGGCTTTCTAATGAGCCTGTCTGGGTGGAACAGTGGCCTTTGCCTAGGGAGAAGCTAGAAATTAAAAAAAAACTCGTCCAAGAGCAGTTATCTTTGGGACACATTCGTCATTCTCGGAGCCCATGGAATACTCCAGTCTTTGTAATTAAAAAGCGCTCAGGAAAATGGCGCCTCCTCCAAGATCTTCATGCAGTTAATAAAACCATGCAGGTTTGGGGCTCCCCCCAAAGGGGTTTGCCTCTTGCTTCCGCAATTCCCACAGGAATTCCAATCATAGCTATTGATATACAGGATTGTTTTTTCTCTATTCCCTTACACCCACAAGATTGTAAACGTTTTGCTTTCTCTGTTCCTTCTATTAATAATGCCAGCCCTGCCGATAGATTTGAATTGGTGGTACTGCCCCAGGGCATGGCTAATAGTCCTACTATTTGTCAAGAGGTTGTTAAATCTGCCCTTTTCCCATATATTCATAAGGGCCTTAAGGTTTTTCATTATATGGATGACGTGTTAATATGGGGAGAATTAGATACAGATCTCTCCGCCCTACGTGATTTTCTAATCCCTGCCTTAAAGAGAAGTGGACTTAATGTAGCTCCTGAGAAGATACAGCTAATCCCTCCAATATCTTTCTTAGGTTCAGAGATTTCCCTACGCAGATTCGTCCTTTAAAACCTTGTGTTACTTTTCCTTCTAATCTCACTCTTGCTTCTTTACAAAGTTTTCTTGGAAATTTGAATTGGCTTAGGCAGTATCTTTATCTGCCTACGAGCTGCCTGCAACCACTGTTCGATCTGTTAAAAGGAAACAAACAGCCCTCCTCAAAGCGTATGTTAACCCCTGAAGCATCCTTGGCTCTGGAAAAAGTTAACCAGGCTCTCCAGGACATGCACCTCGTTCGATTCTCCCCCTCCTCTCCAGTAAATCTTCTAATCTTTAACTCCACCCCCACGGTAGTGGGGGCATTGTGGCAGAAACATGGCGTTCTCGAATGGCTTCATACGCCAGTAGGCGGAGCTTCAAGACTCCTTACCGAGATTGATGCCTTAGCATTTATGGTTCGCCAAGGAAGAAACAGATCGGTTCAGGTCTTAGGAAGGGAACCAGATTCAATCATTCTTCCCTTTTCTCTCACTGATACAGAATGGCTCATACGCCACCATTCTCGTTTTGCCATAAGTTTAATGGGTTTTCCAGGACAATTAGATAATCATTTTCCCTCTAATAATTTGATAGCTTCTTTACCTCTGTTGCCTCTACTAGTACCTAAACTTTTCTCTCGAGATCCCATCCCCTCTGCTCCTACAGTGTTCACTGATGGTGGAAAAAAGGGAGCTGCTGCCCTTATATATTATCCAGACCAGCAATACCCCAAACCTCTCTTTACTGAACTTCCTGATAATTCCCCTCAGTACAAAGAACTTTATGCTGTTTTCCTTGCATTAAAAGCTGTACCAGAATCCTTCAACCTTTTTTCTGACAGTGTGTATACTGTTAACTTACTTCCATGGCTTGCTCGATCTTATGTAAGAATTGATGACAACCCACTTTCTCCTCTTTTAATTCAAATTGCCTCTATGCTCTGTTCTCGAACCCATCCACTGTATGTTCAGCACCTACGTTCCCACAGCCCTCTTCCTGGTCCCCTGTCCGAAGGGAATGCTGCAGCTGACCGCCTTGCCTCCACAGGAATTCTCCTAGCCTCTGTCTCTAATCCTGCTGACTTTCATTCCCTAACCCATGTTAATCTTAAAGGTCTTCGAGCTCGATTTCCTGATATTCCTCTGCCACAGTTAAAACGTATTCTTGCTACATGTTCCTCCTGTGCAGGTCTAATCAAAACACCTGCTATTCAGACTCTGGGGGTTAATCCTCGAGGTTTAAAAGCCAACGCTCTTTGGCAAATTGATGTTACCCACATACCTAACTTTGGCAAACAAAAATATGTGTTCGTCTCAATTGATACCTTCTCTAAGTTTATGTGGGCTACAGCTCAGACTGGAGAAAACTCAAAAAAGCTTATAAGCCATATGCTCTCCTGTTTTGTTGTAATGGGCTTACCTCTTCAACTTAAAACGGATAATGGACCTGCTTTTACCAGCAAACAATTTAAAGATTTTTGTTCCCTCTGGAACATTACTCATACTACAGGCATTCCGTATAATCCACAGGGACAAGGCATTGTTGAGAGGGCCCATCAAACTCTTAAGGCTCAATTAAATAAAGAAAAAGGGGAAATGTACCCCCCTAATATCCAGCTGGCAAAAGCCTTAACTACATTAAATCTCTTTAATATTTACAAAAACTCCGACCAACCTCCTATAATTCTTCATTGGCAAACACCACCCACCCTCCCAGCTATTTAAGTCAAATGGAAAGACCCACTTGATAATATTTGGAAAGGACCTGACCCCCTGTTGACTATGGGGAGGGGTTTCGCATGTATTTTTCCACAAAATTACTCCAAGCCTGTTTGGGTTCCTGCCCGCCATGTCCGGCAATACCCACATGATGGCGCTGATATCCCTGAAGAACAAGAAACACTGCAAGAAGACTGGCTGCAAGAGGACTGGCTACAGGATGCACCCCAGGATCCATAATACAGCATGGCAGAATCAAAAAAAAAATCTGATTCACAGAACTTCCCCCCCCCCCCCCGAATGAATGTCTTATGCTATGACTGGCCAGTTGTGTTTTGTGAGTGAGTGAGTGAGTGAGTGAAAAAAAAAATTGAGTGACCAAAATTTTTGTATGACCCATTGTGTTCAGAGTACTCTGAAAGTTAACTGACTTTATATCAAACGGCTGGACGCAGCCATGGTTTCTGGAGACGTCCAGAAACAGTCCAAAAATTGTTCATTCCCCCTTTTGATTTCTTTTTTAAGTCTTGATACCAATATGAAATGTTTAGTCTTAAACTGTGTGAGTAAAGATGGTTCAACTATGACAGTAGTTCTAAATTCACATTTGAAATGATATATCTTATTTACAAGTTTTTCTCCTCCTGTGTGTTATAAACTATATGTTTAATATGCGTGTTTCAAGTTTGGTAAACATTAACTTAACAGTTAAATTGTAACTTCGAAGTTACATTTTTACGAGAAGAGGTAAAATCAATTCATTTAAGTAACTGAGTGTTTAAGGTAAAACTCTAAATATTCAATGTGACAATTCATCATCTCCTAAGTTAAAATACAGATTCTCTATACAGGACATTTTTGGAGGGCCCCCAAAAATGTCCTGTAAGCTATCTTGTGGAAATTAATCCACAACAAATTTGGCATCAATCTGATATTGTAAATGTACCAAAAAAAAAAAATTGTCACTAAAATGTGTTAACTCTAGTAACCTGAGTTTGCTTAAAAACCCAATGTAAAAATAGTCAAGAATCAATATATGTAACTTAAACTCGGTATGAAAACTTTGCTATATAAAGACTGCTACATGAGGTCACGTAAGATGACCTTTACACAAAATTATAAAGATACCTAAACCAGTTATAATCATTGAGTTATCAATTGTAGTAAACTTCTAATTTGTTACAAAGTTTTTTCATAAGTAATTGACTACAGCTATGACAAGCCTTCGCATAAAGAAGCATCTGCTCATATAGAATCCCCAGAAATCCATCTTGGACCCCTGACCTCTGACATCACCCACAATTACAGCCATCCCCAGAAACCCATGATGTGACCTGACACGATCTGGAGAACCTGATTCACAGACTCCGAAGGACAAGACTTTCCTACTGCCTTTCTCTCAACCATCGGTGTCTGCTCTTCCTGCTTCTGTTTCGCCCATCATGTTTTGGCGGTTCCAGGTCACTCTCTACAGAGAAGAAAAGTTCCGGTGGCCATCCTCCTCCATCAAGATACACGTGTGGCATTTATTTCCTGGACGTTGACATTGGACTGATGCTTCTATAGAACTTGCTGAACACTCCTTTTATACTGCTGGACTTCTTGAAGAATGACTGTAGCAGTTCATAGAACTTACCGCCAGCTGACTCGGGATTTTGCAATGCCAGATCACCCCTCTAGCCCCTCGGCTTATCAGGCCCCCACTCCTCCACCCATCAGGCTCACTCTGTCTCTTGCTACTCTTACTTATCCCTCCCTGTCTTGTGCTAGTTATTTTTGAAGACACTTACACACTATCATTCTGCTTTCTTCCCAACAGGTTTCCGTTCACCCCTACACTGCTATTCCCCTGACAGAGATGAAGCCTTTTACAGACATTGACCCAGTTATATATGGCCATTAAGTAAGAGGAAGATGTTGGGGAATTGTGAGGATATGGTTGAGCTTGGAAGGGCTTGAGCCTGAGGGGTGTGTCAATCCTGTTAGTCTCTCTCTCCACGGAGAGGTTGAGCAAGGAGGGACAGTAGAACCCCAAAAAAGGTATGCCTCTTATCAGTCTCCCTGCCTCACAAAGTGCCCCGCACTCCTGATACTATGGCAAAAAGTTAAAAAGAAAGGGGGAGATGTTGGGTAGTTGCCATCTCCCCCTGGCTTCTGCTTAACCATATGCCTATATAGGGATTTTACTGATCCAAAGCTTTGGTCTATTTACATAAATCACTTTTACATAAAGCACTCCAGGGCATTGGTGGTTCTATGATAGGATTCTCTCCTGCTCCACCCCCTCCTTGTCACACACTGATCCCTTCTTTGTCACACTCTGATTTTCACCAGTCACTTTTCTCTCCACCCTCTCTATATCACATCCTGTTTCCACCCTACTTGGAGAGTATAAAAACAGCTGCTCTTCTGATTAAAGACACTTGGAAATTGCTTTCCGGCTCCAAGAGTTCCAGAGTGTATCTCCTGCGGAAGTTGGTGCAGCACGAGTTCCTGATCCCTCTCCCACACAGCAGCCTAGATCAGCTCCAGTTGAGTTCTCTCCAACCCAGAGAGCACTAGCTCGGGAAGAAGTACCCTCAGGCTATCCCAGCAATGATGATCATAGTGTGGAAGCGCTCGCGCCCCATGAGGAGCTGGCCAGTCTTGCAATGATGTTATTCCTTGCACCCACCTTTGCTGCAGTTTTTATGAGATGTTTGTGAAATGACAGAGTGCGATCGAGAGTAACGCCAAGATAGACTGGCTGGGCTTCATGCTGGATTCTCCTATCGCCAAGCTGCACATTAAGCAGGGGGGATTAAACCAATGAAACAGAAGGAGTTTTAGAAGCAGAATTAGAAGCATACCATCAGGGACCTATACTTACAAGTCTGGTGCTCTACTGCCCTGCCATGCCCTGGCTGCCCATTTCCATTCTTAACTAATGATTCAGTTGCTTTTATCTAGGTGGACACCACTAGGGAAGTGATCACTAGAGTTTAAATGCATGAGCTACCATTGGGTTTTCCATAATCACCTTTGTAACTCAAGCACTGACACCCATAACATTCTTCCTCCATGGCCCTGGAGGAATCTCTGGTGTTGCTCTTTTTATTCTATATGAATGAAAACAAAACAACAAAACGAAACAAAACAAAATAAAACAAAAAACCAGCCTGGAGTGATGTTATCATGCAAAGGTTAAAGCCCCAACTATAAAAAATATATCTTTGGGGACTGGGAGATGTTTCACCTGCTAGAGCAACACCTTGTTGTCTGAGAGTTCCTGGGATCAAACGCCTGGCACCACATGGTAACACTGTTGATAAACGTGGAAGATGTACAAGGAAGGTGGTGTGATGGAGTCTCTTTTTTTTGTCCCTCTCCTTACACTATCTCAAAAACAAAAACAAAATGAACAAAAAAACTATCTAGGCATCAAAACAGTTCTGCAAAATGGAGGATTCTCTCCTGGTTTTATAGACTTTTGAGCTTAGAAAAACTCATAGGTTTTGGAAGTCGATTTAGCCTGCTGGAGTTATGTAACTTCTTCTTCTTCTAGCGTTTTCCCTTCTTCTGTAGCCAGTCAACAGCGTCAGGTTGAGTCTGATGTAAAGTTTCGAGACCTCCTTTGAACTGAGAACCACAGACTGGTGGGGTGGGGTAGGGGAGGGAGGAGTTTAAACAGTGCAGTGTATTTCCTTAGGCTTTTGGGATGCAAATTTGAAGAAGGAGGTGCCTGTATTCTTGGTTTCTGGTCAAATGTCTGTTTCCACTCTTCTTGACTTACAGGTGGCTCCTTCTGCTTACTGACTCAAATTCTGACCTCTTTATTTTGCACACTTTAATCTCTTCACTATGTTGCTTTATAATTTTCTCCCCTCCACCGCTATTACAAGGAACCACTACTATTTTTTTTTTGCCTCCAGGGTTATCATTGGGGCTCAGTGCTGACACTGGAATCCTCTTCTCGTGGCAAATATATTTTTTTCATTTTATTGAGTAGAATGGAGAGAAATTGAGAGAGGAGGGGGAGAGAAAGAGAGACTGATCTGCTTTGCTGCTTGTGAAGCATCACCCCAGTGAGGAGCTGGGGAGCTTGAACCCAGATCTGTGAGGCGTGAGTGCTTCAAACTGTATGCACTTAACTGGGGGTTTTCATTACCCAGCTTCCAGGAACCATTACTTTTCATTAATCTTGGGCTCTCCTGTACTGAATGACTAATATATTTATTTATCAGCCTTCTGCCAATTTCCATTACTTCTACCTTAGAGTTGTGTAGTCTGTTGCTGTCATGATTCTTTAGACCTCCCAACTTACATCTCTGTTTAGTGAGAATTTTTTCTCTGTTTGCTTCCATACAAAGGAAAAAATAAATAGGAATTTTCTGCATTTTTGTTACATGGATCTTTAGTGGTGTTTGGTGGAGGAAGTGCGATCATTGGAGGGTTCACATGGCTTGTGTGATTATGTGTGGCTGATGGTGCAGAAGAATCAAGAACCTGGATCTGCATTTGGTCTAGATTATCCTTTTGGTCACTTTCACCCATAAAAGTCATGATTCAGTGCTTCTGTGAAATGCTCTGAACTGCTAAGAGAAAAGGCATTATGGACACAAAGCGCATTATTACCGGCTCCTTTTCTCTGAGGTGATGTTACAATCTTTGTTCATTTTCAGTTTTTTATTCACTAGAGCTTAGTAAATTTTCTCACCAGCCCCCTTTTGTGCTATCACAATATCTAACAGCTTGAATCAGCCAATTTACTTGACAGAAATCACATGCATGGCTGTCTCTATTCATGAGACTGCCTTGCTTTTGAAATCTCCACTCAGCCGTAGCTTCTGTCTCAGAGAATACTTCATACATATATTCAATCTCCATGCTTCGGTTTTGCCAAAAGCCTTCTTATCTGTTTTCCACAAGCATAGCCTGTTTTAATACTCACTGTCCAAAAGGATTGTTTTTAATCATTCCATGTTCATGTGGACTGCATTTGCACTTTTGTTATCAAGGTTCAGAGTGAACCAGCATTACTTAACAGAATATTTATATAGATTGCTGGAAATAGTTTTTCCTTCCATACTTTTATCTCATCAACCACCACACTCCCTGTTGAAGGGTCTTATCCAACTTGATTATTAGACAGGACAGGAGTACATGGATAAGTAAAGCTTTTGGTCAAGATTAGCGTTTTGGTGACTGGGGAGATGGCTCAGTGGTTCAGCGTAAGACTTTATGTGTGAGTCCTGAGTTAGAACTTCAGCACCAGATATGCCTGAGTGATGCCCTGGTATATATCTCTCTCTTCCTCTCCTTTCTTCTGTCTCTAAATGAAATGAAAAAAATATATTTAAAATGATTAGAATTTTATAAAACCATAGTTTCTTGTTGCCCTTGGAGTTATCTGTAATAGGAGAGCATCATCAGTGCTGTGTTGATGCCTTTGCTTTCTTGCCAGCTGAGCATCCAATTCTGAAGACTTGGGATGGTCTCAATGGAATTTGTTACACTTTTTTTTCTTGAATTGGCATCCCAGCTTTTTTTTGGGGGAGATGATACTTGTGCAAGTTTTCTAAACACCCTGACACTTTGTTGTAGCTGGGGACTTCACCACTCCAGGCCACCTTTTCCAGGTAGAGACAGAGAGATCAAAAGAGAGAGGAAAGACACTACAGCACTAAATGTCTCTGTAGTACAGTGGGTACTGGATTTGCATCTGGGTGTTATGCAGGCCAAGCCAGGTACCTTACCAGGGAAGCTGTATTGCTCCGGCTTCTTCATGTAGATCGGGAGAAACAGGAAGAGGCACCACAGCTCTAGAGCTTCACTTCATGCTGTTGGCCCCTCATGCAGTGCCTGGACTTGTACTTGAGACGTACATATGGCAAGGTATATGCCCTACCTGGTGAACTATCTCTCTGACCGAGATTCCACTTTAGAATGAGACTTGTTTGAAAAGTATCAATCTATAGTAGCCTAAAATATTTTATTTCATCTTGCTTTGGTCACTACAAGTTAACCTCCACCATAAATTTTATCACCCTCTGTGTTATTTTTCTGGGGCATTTTCTCTAACCACAACATGCGTTGCGTTCTATTCTTGGACCTATTTCTCCTAGCCATTCACTTCATGTTACTGAACCTCAGTCTGTGTGCAGAAGAAAATAGCTTTCAAATGGCTGCCTTCTAATGGCTAAAATAGCTGTGTAGCTAAATAAAATATAGCCTGAAACTAAGATGAAATAATTTTGGAACAATCCCCATGCTTACTCATGCTTTTTCTAGAAGCATGAGTAAGCATGAGTAGTTCATGTCTACTTGTATAGTATGCCCCTAACAGACAGACAGATATTTTATAGACATGGAATGAGGAGAACCTAATTAAAAACTTTAATTGAAATGACTGCCTTATTCCTCACATTGTCAATTTTCCTATTTACCCACAGACACAGCAAGACAAATGCAGGAGTATTTAGCTCTAACAATAGCCTTGCTCCCCAAATTTGCATTTAATCAATTGCTGGCAAATCAGATTATATTTTTAGTACATGGAGGTGGAATGTAGAGAGGCATACTATTTAAAGAAATCTTTTTTTAATGAACTTAACAGCTAATTCCCAAATGCATTTGATTCTATAAATTTGAATTTTTTTTAAATAATAGGTTTTAGCAAATGAGCAATTCCAGTTTTATAAATGAAGTCATATTTGCAATGTAGAAGAGGAGCATTCTTTTAAAAATATTACCTTACCTTGGATCTTCTTAAGGATATGTCTCCTGAGTCATTTTGCTATTTAAATTTTTGATACCTTTTTATTTCTTTCCCTTATCCTAGATTATGAGGGCTCATTATTCTTCTTTCCTTCCTTCCTCCCTCCCTCCCACCCTCCCTCTTTCTTTCTTTCGTTCATTCTTTCTTTCTCTTTCTCTCCCCCTCCCTCCTTTTCTTCCTTTCTTTTTCTCTCACTCACCCTTCTCTCTCTTTCTTTCCTCCAGGGCTATCAGTGGGGCTAGGTGACATCACTATGAATCCATAGCTCCTGGAGGTCATTCCCCCCACCCCCATTTTATTATTACATAGAGAAATTGAGAGAGGACAGGGAGATAGAGAGGGAGAGGAAAAGATAGACACTTGAAGACCTGCTTCAGTGCTCGTGAAGTGTACTCCCTGCAGATGGGAAGCCAGGATCTTGAGCCTGGATCCTTGCTCGAGTCCTTGCATGTGCTGAACCGGGTGTACCACTGTCTGGCCCTCTCACTATGCTTTCTTAGGAGAGTTTTATAGTGCTAACTCCTACATTGAGTCTATGATCTATATGTTTGACGACATCATCATCATCATCATCATCATCATCATCATCATCATCATCATCATCTTACCGGAGCTGCTTGGCTCTGGCTCATGGTGCTACAGGAGATTTAACATGAGACCTAGGAGTCTCAGGCATGAAAGTCTTTTGCCTAACCACTATGCTGTCTCCTGCCCTTGTTTGACTTTTTATGTCAAATTCATTTAAGCACTGAATATCTATGAAAAATATATGATCAAAAGGGTCCAAGTCCTAGTAGCTCCAAAAATTGGGAAAACTGACAAGTATTGAAGTTCATGTTTGTTTTTTAGGATTCCATTCTTCCCTCCCTATATATATTTCCTATCATTTTTCTTTGATAGATATTAAGTTTAATTTTGTTCCATTACCATTACCAGACAGCTTAAGAAGCAGTTTCCATATTAAACTCTGATGCTAATAAAAAGTTATTAGTTAACAGGTGTTGAAATGAAGTGTTCCTTATTATTGCTGCACTCTTCTATTTCTCTATATGTTTTTGTTCTTTGGTCTATTTTCTGCCCAAGCCCAAGCCTATCTATTATCAGCCTCTGAAATTGTCTTTAGTATCTCTTTTACATAGTTTCATAAAATATAATTATTTGCAAGTGCACTAATCTCTCTCTCTGTTGCCACCAGGGTTATCTCTGGGGATTACTAAGTACTTGCACAGTGTCAGTGTTCCCTGTAAATATATTTTATAGAGGGAGGGGGAGGAGGGAGGAAGAGAGAGAGAGAGAGAGACCTGCAGTATTATTCCACTGCTCATGAAGCTTCCTCTCTGCAAGTGGAAGCCAATGGCTTCAGGTCCTTGAGCATGGTAATGTGTGTGCCCTGCCAAGTGTACCCACCACCTAGCCCCTAATGTCCTGTCGTTACTGTTATTCTCTACACTACTTTTTGAAATTCTCCAGGCTTTGATAGAACATCTTGAGAAAAATATGCTAATGTTCTGTGCAGTTATTCTGTAGCAGTTACTTAATATAGAATGGACATTTAATACATGTTAAATAGCAAAAGAATTATGCTTGATGTTTTCGGATCAAGATCAACTGGATTTTACTTTTAATTAGCCACATTAGCCATTGATCTGAACTCCCCAGTGATTCCAGATTTAGACAGTGCTCTTTGCTCTGCCCTGCAGCATGAAAAGCTTTGGACAATGGAGGAAGAAAGCAAACCGCTGAAGTCATACAGCAGACAGGCCTTCCAGTATTTGTCTTGCAAACACTGGACCTCCATGTTTCCTACTAGATGTGGCTACATGTGTTTTTTAGGGAGCCCACGGATTGTCCCCATCACCACCTGAGAAACAGTTATCTCCATTGTACTTGGGAAAACTGAATTCCAGAGAATGGATGACTTCCTGCTCCCTAGGAAATCATCTGCTGGAATTCAAAACACAATTATCACGCTCCACCACCTCCTTGTGTCCTGAAGCTGACCATTATTAATGACATCCAATTATTCCTCACAATCAAGCAGTCAACCTTGCTAAGTGGATCTCAGCAGTGGGCGCTTGACAGTCCATCTGCTGTCTGGGAACAAGAGAAGGAGACAATGTCATATCCTGGCCGTCTTTAGTGAAAACAGCATGTCACTTGCAGACTTAGCGAAACACTCTAATAACTTGACTGTAAGATTTAGCATGTGTCTTTTTAAAAGCATCTGTTTAGACATGCAGGCAGGAGCAGGAATAAAGAAGGTGCTGATTTAGGTAAGCTTGGCATTTAAGAACCTCCAAGTTACCCCACCTCACTTCTAATTAGCTGTGTGAACTTTAGTAGGTCATGGGGTTTTCTAAACCACCCTTTCCTCTTCTAAAATGAGGGCATTTGGCCTCCTTTCAGCAGTGGGTGTGAGGATTAAGTAACAGAAAAGCCACGAGGCAATCAGGTAAGTCCAAGCTGCCCAATTGTGGTCAGTTCCCTGTGTACAGCAGCCCTCTGAGCCGAGCCCCCATAGAGGAGGTAAATTGCAGGGCATAAAAGCCTTTGTATTCCTCGCCAAAGCTCTGTGTAGGTTTGGACTTGCACATGAATGCAGCCTTTCAGCCTGTTCCATGAGCCCACAAGTCAGAGGTTGTCCTTGACTCCACAGTCATATGAAAGTGTGATATTTGTTCATGTTGAAACAGTCTAAGTATTAAAACCTGACATAAATTTCCAGGTGGTTGGCCTTTGACCCTTCCATTTCCTCAACTCTATCTTCCTTCTGAACCAGCACGATATAGAACACTTCAGATCCAGCTGTCTAAAGGAGTAGGTTGTTTACTTTTGGAAGTCCATTAATTTTTTCATGCCAATAGGAGGGGTTTCTCACAAGGGGTTCACTTGATGTGAATTTCAAACCCACAGTATGAAGCAGGATGGAGACGTGTACACAATGGATTTTTGCTGGAGGGCACATCTAATTTACAATGACGGAGAAGAATGCCTTCATCTGTCGTTTCTCCTTGTCACCATAGCAAATACCTCCAGATCATTTGCATCCCTCTTTTGAAAAATAACCCGTGCTTTCACATGATTGCTAGGGTGAAGGAGAGATAAATAACTCTCCTTAGGACTCCTTATATAAATTGCTTACCAGTGGTGGACATGCATTGCATTTAACTTGCCAGGAATATTATGAAGCATCAAGAGAATCTTCTTTATTTTATTTCTTGCCTTCAGTCACTGGGGCTCACTGCTGGCACTATGAATCCACCCCTCCTGGCAGCCATTTTTTTCCTTTTTCCCTCTTCCATTTTATTCAATAGGACAGAAAGAATTGAGAGGGGAAGGGGATATATAGAGAGGGAGAGAAAGAAAGATGGGCACCTGCAGACCTGCTTCACTGCTTGTGAAGCATCCCTGCTGCAGGTGGGGAGCGGAGCTTGAACCTGGGTCCTTGAGCCTGGTACTATGTACAATTAGCCAGGTGTGCCACCACCTGCCTCCCCCCAAGATAAACTTAAGAGAAACAGGTACCTTACTTCAGGGAAGGAGGCTAATGATGTCTTTAACTCAATGTAGTAGGGAGTTCCCTGGTTACCTGAGATCATTCTGTTTCTGTACTTCAGGTAGATCCCATGGTGCTGTAGACAGGCAGAAGAGAAGAAAGGGGATTTGGTGGCCATTTGGGTTGCTGGTATATTCAACATATTCTGCTAATTCAGAAAATGACACTCTCTGCTTTGTAGACAGTACAATGCCACCATAGCTCAGGGCATAGACTGAAATCCTGACAGAGTTTCAAAGGTTAGCCTTTCCCACTTCATTATTAGAGTTTTCCCATGTCAGATGCCCCTCATTTAAGCCCCAGGTTTAAGTGAAATCATAAATGCACTGAGATGCGATGCTAAGCATACCCTAACTCCTAGAACCTGAGTCTGGAGGTTCACTTGCAGAGGTGATAAAGTTAAGGAACTGGAGTTGAATTCATCCTAGAACAACCTGGTGGCTGCTCCCAATGACAAGTGTCTTGAAAAAGGGTGGTGGTGGTGGTGGGGGGGCAATGAGACACACAGAAGGGGAGATCACAGAAGATAGAAGAAGAGGTTCAGGTGATGTAGTTGTGATGTCAGGTGAGTTCCATATCCAGGATCTGAAAGAGACAAAGATGGGATTCTCTCCTGGAGGTTCTGGAAGGAGTGTGATCCTTCTGACACCTTGATTTCAAACTTGCCTCCAGTGCTGTGGGAGGAAAGGGTCTATCTCTGTTGTCTTAAAGCCACTCATTCACGGGCTGTTTGCTACATCAGCAGTGAGGAAAAGAACTAAATCAGTGTCTACTCATAGCCAGTGGACCTTGAATAGTAGATGTGGTAGACCTCTTGCAGAGGGAAGAAGTGCTTTCTAAAAGATCCTTCCTTTTTAAAAGTATTTATTCCCTTTTGTTGCCTTTTTTTATTATTGTAGTTATTATTGTTGTTGTTATTGATGTTGTTGTTGGATAAGAGAGAGAGAAATGGAGAGAGGAGGGGAAGACAGAGGGGGAAAGAAAGATAGACACCTGCAGACCTGCTTCACCGCTTGTGAAGTGACTCCCCTGAGGGTGGGGAGCTGGGGCTTGAACCGGGACCCTTATGCTAGTCTTTGAGCTTTGCACCACGTGTGCTTAACCCGCTGTGCTATCACCCGGCTCCCTAAAAGATCCTTTCTTTTTGGAGCCAGAATCTGTACATTTGTAATTTCACTGGACCTGGACTGAATCCTTCTAATTCAGATAGATAGATAGATAGATAGATAGATAGATAGATAGATAGCCAGCCAGCCAGCCGGATGCATAGATAGACTGATAGGGACTGAGATCACAGTGCTAGAGTTTCTCCTGGTGCCATGCCACTCCATTGTGTTACTTTATCCTAAAGCTGGGCCACACACACAGCAAGGCAAGTTCTTTGAACTATTTTTTCAGCCCTGCAAATCTATTCTGTCTTTACCCTTTTTCTGTGTGGTTCTTAGAGTCTTCACCCATTCATTCAACCATTTGGTACTAATTAAGTAACATTTGTAGAGTAGGACATGTACTGCTAAGTGCACTACACATTAAAAAAGAGCACTGAGCCATGACAGACTGAATAGAGACCCTAGCTACGTTAGATTTCCTCCAGGGGGAGAGACAGATACATAAGAAATAGGTCCTCACCTGTAAGCTCTTGGAGTAATGTGGTTGGACTTGGGGATAGAGAACAGAGAGAAATAAATAAGGGAATCAGGATAGTGAGTATCCATCTAGGAAAGAAATGGAGAAAAGCCTATACATGGGCTTTAAGCTGAAGATTATGGGAGAAGTTCTTGAAAGAGCAGTGAAGCTATTTTTGTAGAATTCTTTGTTAAACTTAAATGTTGACTTGGTGACCAACTTTGTTAGTCCCACAAAGCAAAAGACATTGCTTGATATTTACTGAGTGTGAGGTTACTGCTCATATGTGCAGCAACAAGGCTGTTTCTCCAGATGTTCTAGGCCAGGGGCTAGCAAGCTTTCTATTCAATGGGCCAGGGAGTGAATGTAGCTTGTGGCCCATAATATATCTGCTACATCATTTTGCCATCAGGCTATAGTTTGAAAACAACTGCCTACAATATACAGGTGAGTCCAGCTGTGCTCTAGACTTTACTTACTGGACATTGGAGTTTGGATTTCACATGGTTTTCACGTCTTGATACTTTTTCATCAGCCATGTTAAACATATAATCCTTTTTTTTAAACAGGAATTTTAAATTTTATTTGGAAAAGTTGAGAACATTCACATGTTAGGCTGAGAGAAAGAGGAGAGAGAAAGAGAGAGAGAGAGAGAGAGAAGGGGAGAGAGAGAGAGAGAGAACAAGAACAGAGTTCATACTCTCATGATAACCTGGACAGAGAGCGAGAGAAACCCACAGGTCTAGCTTTTAACACCCAAACCTTGCCTCAACCTTTCTTATTTTGTTAAAAAATTTCCTTACTGGAGAATTAATGGTTTACAGTCAACAGTAAAATACAATAGTTTGTACGTGTATAACATTTCCACATAACAATACAACCTTCACAACTCCTCTGCATTATGTTCCAGGACATGAAACACCCCCCCCCCACCACCACACACACACCCAGAGTCCTTTACTTTGGTGTAATACACAAACTCCAGCCCAAGTTCTGCTTAGAATTTTCCCTTCTGATCTTGTTTTTCAACTTCTGCCTACCTCCTTGCCCCAGAGTCCTTTACTCTGGTACAATACACTAGACCGAGTCCAAATTATGCTTTGTGTTTATTATTCAGCTATTTTTTAAAAAGTGGATTCATTTCATTGAGGCTGCCTTTAAAATTTAGATGGAAAAGAGTTGTGCCAATATTTTGCTCTAAGTATTTGATAGTTTCTGGTCTAACATCCAAGGGGTGTTGAAATCCTCTACTATTACTGTGTTGCTGTTAATTTATTGCTGTAGCCCTTTCAGTAGATGTTTGATGTATTTAGATGGCCTTTCATTGGGTGCATTGATATTAACAGTTGTCAAGACCTCTTGATTGACTGATCCTCAGAGCCTTTAATAATGTCCATTACTAAAATTTAAAATTTTACTTGTTTTGAAGTGTATCATGTCAGATGGAGAATAGTTGTTCCTGCCCTTTTTGTGGCCCATTGGCTTGTATGGTTGTTTTTCATCCTTTCACTTTGAGTCTGTGTTTAGTTGAGTTAGGTGGAATTCCTGAGGATAACATATGATTGGGTTGTGTTTTCCGATCCATCTTCC